>NW_028187253.1:0-583214 GCF_964204655.1 Triturus cristatus | reverse complement strand
TCAAAGGAGCCCCGGTCAGTGAGTGTGTGAGTATGCCTGACTCCGCTAGGTTCTGTGGTAATGATAAGTGGTCGATGACCGCATATAGGGATGTCTAACCCTAATGATGGAGTAATGTTGTTTTTATTTTTGTAGTGGTAAAGTAATGTTATAATACCACCTTACTCCATTCAATAAGGTCGTTGAGTCCCTGTTGGTCTACCTTCTCCTGGTAAATCCAGCGGGCCTCTTTTGTCGAGAGCCTGGCTTCCATATTGTAGGAGTCGCCCACAACGCGTTTAAGGACTACCCATCTGACATCTCTAGGGATATGTCCAATTGTCAAGAAATGTTGTACCAGCTTGGTGGTCAAATTGCCTGCCCTGATGGTGCTGAGATGTTCCTGTATTCTAATTTTCACCTTGCGAGAGGTTAGAGCAATATAGTGCAAGCCACAAGGGCACGTTAGCCTGTAGATGACGTTTTGGGTGTTGCAATTGCTGAATGAGTTCAAATGCCAGATCTTCCCACCTTTGGCCCCTTGTCTACCAAAATCAGACAAGTCATCAGAAAACATTGGCCTTTACTTAACACCCCATCCATGACGATGCCACACCCGCGATTTGCCTTTAAGCGGTCCACTAATCTGCGTGACCGTTTAGTGCACTCACGACCCCAGCCCAAGTCCACGGACACCGGCATCCCTCGAGGGCATTACCAATGCGGGGGATGCACAGTGTGTGAGCTCACCACTGCTACCAAGAATGTCTCTTTGAGTAATGGGAAGATCTGGCATTTGAACTCATTCAGCAATTGCAACACCCAAAACGTCATCTACAGGCTAACGTGCCCTTGTGGCTTGCACTATATTGGTCTCACCTCTCGCAAGGTGAAAATTAGAATACAGGAACATCTCAGCACCATCAGGGCAGGCAAATTGACCACCAAGCTGGTACAACATTTCTTGACAATTGGACATAACCCTAGAGATGTCAGATGGGTAGTCCTTGAACGCGTTGTGGGCGACTCCTACAATATGGAAGCCAGGCTCTCGACAAAAGAGGCCCGCTGGATTTACCAGGAGAAGGTAGACCAACAGGAACTCAACGACCTTATTGAATGGAGTAAGGTGGTATTATAACATTACTTTACCACTACAAAAATAAAAACAACATTACTCCATCATTAGGGTTAGACATCCCTATATGCGGTCATCGACCACTTATCATTACCACAGAACCTAGCGGAGTCAGGCATACTTACACACTCACTGACCGGGGCTCCTTTGAGATGCAGGATTCCACCACAACCACTACCGCCCCTATAATCAGCATTATGAAGAATAGATATGAACACACCTGTTTAGATGCACAAATACATCTACTGTTCGTATTTTACATCATTCAATCAGGGAGGACGTTGTCATATCACACTAAGCCCTTTTCCCCCCCCTTTTTTCCCCCCCCCTTTTTTCGAGCCAGAAACTGACACCAACACTCTACACAACTAGGTAGATAACTGCCACAGTGTACTTGATAGCGGCGGTCTATCCAAAATGGCCGCCAATCCCCTCAATAATTCATTGCGCTTGCGCGGTCCTATCAACAACTCAAGCGCATGCGCGGTCACCGCGCGAATCATACATTTAAACAGGAAGTGGGCCATCTCCCTGCGATCGAGGGTGAATCCAGCACCGGCGCACAGGCTAATGAGGTAAGACCCGGGATTCCGGGCCAAGCAGGGGGTGCTCTCTCTTTCTTTCACATCGGATAACGAAGGCAGTACGTATTCCCCACATAGAAGGGGGACGGCAGGGGGTTCGCTAAGGCTTAACAAATGCACGTTGATGCAGCCGCGTAGTAGTAGGGTTAACAAGGACTTTCAATATGCAGGCAACCATGTTAAATATGCTATACAGCGCCATGTGGTATCTACATGTAACCGCTTAGGAAACAAATTACAGCATCAATGCATTCAAGGGTGAATTCTGAATTTTTAATCGAGACATTATGGCAGGGCTCTGCTAATATTTGGACACAGCTAAAGAGCTGAGATACGACACTTGAATGGAGGTGACTTAACAGTTCTTACACCAACTCTTACAGCATGCCATCCCACCAATTGTGATATATATTTTTGATGTGTGCACTTTTAGAAACAAAGTTCCGCAGCCTTGGATGAAACAGCCAAAGGGTTGGTGCAAAATACCCCAGACACTTACACAATGAAGGTGCAGGTATGCTGCAAAACAACAACGTTGAGGGTAAATATTCCTGTCAAGCGTGAACCTAGTAATATGGACAACGAGCATTTGCTCGGTAAGACCAGTTGTGACCAGATGGGTGAAATACTGAGTACATGTGTTTTTAATTGTGTTTTTCCCCCAGGTGCTGACCTAAAGTAATCGCTGGTTTACACTAGCGTTGCAGAGAGACCAGTCGACCCAAGCCCTGATGAAGTTGCCGGTAAATTAAATATGGCAACGAAACATGTCGGTTTTTAATGAGCAGCGACACAGCTGAGAATAAAGCACCGTATAGCCAGTGTAGTGCTGCTCGGTTTTAATTTGGAGTGACTTGAGTCCTGATCAGTCTCAACTCACCAAATGTTGGGTCGACACTTCCTTTTTTCGGTAGATTAGTAGACACCATTTAACATATAGTTTGCCCTGTAGACACTAGTCACTAGGACTATCACGAGGGTTCCAGAGGTGTACATTATGAACTTCCTTTCCACCTTTACTGTTTCTGTTTGGGCGGCAGCGACCGATGATGACAATAGGAGGTAGTAGGCGAGTACCCGTCTACAAACACCTCGTTGGGGCTGCTTCCGTGAGGCACTGTCGTCCTATCACACCTTTTTTACCTCCCTTGGTCTTGACCTGATCACTAGCAGGTTTTTACAGCACCACAGGATAGGGAAACACTTTGACACTGAGCATCACGTTGTTGTTGCCACTGCCGTGTGACTGCACCCGGTTCCAGTGGTTAACAACAACTCTTTTATATACATGTGGTAGAAACACCAGCGAGTGAGAGTGTAGGAAGGTGGATATCTGACTATGGTTACCCCCAAATTTTTGCCTAGTGTCTAGCTGGTTTTTCGACTTAGTTGGCCTGAGATCCTGCCATTCAGGCTCTCAGGCTATCTGCTCTCTCTGTAAAATGGACTCCATGTACCCTAGGTACATACCCAATTGGTTGGATCACCCTGTCAGCCCCTGTACCAGTGTACACTAGGTACCCAGGGCATTGGTGTACCCAAGGCCTGCCAGGGGCTGCAGCATGTATTATGCCACCCCAGGCTTGGCCTAACAATCTGACACAACTGGCTGATCACTCAGCTGGGGTAAGTTGGTGTAATCACCTCTTACTTAGGTGTAGTATACCTATACCTAACCTTAAATGGGACACCTGGTAACCTATAAGTCACTCCTATGGCAGGCCTTAACAATCCTGAAGGCAGAGTGCTTGGTTCCATGTGAGATGGTGCTCTGGCATGAGCTGAGCCTGTCTGCAGTGGTCGGAACAACTTCCTTCTACTGTTTCCAGATATCGTCATACCATATACTCTTAAGTGCATTATGAACCTCGCGGTTAAATGCTAACTTTGGTTTGGCTTTATCAAAACATGTCGAGTAAGGTGTCATACGAATTGGAATACTAACCCCTCGCCAATTCTGGCGACGGGGTTAGCATTCCACCCTTCTAGAGGGACACGACATGTACAGTGCCTGAAACCCGGGTAAAATCAGACATAGCCTCAGCTCCACAAAATGGATGCTGCCACCACAGACACAAGTCTGCCCTCCTGCTGCTGGGAGTCCTTCCAGCTTGGGAGGTGTGGACAAAGGGTTTCCTGCCAGGGGAGGTGCGTGCACCACCCCAGACAGGATTTTGTGTATTGGTCAGGTAGGGCTTGAAAGAAACCAGACATGCCTGTGGCTCACAAGGAGCCTCGGTGCATATGCCAGTTCAAACCGGTCCTGGGGCACACCAGTCCCGGGCCTGGGGCGAGCTGGACAAAGGATTGGGGGTGTAACCACCCCCCTTCCTGGTCCCACCCATAGGGAGGGACCTAGCAGGTAGTCCGGCCCCTAGAATCCGAATAAAGGTAGGAGCTGTGTCCTAAGACTTCAGACATCCTGGAATCAACTTGAAACTAAGAAGAAGACGGGAACTTCGACATTCTGCTGCACAGAAGACTGAAGAAAATCTCCCCTGTGGTCAGGGAGTGACCACCTTGCTAACGCAAGCACCATCCAGCGAATCACCGTCTGCTTTGCCGCCGCCTCCCGCCGGAGCCCGAGCCCAGAGACTGACAAGACCTGGACCTCCAGACCTCTCACCGCCCGATCCACAGTCCCTGCAAAGAGGAGACCCGTGGAGGCACCGAGACACGTGGAGCCAGCCATCTTGGAACGACTACGACAAGCTGACCAGTGCAACAACCGAGGCTCCCTCCAAGTTGTGCTTTGGGTCCTGAGAAGCCCAACCCTCGAGCAGCATCTGCACCAAAGGTGAGCCCTCCAGCATCTCCACGATCTGCGTGGGGCCCTTCTGCATTTTGCCACTCGACGCGCCTAACCGGTTGCTGGCCCGCTGGCTAGTGGCCATCTTGGCGACGAAATCTACGACAAACACCGCTGGTCTGGTTGCTCTAGACTGGCCCTTGCTCCCCTCCAAAGGAGCAATCCCTCTGACCTTGCTGGTCAGAACCAACAGCTGATTTCCGAATCCTCCTGCAATTGCTTTTGCCAAGGCTTGTTTGCTTCGATCAAGTCGCCGACACCGCCGACAGCGAGAGCCTGCGTGGGACAGCTCGTGAGCCGACTCCTGGACGTCGTCGACCTTCAGGGACCACGTGGCTGCGGAGACAAGCTACCCCTCATCACCTGTTTGCGCCCGACATCGCCTGGTACCCACCTGGTGCCACGCTGGTCACTGGCTAGTGACTGTGAACACTGTCCCCTCTGCTTACAGGTCTTCAACATCTCCGATCCACTCTTGGATCCACTGCATCTCTTCCCGACCGACCGCCTGCAGCATCTTTGTCCCAGGCTCAACGGAACAGATAGAAGAAACCCGACGCACTTTGAGGCCTATGCACCCGCTTCCTGTGGGTGAGGTAAAGCTGGTACTCCGGTGCCCATGTGTAGTAATACATCTCTAGTGCCTGTGTTCCAAATCTTAAGTTCCTAGGTCATCCGGAAGATTCCTTTTGCAGTAACTTTGTACTTTTTACGCACCCATTGAAACCTATGGGAGCCCGCGTGTGACTATTTGCTCTGCACACGCCACCCGTGGACCTCCTGGTCACTAACTGACGTTAGCTCCTTGTAGGCCCAGCGATTCTAGAGGCCCTAGGCCTTTTCCCTTTTCTGTTCATGGTACTTATACCACTATTTTAGTATATGGTTCGAGTGGCCACCAGGGCCTATCCATATAAAGTGCAACTTCTGTGTATTCTGTGGTAATCTTGTTTGACGATTTGTGCTCCTGTGCTCATAAAGAGACTAGGGGTTACTTTGAGAAATAAATACATATATATTTTGAATATATATCTGTGTGGTGTCCTTTCATTGGTATAAAAGGGGGTTATATTTGGTAAAACAGCTGGCTTAACACGCATCACGAGTTTAGCCTCAAAGACTGCTTAGCCTACGCTACCACTAGGGCAGCTAGTCCGAAAAGGTTGACTTACAACCACACCATAAGGGTTGCTTGGCATGGTACAAGGTGATCACTTTAACTAGTGAGCATCATATACCAGGCCAACTTCTCACATTGGTGAGCAGCGGTTGGATTTGAGCTTGCTGTGTTTTACCATTGTAATCTCTTGGTTACCAATTGAAAGATCACATAGGTACCTGTAGGTACATATAAAACAAGATTAGATATACATAAGTTCTACTGAACTTAGTTGTTGTAGAGCAAAGGGAGTAGCACACCCTGACTACAACTACTAGATAGGTTTAGTAGGTAAACCCAAGTGTAGGTAGATTGCAACACATCCACCCACACTTAAGAGCAATGGCCGGGGCAGAGGGGTCCACTGTACCCATCTCTGTTGAGAGTGACCCCCAGAGGGCACCATCCAGCTTTGCTACCCTTAATCAGAATGAGCTCAGGCATTTGGCAACTCTTAGAGGCCTTAAACAGCCCAAGAACCCAAACTCTGCTGAGCTCAGAGAGCTCTTACAGAATGATGAGAATCAGAGAGCACTCAAGAAAGCTTCCCAGTTAGCCCCCTTAGGGACAGGAACAGGAGGCCCCCCTTCTAAAGATGCCACTGAAGTACCCCTTCCCAATAGTCACCCCTTAGATGGGATGCCTACCACAGAGGATGAGAGTGAAAAGGATACTGACAGTAGTGAGGATGAAGGGAGAACTAGCCCAGTGCCAAGTATTATACTTGGCCCAGCTAAACCAAGGCTATTGGGGACTGACAGTGGGTTCAACCCACTGGATCTCCCCAGTGGACTTAACACAGGGCTGGGAAGGCAAAGGAATCGCTCAGGTGACTCCAATGCTTCCCATGGCTCTAGAGGCTCTCAAGGTCACTCCAGAAGGAGACTGACCACCCCTCAGAGGAGGGAACATGAGGCCAGAATGCAGGAAGCCCAGCTGAGGATCAGGAAGCAGGAGCTAGAAGTAGCCCTGATGGAAGAAAAACTGAGCAAGGCTAGGCAGCATAGAGAGAGTGGGTCTATACCCACTGGTGGCAGCAATGTCCCTAGGGACAAAGATAGGGTCTTTGACAATAGGAACCTGTCCAAGATTGTGCCCCCCTACAAAAGTGGGGATGACATCCACAAATGGATGACTGCTCTTGAGAGAGCCTGCAAAGTGCAGCAGGTTCCTGAAGACCAGTGGGCAGCAATCTTATGGCTCTCCTTTGAGGGGAGAGGCAGAGATAGACTCCTCACTGTTAGAGAAGAGGATGTCAGAAATTACAGAGTCCTGAAGAGTGTCCTAGTTGATGGGTTAGGCTTAACCACTGAACAGTACAGGTTAATGTTCAGAGACACCCAGAAGACACAGACTCAGGACTGGTCTGAATATGTGGAATGTGCCACTAAGGCTTTGGAGGGTTGGTTGCTGGGAAGTAAGGTGTCTGATTATACAGGATTGTACAATTTGATGATGAGAGAGCAGATTTTAAGTAATTGTCAAAACCAGCTTCTCCATCAACACCTGGTAGACTCAGATTTGACCTCTCCCCAAGAATTGGGAAAGAGGGCAGATAAATGGGTCAGGACCAGGATCAGGCCTAAAAACCAGGGTGGTGACCAAAAGAAAGATACCACCAAGCCTCAAGAGAAGGGTGGGGATAAAGAAAAAGAGAAACCTTCCTCAGGGCCCCAAAACTCCACACAGGGTGGTGGGTCCCAAGCTCCCTCCTCTACCACAGCTAAAAAGCCCTACTGCCATGAGTGTAAAACTCCTGGGCATTGGAAAACTGACAGCGGTTGCCCAAGGGCTAAAAACAAAACTGTTCCTCCAATTACTCCTGTCACACCACCTATTACTGTCAGCAGTAATCCCCCAGGTGGTGGGAGTGCCCCCAGAAATCTGGGTGGGTTTACTTGGGGAACACAGGGGGACCCTGGCTTAGCCAATTCCCCTACAGCAACCACTCTTGTCTGTGATGGTGGCATGGGGTTTGCCAACTTCACTGCCTGTCCCAACACTTTGGGTAGGTACAGACAGGAGCCCTACATCAATGGTACAAAAGCTGAGGCCTACAGAGACACTGGGGCTAGCATCACAATGGTGGCCCATTGGCTAGTTCCCTCTGAGCAGCTTTTGCCCGGTTTCTCCTACCAGGTGACTAACATTGATGGCAAACAGAACAGTCATCCCATGGCAGAGGTATGTCTCAGCTGGGGAGGGGTCACTGGCCCTAAAAGGGTAGCAGTGTCCCCAACCTTGCCTGTAGACTGCTTACTGGGGAATGACTTAGAACTCTCAGCTTGGGCTGGAGTTGAACAAGACACCCATTCTAAAATGGTAGGCCTTTCACAAAAGGGTAGGGGGGTTGTGCCATTCACAACCCCTGTCCAAATAGATTTCCTCCCTGAAAAGGTTGGAAGGGCAGTGGTAGCCACAGCCCAGGCACAGACAGACTTCCCTGTAGGGACTGGCAGAGCTGTGACAGTCACAGCTCAAACACAAACTGAGTGCCCCCCTGAAAAGGTTGGCAAGGCTGTAATGGTCTCAGCCTATACTCAGACTGACATAGGTGTAGTGAAGCCTGAAACAATGGATCACTCCACACAAACTGAGAGTAGTGGGGAGGAAGAAAAGTCTCCCTCTCCCCAGACATTAGGAAAAGGTCAGCCTCCTCAGGGATCTGACCTCACCCCTTGTGAAGGAACTGCCCCAGAGGTAGCCAGGCCTGGCCTGGCAGAGCCTCTGATGTCAGTGGCCCCTTCCAAGGTGGGATCCAGTCTGGTGCAGGTAGCCTGCCTCTCTCTACCCTGCCTCAGTCAGCCCAGGGCTGCAGAGGTCAGGGAGGCCAGTGGACCCCCAGAGGGCCCCTGTCCACAAGAACCCCCCCATCAAAAGAATGAGGATTGCCTGGCTAGTAGCCCTAGTCAGGTGATGGGTAAAAACATTCCTGAGGGATCTCCTTTACAGGTAGTTAGGGACCTCCCCCAGGGGGATTCTGTTGGGCACAGGCAAACATGGGACCTTAGGGCCCCAAACCTGACCTGTCCCTCCAGTAAGCCCACAAAAGGGACCCAGCCTCCAGCTTTAGGTAGCCAGAGGCTGACCCTGAGAGCACAGTGCAACTCAGTTAAAGAAAGAAAGGCATCCATGGTGGAGGATGATTGGAGGAAGCTGAGGCCTCACTTTGAGGACACTCACTTCAGTACTCCATCTCAACACCAGCCTTTTACTTTGCCAAGACACACCACAGGTAGAGATTCCCTATGGTGGAGACCCTCTGATACCCTTAGGGTGAGGGATTGCTTAGTGGACCATGAGACAGGGGGTAACCATGCCAGTGCTGGTTCCTCCTTATATGGCCACTTGGGCAATATAGGCTTACCTGGTCAAGGTCAGCCTTATCTCCCTTCGTTTGGGGGGGGGTTGTGTAGGAAGGTGGATATCTGACTATGGTTACCCCCAAATTTTTGCCTAGTGTCTAGCTGGTTTTTCGACTTAGTTGGCCTGAGATCCTGCCATTCAGGCTCTCAGGCTATCTGCTCTCTCTGTAAAATGGACTCCATGTACCCTAGGTACATACCCAATTGGTTGGATCACCCTGTCAGCCCCTGTACCAGTGTACACTAGGTACCCAGGGCATTGGTGTACCCAAGGCCTGCCAGGGGCTGCAGCATGTATTATGCCACCCCAGGCTTGGCCTAACAATCTGACACAACTGGCTGATCACTCAGCTGGGGTAAGTTGGTGTAATCACCTCTTACTTAGGTGTAGTATACCTATACCTAACCTTAAATGGGACACCTGGTAACCTATAAGTCACTCCTATGGCAGGCCTTAACAATCCTGAAGGCAGAGTGCTTGGTTCCATGTGAGATGGTGCTCTGGCATGAGCTGAGCCTGTCTGCAGTGGTCGGAACAACTTCCTTCTACTGTTTCCAGATATCGTCATACCATATACTCTTAAGTGCATTATGAACCTCGCGGTTAAATGCTAACTTTGGTTTGGCTTTATCAAAACATGTCGAGTAAGGTGTCATACGAATTGGAATACTAACCCCTCGCCAATTCTGGCGACGGGGTTAGCATTCCACCCTTCTAGAGGGACACGACATGTACAGTGCCTGAAACCCGGGTAAAATCAGACATAGCCTCAGCTCCACAAAATGGATGCTGCCACCACAGACACAAGTCTGCCCTCCTGCTGCTGGGAGTCCTTCCAGCTTGGGAGGTGTGGACAAAGGGTTTCCTGCCAGGGGAGGTGCGTGCACCACCCCAGACAGGATTTTGTGTATTGGTCAGGTAGGGCTTGAAAGAAACCAGACATGCCTGTGGCTCACAAGGAGCCTCGGTGCATATGCCAGTTCAAACCGGTCCTGGGGCACACCAGTCCCGGGCCTGGGGCGAGCTGGACAAAGGATTGGGGGTGTAACCACCCCCCTTCCTGGTCCCACCCATAGGGAGGGACCTAGCAGGTAGTCCGGCCCCTAGAATCCGAATAAAGGTAGGAGCTGTGTCCTAAGACTTCAGACATCCTGGAATCAACTTGAAACTAAGAAGAAGACGGGAACTTCGACATTCTGCTGCACAGAAGACTGAAGAAAATCTCCCCTGTGGTCAGGGAGTGACCACCTTGCTAACGCAAGCACCATCCAGCGAATCACCGTCTGCTTTGCCGCCGCCTCCCGCCGGAGCCCGAGCCCAGAGACTGACAAGACCTGGACCTCCAGACCTCTCACCGCCCGATCCACAGTCCCTGCAAAGAGGAGACCCGTGGAGGCACCGAGACACGTGGAGCCAGCCATCTTGGAACGACTACGACAAGCTGACCAGTGCAACAACCGAGGCTCCCTCCAAGTTGTGCTTTGGGTCCTGAGAAGCCCAACCCTCGAGCAGCATCTGCACCAAAGGTGAGCCCTCCAGCATCTCCACGATCTGCGTGGGGCCCTTCTGCATTTTGCCACTCGACGCGCCTAACCGGTTGCTGGCCCGCTGGCTAGTGGCCATCTTGGCGACGAAATCTACGACAAACACCGCTGGTCTGGTTGCTCCAGACTGGCCCTTGCTCCCCTCCAAAGGAGCAATCCCTCTGACCTTGCTGGTCAGAACCAACAGCTGATTTCCGAATCCTCCTGCAATTGCTTTTGCCAAGGCTTGTTTGCTTCGATCAAGTCGCCGACACCGCCGACAGCGAGAGCCTGCGTGGGACAGCTCGTGAGCCGACTCCTGGACGTCGTCGACCTTCAGGGACCACGTGGCTGCGGAGACAAGCTACCCCTCATCACCTGTTTGCGCCCGACATCGCCTGGTACCCACCTGGTGCCACGCTGGTCACTGGCTAGTGACTGTGAACACTGTCCCCTCTGCTTACAGGTCTTCAACATCTCCGATCCACTCTTGGATCCACTGCATCTCTTCCCGACCGACCGCCTGCAGCATCTTTGTCCCAGGCTCAACGGAACAGATAGAAGAAACCCGACGCACTTTGAGGCCTATGCACCCGCTTCCTGTGGGTGAGGTAAAGCTGGTACTCCGGTGCCCATGTGTAGTAATACATCTCTAGTGCCTGTGTTCCAAATCTTAAGTTCCTAGGTCATCCGGAAGATTCCTTTTGCAGTAACTTTGTACTTTTTACGCACCCATTGAAACCTATGGGAGCCCGCGTGTGACTATTTGCTCTGCACACGCCACCCGTGGACCTCCTGGTCACTAACTGACGTTAGCTCCTTGTAGGCCCAGCGATTCTAGAGGCCCTAGGCCTTTTCCCTTTTCTGTTCATGGTACTTATACCACTATTTTAGTATATGGTTCGAGTGGCCACCAGGGCCTATCCATATAAAGTGCAACTTCTGTGTATTCTGTGGTAATCTTGTTTGACGATTTGTGCTCCTGTGCTCATAAAGAGACTAGGGGTTACTTTGAGAAATAAATACATATATATTTTGAATATATATCTGTGTGGTGTCCTTTCATTGGTATAAAAGGGGGTTATATTTGGTAAAACAGCTGGCTTAACACGCATCACGAGTTTAGCCTCAAAGACTGCTTAGCCTACGCTACCACTAGGGCAGCTAGTCCGAAAAGGTTGACTTACAACCACACCATAAGGGTTGCTTGGCATGGTACAAGGTGATCACTTTAACTAGTGAGCATCATATACCAGGCCAACTTCTCACAGAGAGTAAGGCAGGCACTACAGATACTGAGTACCTGGACACTATATAAGAATTTTTAAATAAACTTCTGTTCGGGGTAGGTCTTGTTGTATTTCATGATTTTGAGAGGGGGGCTTCCTACCCTTTAACCCCCTAGGCTCCCTTTTTTGAGAGATATGAGAACGGCAGCTTAGCCGTGAGAGAAATTTTTAAGTTCACATTCTAGGTACACATACCAGATTATCTCCCACAGGTTGTGGGAACACTCACTCGGTATTTCACGTCCCCGGTCAGTTTCTTCCGTCCAGCATAGTTTAGCTGAGCCACGGTTCCCATTTGCTGTACTGCCCTCACGTAGACAGGTCCGGTGTGCACCATGGACCGCTTTTGCCTGGCCTTCACAGACGACCACATTGCCTCTATCTTGTCAGGTCCATCACTCCTCCCTAATGCACCCTTGAGTGGCGTAGGTTCAGCTAGGGAAGAATGGGAAAAACTGTCCAACATTAAAAAACGACAAATCAGGATAGCCCTACACGGCGCCCTTATGACTGAATACCTTAGAGCAGGGGCAGCACCAGCCAGTCTACTTGTCCGCATAGAGCCTAAGATTTTCCTGGAGGACAAGCGGTTCCGAGTAGACTGGAGCTATATAGCCAACAAGTGTACCCGCGATTGGTTGGTATTGATTATAAACACTGCTAAAAGGCTGAGCGAGGAGCTACTCAAGGAAATTCTAGATTTGGAAACAGCTCTGAAAGCCGATACCACCATAAAAGATCTTAAGGAGCAATTTACAATCATTCAGAACGATGTGGCGGAATACCAGATCTATATGGTGAACCAAAAGATCAAGGGACTCAAAAGGAACCTTGAAAGGTTCAGCCACGAATGGGCTTTCCCGTATGTCGAGGACAGCCATTACCAGCAACCTCAAGAATTACCACTCTACTCACGAGGGACTAGGGGGGGCAGACGCCAAGGTAGACGCACGTTCAACAACTGGACGTTTGACAACACCAGTAGCGAGGATGACGATACCACCGAACAACCCTCCACCTCAGGTTCCATTCCAGGCATCAATCAAAGAGTAAGGTTTAACACCACAGATAGGTCCAATGAAGACCTTGGGGTCCTATTGAGGAATTTTTTAGAACAGCGCCCCCCGGACCAGAGAGGGACCAGTCACAGGGGCAGAGGCAGAGGCAGAGCACGCCACAACAACAACGTACAGTGGCAGAATTCCTCACCCAGGATCACACGCAGCAGGGGCAGAACACCGCTTTAACAAGAAAGGAAAATAACATTGTGGTCAATCTATCATCTCATGCATTAACAATCGATGAACAGAGGGTCCTAAACAAGGGCTTGGGATATGTTCCAACACCAAAGCATGACAGCTTCAAATTGAGGAGTGAATTACATGGCTTAATGAGGAAAATAAAACTCACAAAATTCTTTGAGGGAAAAGAAGCAGAAGCTCCATCGGTCTTCACAACCAATCTTAGACGCCCTTCCCGATTCTGTCCCCCCATGCACTCTATTGGTCCCGAGGTTTTGGTTTTTGAACAAAAGGTGATACAGGACATCACCGTCCTTGAGGAACAGCAACACGGTTACAACCGCAGCAATATGACACACGCTGACTGGCTAGCTATACAATCTCTGCAGCAGAACGACACCATCACCATCAAACCTGCAGATAAGGGCGGGGCAGTGGTAGTGCTCAATACAGTTGATTACGAAGCTGAGGTGTCCAGGCTACTGGGTGCTCGCCAAAATTACCAACCTTTGATGAGGGATCCCACAAAGACCCTCCAGACGACTATCCATACAATGGTCGCAGAGGCCAAAGAAAAGAAATGGCTGACGGCCAAGGAGGCTGATTTCCTTATCAACGATAAGCCTCGGGTCCCGGCTTTCTACATTGTCCCGAAGATTCATAAAGCACAAAGGCCCCCTCCGGGGCGGGCGATAGTCTCGGGCATTCAATCAACACTGGAACCATTGTCCCAGTATGCCGACTTTTTCCTCAGGGAATGTGTGATCACGCAGCCCTCTTACGTCCAGGATACCACCGACGTCTTGAGGATTCTCCAGGACATCGAGTATGACCCCCAACATCAATTCTTGGTGACAATCGATATAGAATCATTGTACACGAGTATTCCCCAGGCAGCCACGCTGGTGGCAGCAGCACGCGCCCTGGAATCATGTGAATAGTTCTATGATGTGCCACAATCATTTGTGCTCCAGTGTGTTGAACTGGCCCTCACAAGGAACTTCTTTGCTTATAAAAACCAGCTATATTTGCAAGTGTCCGGGACATCCATGGGAGCTACATTTGCTCCAAGTTTAGCTTGCATCTATGTGGGGCAATTTGAAACTGGATACGTCCTACACCATGACAACCCCTTCCAGAGGAATATTGCCCTCTGGAAGCGATACATAGACGACGTTCTGTGTATATGGACGGGATCTAGGACCGACCTGGAAGATTTCCTCGTGTGGCTTAACAACTTGGATGATTGCCTGAAATTTACCTGGACCATCAGTGATGTCACAGCCACATACTTGGACCTGGACATCAGGGCAGAAAATTGCAAACTTGTCACTAATGTTCATCAAAAACCAACGGACAAGAATTCCCTGCTGCACTACAGGTCATATCATCCTAGAGCTCTGAGAGACAACTTACCTGTGGGACAGTTCTTGCGATACCGCAGGAACTGTTCCTCCACAGAGGAATTCATTACACAAGCCGAAGTCCTATCCAACAAGTTGGAGGAGAGATCATATCCCACAAAGATAATCAAACAAGCACGAAAACGAGCCATGAACACCCCGAGAGCTGCTCTATTAGAAAGAACACCTAAAATTAAGAGCGATTGTATTCCGGTTGTAACCACCTTTGGCCCCTTGTCTACCAAAATCAGACAAGTCATCAGAAAACATTGGCCTTTACTTAACACCCCATCCATGACGATGCCACACCCGCGATTTGCCTTTAAGCGGTCCACTAATCTGCGTGACCGTTTAGTGCACTCACGACCCCAGCCCAAGTCCACGGACACCGGCATCCCTCGAGGGCATTACCAATGCGGGGGATGCACAGTGTGTGAGCTCACCACTGCTACCAAGAATGTCTCTTTGAGTAATGGGAAGATCTGGCATTTGAACTCATTCAGCAATTGCAACACCCAAAACGTCATCTACAGGCTAACGTGCCCTTGTGGCTTGCACTATATTGGTCTCACCTCTCGCAAGGTGAAAATTAGAATACAGGAACATCTCAGCACCATCAGGGCAGGCAAATTGACCACCAAGCTGGTACAACATTTCTTGACAATTGGACATAACCCTAGAGATGTCAGATGGGTAGTCCTTGAACGCGTTGTGGGCGACTCCTACAATATGGAAGCCAGGCTCTCGACAAAAGAGGCCCGCTGGATTTACCAGGAGAAGGTAGACCAACAGGGACTCAACGACCTTATTGAATGGAGTAAGGTGGTATTATAACATTACTTTACCACTACAAAAATAAAAACAACATTACTCCATCATTAGGGTTAGACATCCCTATATGCGGTCATCGACCACTTATCATTACCACAGAACCTAGCGGAGTCAGGCATATTCACACACTCACTGACCGGGGCTCCTTTGAGATGCAGGATTCCACCACAACCACTACCGCCCCTATAATCAGCATTATGAAGAATAGATATGAACACACCTGTTTAGATGCACAAATACATCTACTGGTCGTATTTTACATCATTCAATCAGGGAGGACGTTGTCATATCACACTAAGCCCTTTTCCCCCCCCTTTTTCCCCCCCCTTTTTTCGAGCCAGAAACTGACACCAACACTCTACACAACTAGGTAGATAACTGCCACAGTGTACTTGATAGCGGCGGTCTATCCAAAATGGCCGCCAATCCCCTCAATAATTCATTGCGCTTGCGCGGTCCTATCAACAACTCAATGCGCATGCGCGGTCACCGCGCGAATCATACATTTAAACAGGAAGTGGGCCATCTCCCAGCGATCGAGGGTGAATCCAGCACCAGCGCACAGGCTAATGAGGTAAGACCCGGGATTCCGGGCCAAGCAGGGGGTGCTCTCTCTTTCTTTCACATCGGATAACGAAGGCAGTACGTATTCCCCACATAGAAGGGGGACGGCAGGGGGTTCGCTAAGGCTTAACAAATGCACGTTGATGCAGCCGCGTAGTAGTAGGGTTAACAAGGACTTTCAATATGCAGGCAACCATGTTAAATATGCTATACAGCGCCATGTGGTATCTATATGTAACCGCTTAGGAAACAAATTACAGCATTAATGCATTCAAGGGTGAATTCTGAATTTTTAATCGAGACATTATGGCAGGGCTCTGCTAATATTTGGACACAGCTAAAGAGCTGAGATACGACACTTGAATGGAGGTGACTTAACAGTTCTTACACCAACTCTTACAGCATGCCATCCCACTAATTGTGATATATATTTTTGATGTGTGCACTTTGTAGGAAGGTGGATATCTGACTATGGTTACCCCCAAATTTTTGCCTAGTGTCTAGCTGGTTTTTCGACTTAGTTGGCCTGAGATCCTGCCATTCAGGCTCTCAGGCTATCTGCTCTCTCTGTAAAATGGACTCCATGTACCCTAGGTACATACCCAATTGGTTGGATCACCCTGTCAGCCCCTGTACCAGTGTACACTAGGTACCCAGGGCATTGGTGTATCCAAGGCCTGCCAGGGGCTGAAGCATGTATTATGCCACCCCAGGCTTGGCCTAACAATCTGACACAACTGGCTGATCACTCAGCTGGGGTAAGTTGGTGTAATCACCTCTTACTTAGGTGTAGTATACCTATACCTAAACTTAAATGGGACACCTGGTAACCTATAAGTCACTCCTATGGCAGGCCTTAACAATCCTGAAGGCAGAGTGCTTGGTTCCATGTGAGATGGTGCTCTGGCATGAGCTGAGCCTGTCTGCAGTGGTCGGAACAACTTCCTTCTACTGTTTCCAGATATCGTCATACCATATACTCTTAAGTGCATTATGAACCTCGCGGTTAAATGCTATCTTTGGTTTGGCTTTATCAAAACATGTCGAGTAAGGTGTCATACGAATTGGAATACTAACCCCTCGCCAATTCTGGCGACGGGGTTAGCATTCCACCCTTCTAGAGGGACACGACATGTACAGTGCCTGAAACCCGGGTAAAATCAGACATAGCCTCAGCTCCACAAAATGGATGCTGCCACCACAGACACAAGTCTGCCCTCCTGCTGCTGGGAGTCCTTCCAGCTTGGGAGGTGTGGACAAAGGGTTTCCTGCCAGGGGAGGTGCATGCACCACCCCAGACAGGATTTTGTGTATTGGTCAGGTAGGGCTTGAAAGAAACCAGACATGCCTGTGGCTCACAAGGAGCCTCGGGGCATATGCCAGTTCAAACCGGTCCTGGGGCACACCAGTCCCGGGCCTGGGGCGAGCTGGACAAAGGATTGGGGGTGTAACCACCCCCCTTCCTGGTCCCACCCATAGGGAGGGACCTAGCAGGTAGTCCGGCCCCTAGAATCCGAATAAAGGTAGGAGCTGTGTCCTAAGACTTTAGACATCCTGGAATCAACTTGAAACTAAGAAGAAGACGGGAACTTCGACATTCTGCTGCACAGAAGACTGAAGAAAATCTCCCCTGTGGTCAGGGAGTGACCACCTTGCTAACGCAAGCACCATCCAGCGAATCAACGTCTGCTTTGCCGCCGCCTCCCGCCGGAGCCCGAGCCCAGAGACTGACAAGACCTGGACCTCCAGACCTCTCACCGCCCGATCCACAGTCCCTGCAAAGAGGAGACCCGTGGAGGCACCGAGACACGTGGAGCCAGCCATCTTGAAACGACTACGACAAGCTGACCAGTGCAACAACCGAGGCTCCCTCCAAGTTGTGCTTTGGGTCCTGAGAAGCCCAACCCTCGAGCAGCATCTGCACCAAAGGTGAGCCCTCCAGCATCTCCACGATCTGCGTGGGGCCCTTCTGCATTTTGCCACTCGACGCGCCTAACCGGTTGCTGGCCCGCTGGCTAGTGGCCATCTTGGCGACGAAATCTACGACAAACACCGCTGGTCTGGTTGCTCCAGACTGGCCCTTGCTCCCCTCCAAAGGAGCCGTTCCTCTGACCTTGCTGGTCAGAACCATCAGCTTATCTCCTTGCCCACAACAATTGCTTTTGCCAAGGCTTGTTTGCTTCGATCAAGTCGCCGACACCGCCGACAGCGAGAGCCTGCGTGGGACAGCTCGTGACTCGACTCCTGGACGTCGTCGACCTTCAGGGACCACGTGGCTGCAGAGTCAAGCTACACCTTCCTTCCTGTTTGCACCCGACATCGCCTGGTACCCACCTGGTGCCACGCTGGTCACTGGCTAGTGACTGTGAACACTGTCCCCTCTGCTTACAGGTCTTCAACATCTCCGATCCACTCTTGGATCCACTGCATCTCTTCCCGACCGACCGCCTGCAGCACTTTTGTCTACAGGCCCCACGGAACAGATAGAAGAAACCCGACGCACTTCGAGGCCTATGCACCCGCTTCCTGTGGGTGAGGTAAAGCTGGCATTCCGGTGCCCAAGTGTGGTATTACATCTCTAGTGCCTGTGTTCCAAATCTTAAGTTCCTAGGTCATCCGGAAGATTCCTTTTGCAGTAACTTTGTACTTTTTACGCACCCATTGAAACCTATGGGAGCACGCGTGTGACTATTTGCTCTGCACACGCCACCCGTGGACCTCCTGGTCACTAACTGACGTTAGCTCCTTGTAGGCCCAGCGATTCTAGAGGCCCTAGGCCTTTTCCCTTTCCTGTTCGTGGTACTTATACCACTATTTTAGTATATGGTTCGAGTGGCCACCAGGGCCTATCCATATAAAGTGCAACTTCTGTGTATTCTGTGATAATCTTGTTTGACGATTTGTGCTCCTGTGCTCATAAAGAGACTAGGGGTTACTTTGAGAAATAAATACATATATATTTTGAATATATATCTGTGTGGTGTCCTTTCATTGGTATAAAAGGGGGTTGCATTTGGTAAAACAGCTGGCTTAACACGCTTCACGAGTTTAGCCTCAAAGACTGCTTAGCCTACGCTACCACTAGGGCAGCTAGTCCAAAAAGGTTGACTTACAACCACACCATAAGGGTTGCTTGGCATGGTACAAGGTGGTCACTAGAACTAGTGAACAGCATATACCAGGCCAACTTCTCACATTGGTGAGCAGCGGTGGGATTTGAGCTTGCTGTGTTTTACCATTGTAATCTCTTGGTTACCAATTGAAAGATCACATAGGTACCTGTAGGTACATATAAAACAAGATTAGATATACTTAAGTTCTACTGAACTTAGTTGTTGTAGAGCAAAGGGAGTAGCACACCCTGACTACAACTACTAGATAGGTTTAGTAGGTAAACCCAAGTGTAGGTAGATTGCAACACATCCACCCACACTTAAGAGCAATGGCCGGGGCAGAGGGGTCCACTGTACCCATCTCTGTCGAGAGTGACCCCCAGAGGGCACCAACCAGCTTTGCTACCCTTAATCAGAATGAGCTCAGGCATTTGGCAACTCTTAGAGGCCTTAAACAGCCCAAGAACCCAAACTCTGCTGAGCTCAGAGAGCTCTTACAGAATGATGAGAATCAGAGAGCACTCAAGAAAGCTTCCCAGTTAGCCCCCTTAGGGACAGGAACAGGAGGCCCCCCTTCTGAAGATGCCACTGAAGTACCCCTTCCCAATAGTCACCCCTTAGATGGGATGCCTACCACAGAGGAAGAAAGTGATGGGGATACAGATGTGAGTGGGGATGAAGGGAGAACTAGCCCAGTGCCAAGTGTTATACTTGGCCCAGCTAAACTAAGGCTATTGGGGACTGACAGTGGGTTCACCCCATTGGATCTCCCCAGTGGACTTAACACAGGGCTTGGAAGGCAAAGGAATCGCTCAGGTGACTCCAATGCTTCCCATGGCTCTAGAGGCTCTCAAGGTCACTCCAGAAGGAGACTGACCACCCCTCAGAGGAGGGAACATGAGGCCAGAATGCAGGAAGCCCAGCTGAGGATCAGGAAGCAGGAGCTAGAAGTAGCCCTGATGGAAGAAAAACTGAGCAAGGCTAGGCAGCATAGAGAGAGTGGGTCTATACCCACTGGTGGCAGCAATGTCCCTAGGGACAAAGATAGGGTCTTTGACAATAGGAACCTGTCCAAGATTGTGCCCCCCTACAAAAGTGGGGATGACATCCACAAATGGATGACTGCTCTTGAGAGAGCCTGCAAAGTGCAGCAGGTTCCTGAAGACCAGTGGGCAGCAATCTTATGGCTCTCCTTTGAGGGGAGAGGCAGAGATAGACTCCTCACTGTTAGAGAAGAGGATGTCAGAAATTACAGAGTCCTGAAGAGTGTCCTAGTTGATGGGTTAGGCTTAACCACTGAACAGTACAGGTTAATGTTCAGAGACACCCAGAAGACACAGACTCAGGACTGGTCTGAATATGTGGAATGTGCCACTAAGGCTTTGGAGGGTTGGTTGCTGGGAAGTAAGGTGTCTGATTATACAGGATTGTACAATTTGATGATGAGAGAGCAGATTTTAAGTAATTGTCAAAACCAGCTTCTCCATCAACACCTGGTAGACTCAGATTTGACCTCTCCCCAAGAATTGGGAAAGAGGGCAGATAAATGGGTCAGGACCAGGATCAGGCCTAAAAACCAGGGTGGTGACCAAAAGAAAGATACCACCAAGCCTCAAGAGAAGGGTGGGGATAAAGAAAAAGAGAAACCTTCCTCAGGGCCCCAAAACTCCACACAGGGTGGTGGGTCCCAAGCTCCCTCCTCTACCACAGCTAAAAAGCCCTACTGCCATGAGTGTAAAACTCCTGGGCATTGGAAAACTGACAGCGGTTGCCCAAGGGCTAAAAACAAAACTGTTCCTCCAATTACTCCTGTCACACCACCTATTACTGTCAGCAGTAATCCCCCAGGTGGTGGGAGTGCCCCCAGAAATCTGGGTGGGTTTACTTGGGGAACACAGGGGGACCCTGGCTTAGCCAATTCCCCTACAGCAACCACTCTTGTCTGTGATGGTGGCATGGGGTTTGCCAACTTCACTGCCTGTCCCAACACTTTGGGTAGGTACAGACAGGAGCCCTACATCAATGGTACAAAAGCTGAGGCCTACAGAGACACTGGGGCTAGCATCACAATGGTGGCCCATTGGCTAGTTCCCTCTGAGCAGCTTTTGCCCGGTTTCTCCTACCAGGTGACTAACATTGATGGCAAACAGAACAGTCATCCCATGGCAGAGGTATGTCTCAGCTGGGGAGGGGTCACTGGCCCTAAAAGGGTAGCAGTGTCCCCAACCTTGCCTGTAGACTGCTTACTGGGGAATGACTTAGAACTCTCAGCTTGGGCTGGAGTTGAACAAGACACCCATTCTAAAATGGTAGGCCTTTCACAAAAGGGTAGGGGGGTTGTGCCATTCACAACCCCTGTCCAAATAGATTTCCTCCCTGAAAAGGTTGGAAGGGCAGTGGTAGCCACAGCCCAGGCACAGACAGACTTCCCTGTAGGGACTGGCAGAGCTGTGACAGTCACAGCTCAAACACAAACTGAGTGCCCCCCTGAAAAGGTTGGCAAGGCTGTAATGGTCTCAGCCTATACTCAGACTGACATAGGTGTAGTGAAGCCTGAAACAATGGATCACTCCACACAAACTGAGAGTAGTGGGGAGGAAGAAAAGTCTCCCTCTCCCCAGACATTAGGAAAAGGTCAGCCTCCTCAGGGATCTGACCTCACCCCTTGTGAAGGAACTGCCCCAGAGGTAGCCAGGCCTGGCCTGGCAGAGCCTCTGATGTCAGTGGCCCCTTCCAAGGTGGGATCCAGTCTGGTGCAGGTAGCCTGCCTCTCTCTACCCTGCCTCAGTCAGCCCAGGGCTGCAGAGGTCAGGGAGGCCAGTGGACCCCCAGAGGGCCCCTGTCCACAAGAACCCCCCCATCAAAAGAATGAGGATTGCCTGGCTAGTAGCCCTAGTCAGGTGATGGGTAAAAACATTCCTGTGGGATCTCCTTTACAGGTAGTTAGGGACCTCCCCCAGGGGGATTCTGTTGGGCACAGGCAAACATGGGACCTTAGGGCCCCAAACCTGACCTGTCCCTCCAGTAAGCCCACAAAAGGGACCCAGCCTCCAGCTTTAGGTAGCCAGAGGCTGACCCTGAGAGCACAGTGCAACTCAGTTAAAGAAAGAAAGACATCCATGGTGGAGGATGATTGGAGGAAGCTGAGGCCTCACTTTGAGGACACTCACTTCAGTACTCCATCTCAACACCAGCCTTTTACTTTGCCAAGACACACCACAGGTAGAGATTCCCTATGGTGGAGACCCTCTGATACCCTTAGGGTGAGGGATTGCTTAGTGGACCATGAGACAGGGGGTAACCATGCCAGTGCTGGTTCCTCCTTATATGGCCACTTGGGCAATATAGGCTTACCTGGTCAAGGTCAGCCTTATCTCCCTTCGTTTGGGGGGGGGGTTGTGTAGGAAGGTGGATATCTGACTATGGTTACCCCCAAATTTTTGCCTAGTGTCTAGCTGGTTTTTCGACTTAGTTGGCCTGAGATCCTGCCATTCAGGCTCTCAGGCTATCTGCTCTCTCTGTAAAATGGACTCCATGTACCCTAGGTACATACCCAATTGGTTGGATCACCCTGTCAGCCCCTGTACCAGTGTACACTAGGTACCCAGGGCATTGGTGTATCCAAGGCCTGCCAGGGGCTGAAGCATGTATTATGCCACCCCAGGCTTGGCCTAACAATCTGACACAACTGGCTGATCACTCAGCTGGGGTAAGTTGGTGTAATCACCTCTTACTTAGGTGTAGTATACCTATACCTAAACTTAAATGGGACACCTGGTAACCTATAAGTCACTCCTATGGCAGGCCTTAACAATCCTGAAGGCAGAGTGCTTGGTTCCATGTGAGATGGTGCTCTGGCATGAGCTGAGCCTGTCTGCAGTGGTCGGAACAACTTCCTTCTACTGTTTCCAGATATCGTCATACCATATACTCTTAAGTGCATTATGAACCTCGCGGTTAAATGCTATCTTTGGTTTGGCTTTATCAAAACATGTCGAGTAAGGTGTCATACGAATTGGAATACTAACCCCTCGCCAATTCTGGCGACGGGGTTAGCATTCCACCCTTCTAGAGGGACACGACATGTACAGTGCCTGAAACCCGGGTAAAATCAGACATAGCCTCAGCTCCACAAAATGGATGCTGCCACCACAGACACAAGTCTGCCCTCCTGCTGCTGGGAGTCCTTCCAGCTTGGGAGGTGTGGACAAAGGGTTTCCTGCCAGGGGAGGTGCATGCACCACCCCAGACAGGATTTTGTGTATTGGTCAGGTAGGGCTTGAAAGAAACCAGACATGCCTGTGGCTCACAAGGAGCCTCGGGGCATATGCCAGTTCAAACCGGTCCTGGGGCACACCAGTCCCGGGCCTGGGGCGAGCTGGACAAAGGATTGGGGGTGTAACCACCCCCCTTCCTGGTCCCACCCATAGGGAGGGACCTAGCAGGTAGTCCGGCCCCTAGAATCCGAATAAAGGTAGGAGCTGTGTCCTAAGACTTTAGACATCCTGGAATCAACTTGAAACTAAGAAGAAGACGGGAACTTCGACATTCTGCTGCACAGAAGACTGAAGAAAATCTCCCCTGTGGTCAGGGAGTGACCACCTTGCTAACGCAAGCACCATCCAGCGAATCAACGTCTGCTTTGCCGCCGCCTCCCGCCGGAGCCCGAGCCTAGAGACTGACAAGACCTGGACCTCCAGACCTCTCACCGCCCGATCCACAGTCCCTGCAAAGAGGAGACCCGTGGAGGCACCGAGACACGTGGAGCCAGCCATCTTGAAACGACTACGACAAGCTGACCAGTGCAACAACCGAGGCTCCCTCCAAGTTGTGCTTTGGGTCCTGAGAAGCCCAACCCTCGAGCAGCATCTGCACCAAAGGTGAGCCCTCCAGCATCTCCACGATCTGCGTGGGGCCCTTCTGCATTTTGCCACTCGACGCGCCTAACCGGTTGCTGGCCCGCTGGCTAGTGGCCATCTTGGCGACGAAATCTACGACAAACACCGCTGGTCTGGTTGCTCCAGACTGGCCCTTGCTCCCCTCCAAAGGAGCCGTTCCTCTGACCTTGCTGGTCAGAACCATCAGCTTATCTCCTTGCCCACAACAATTGCTTTTGCCAAGGCTTGTTTGCTTCGATCAAGTCGCCGACACCGCCGACAGCGAGAGCCTGCGTGGGACAGCTCGTGACTCGACTCCTGGACGTCGTCGACCTTCAGGGACCACGTGGCTGCAGAGTCAAGCTACACCTTCCTTCCTGTTTGCACCCGACATCGCCTGGTACCCACCTGGTGCCACGCTGGTCACTGGCTAGTGACTGTGAACACTGTCCCCTCTGCTTACAGGTCTTCAACATCTCCGATCCACTCTTGGATCCACTGCATCTCTTCCCGACCGACCGCCTGCAGCACTTTTGTCTACAGGCCCCACGGAACAGATAGAAGAAACCCGACGCACTTCGAGGCCTATGCACCCGCTTCCTGTGGGTGAGGTAAAGCTGGCACTCCGGTGCCCAAGTGTGGTATTACATCTCTAGTGCCTGTGTTCCAAATCTTAAGTTCCTAGGTCATCCGGAAGATTCCTTTTGCAGTAACTTTGTACTTTTTACGCACCCATTGAAACCTATGGGAGCACGCGTGTGACTATTTGCTCTGCACACGCCACCCGTGGACCTCCTGGTCACTAACTGACGTTAGCTCCTTGTAGGCCCAGCGATTCTAGAGGCCCTAGGCCTTTTCCCTTTCCTGTTCGTGGTACTTATACCACTATTTTAGTATATGGTTCGAGTGGCCACCAGGGCCTATCCATATAAAGTGCAACTTCTGTGTATTCTGTGATAATCTTGTTTGACGATTTGTGCTCCTGTGCTCATAAAGAGACTAGGGGTTACTTTGAGAAATAAATACATATATATTTTGAATATATATCTGTGTGGTGTCCTTTCATTGGTATAAAAGGGGGTTGCATTTGGTAAAACAGCTGGCTTAACACGCTTCACGAGTTTAGCCTCAAAGACTGCTTAGCCTACGCTACCACTAGGGCAGCTAGTCCAAAAAGGTTGACTTACAACCACACCATAAGGGTTGCTTGGCATGGTACAAGGTGGTCACTAGAACTAGTGAACAGCATATACCAGGCCAACTTCTCACACACTTTTAGAAACAAAGTTCCGCAGCCTTGGATGAAACAGCCAAAGGGTTGGTGCAAAATACCCCAGACACTTACACAATGAAGGTGCAGGTATGCTGCAAAACAACAACGTTGAGGGTAAATATTCCTGTCAAGCGTGAACCTAGTAATATGGACAACGAGCATTTGCTCGGTAAGACCAGTTGTGACCGGATGGGTGAAATACTGAGTACATGTGTTTTTAATTGTGTTTTTCCCCCAGGTGCTGACCTAAAGTAATCGCTGGTTTACACTAGCGTTGCAGAGAGACCAGTCGACCCAAGCCCTGATGAAGTTGCCGGTAAATTAAATATGGCAACGAAACATGTCGGTTTTTAATGAGCAGCGACACAGCTGAGAATAAAGCACCGTATAGCCAGTGTAGTGCTGCTCGGTTTTAATTTGGAGTGACTTGAGTCCTGATCAGTCTCAACTCACCAAATGTTGGGTCGACACTTCCTTTTTTCGGTAGATTAGTAGACACCATTTAACATATAGTTTGCCCTGCAGACACTAGTCACTAGGACTATCACGAGGGTTCCAGAGGTGTACATTATGAACTTCCTTTCCACCTTTACTGTTTCTGTTTGGGCGGCAGCGACCGATGATGACAATAGAAGGTAGTAGGCGAGTACCCGTCTACAAACACCTCGTTGGGGCTGCTTCCGTGAGGCGCTGTCGTCCTATCACACCTTTTTTACCTCCCTTGGTCTTGACCTGATCACTAGCAGGTTTTTACAGCACCACAGGATAGGGAAACACTTTGACACTGAGCATCACGTTGTTGTTGCCACTGCCGTGTGACTGCACCCGGTTCCAGTGGTTAACAACAATTCTTTCAAGCCCTACCTGACCAATACACAAAATCCTGTCTGGGGTGGTGCATGCACCTCCCCTGGCAGGAAACCCTTTGTCCACACCTCCCAAGCTGGAAGGACTCCCAGCAGCAGGAGGGCAGACTTGTGTCTGTGGTGGCAGCATCCATTTTGTGGAGCTGAGGCTATGTCTGATTTTACCCGGGTTTCAGGTACTGTACATGTCGTGTCCCTCTAGAAGGGTGGAATGCTAACCCCGTCGCCAGAATTGGCGAGGGGTTAGTTTTCCAATTCGTATGACACCTTACTCGACATGTTTTGATAAAGCCAAACCAAAGATAGCATTTAACCGCGAGGTTCATAATGCACTTAAGAGTATATGGTATGACGATATCTGGAAACAGTAGAAGGAAGTTGTTCCGACCACTGCAGACAGGCTCAGCTCATGCCAGAGTCCAATCTCACATGGAACCAAGCACTCTGCCTCCAGGATTGTTAAGGCCTGCCATAGGAGTGACTTATAGGTTAACATGTGTCCCATTTAAGGTTAGGTACAGGTATACTACACCTAAGTAAGAGGTGGTTACACCAACTTACCCCAGCTGAGTGATCAGCCAGTTGTGTCAAATTTGTTAGGCCAAGCCTGGGGTGGCATAATACATGCTTCAGCCCGTGGCAGGCCTTAGATACACCAATGCCCTGGGTACCTAGTGTACACTGGTACATGGGCTCACAGGGTGATCCACTTCCAATTGGTTATGCACCTAGGGTGCATAGTGTAAATTTAGTAGAGAGAACAGCAGGCTGGGGGTCTGATTGGCAGGCCCACAGCCTCAATATGTCAAAAACCAGTGAAGCAAAAAGCAAAAATTTGGGGTGACCATGGGATAGCAGACCCTACTCTCCTACACCAAAGTCCTACGAGAAAAATGGTACCTCACTTGTGCGGGTCGGCCTAGTGCCCGCGACAGGAAACGGCGCAAAACGCAAAGTGGTCACACCTCAATTTTGCAGTGAAAAATTACCCTTTTTTAGCTGTAGTTTTTGAACCCTAGCCCTGCCGGCACCTAGGGAAACCTAGCAAACCTATATATTTTCGAAAACTAGACACCCAGGGGAATCCAGGATGGGGTGACTTGAGTGCCTCCCACCAGGGTCTGTTACCCAGAATCCCTTGCAAACGTAAAAAAACAATTGACAAAAAAAACACATTTTCCCCACATTTCTGTGATGGAAAGTTCTGGAATCTGCGTGGATCTACAAATTTCCACCCACCCCGCGTTCCCCAAAGTCCTACAAGAAAAATGGTACTTCACTTGTGCGGGTCGGCCTAGTGCCCGCGACAGGAAACGGCGCAAAACGCAACGTGGTCACACCTCAATTTTGCAGTGAAAAATGACCCTTTTTTGGCAAAGTGCCTAGCTGTAGTTTTTTAACCCTAGCCCTACCGGCACCTAGGGAAACCTAGCAAACTTATATATGTTCGAAAACTAGACACCCAGGGGAATCTAGGATAGGGTGACTTGAGTGCCTCCCACCATGGTCTGTTACCCAGAATCCCTTGCAAACTTAAATAATTGACAAAAGAAACACATTTTCCCCACATTTCTGTGATGGAAAGTTCTTGAATCTGCGTGGATCCACAAATTTCCACCCACCCCGCGTTCCCCAATGTCCTACTAGAAAAATGGTACCTCACTAGTGTGGGTCGGTGTTGTAATGGCTTTCTTTTCCTGTAATTGCATCTTGTCTATGTTCTTCACTCTGATGATGCTTAGTGTTCTGGAATGTCAGGACTAAGCCAGCTGTGGAATGTGTGTGAGCAGTGAGATCATTATCTTACTGACAGTTGGGTGGATGAGTTGTTTATACCTACTACTGAAAATAAACCTGAGACACCCTACTTCAAGCCTCAGCATCTTTCTTCTTCAAAGAGGATTACTTTTCAACACTGGCGACGACTGGGATCTCAACTCAACTCCAACTTTCATCTCATTTCTGGCGAACTACAATATTTCATCTCTTCTCTTCAAAGAAGACCTTTTACATCAAGTAAGAACGTTCCTTACTTAATAAATTTCGCTTAGAGACATTTTTTTTAATTATTCCTGTCAACTACTGCTTAGAACCCTCTGCTCGGCATTTGCGCAATCTCTAAAACTCTTCCTAATATCTCTACTAGCATTCAGTGACCTTACTTCCCTGAGATAACGAGGTAGCTGTGATAATTTGTACTAAGAGTGCACTAATCACGCACTTTTCTCATTAACGGTAATTTGGGAAATAATCAAATTACTCACGCTAGCCCTCGCGCTTCTTCACGCGCTCTGGTCGTTATCAACTGCGCGTTCTCCTGCCTGCAGAAGCCTTGATGCCTTGAAGTTCTGGATATCCCTCGTCACAGGTTGGAATGCATGGGGGCTGAAACGCATGAAGGGCGTACACTAATTTCAGAACTTCTCCTGGATTGGTGGATAAGAAGCTGTATCTTGATTGGCTGCTGTGTATTTTAACGTAATCTGATTCGCTCGAAAGCTTGCTGGATGCTACAACAATGGGTTGCTAAGCAAACATCGTCATAAATAGTTGAGGAGTTTTTTTTAAGAGAGAGTCTTCGCCGTCTTTGATAACTTTACTACTGAACACATGTTACGTGAACAAACGTGGAAGCTCCTTTCAGTGTTTATATTCATTTTTGCGCTGACACGCACAGCACTCTCTTTGCAACCTCCAGCGTGTCAATTGCCTTTATCTAATAGCGCTGACACGCACAGCTTAACGCCCTGATTTAAAGTCTTCCTTTTCAATAGCTGGTGTGTCAATGGTTCTGATCCTAAAAGCGCTGACACGCACAGCTTAATACCGAACAGCGCTGACACGCACAGCTAATTTGTTTGTCTTTTAGCGTGTCAATCATCTTTATTTTTACAGCGCTGACATGCACAGCCTAACGGCGTTACTCTAGTGTGTCAATCGTCTTGATCCTAACAGCGCTGACACGCACAGCTTAACGCCGAACAGCGCTGACACGCACAGCTAATCTTCTTGCCTTTTGGCGTGTCAGTCATCTTTATTGTTAACAGTGCTGGCACGCTCAGCTCAACGGAATTGCTCTCAGCCTTCTTCTTAACATTTAGTGTGCCAATCATCCTCAACTCAACAGCGCTGACACGCACAGCTCTTTGCTACCAGACACTTGGTTATTGGATCAGTTTTTTTTGCACATCTTTATCTCCTCTTAACATGCAAAACGTCACTGCAGCCCCATTTTTTCTACAATCCCCAGGTGACCCTCCCATTAAATGGTCCAAGTGGAAGAAGGTTTTCGAGCGCTACGCTCGAGTCTGTGGTACTTCTTTAAGTGTGGAGAGGAAGACAGCTTTATTGATGCATTGTCTGGGGTCTGAGGGACAGGATGTCTTTGACCATTTACCGGATGTCCCTAGCAGTTCCAGTTCGGGTCTCAATGAGTATGAGCAGTGTATTTATAAACTTGATGCTCACTACTTGCCAAAAGTTAGCACCATCTTGGAAAGATACCATTTTGGCAAACGTATGCAAAAGGATGAGGAAAATATAGAGAATTATATAACGGAACTTAGACGCTTAGCTTCTAGTTGTAAGTTTGACGCACTAATGGATGAAAGAATACGTGACCAGTTTATGCTTGGTTGTGTATCTGAGAAAGTACGTGACGAACTCTGGATGAAAGATGAACCTTCTTTGGATGAAGTTCTAGTAGTCGCTAAGAGAATAGAACACTCTTTACAATGTGTAAAGGTGATAAAAAAGGATCTTAATAAAGATGTGTCGCTGATTAATACAAATTCGGCGTCTAGGAAAGAAGCGGACAAGGGTGACTCTCACGTAAAGACCCGTGTTAAAGATATGAGTGCAAATAAATCTAATGAGAATTCTAACAGAGGTGGGAAGTGTTACAGATGCAATAGCACTTCACATTGGGCAAATGATAAGTCATGTCCTGCACTAAATGTTACATGTTCTCATTGTAAGAAGAAGGGTCACTTTGTAAGTGCCTGCAGGTTCAAAAATTTAAAGAAAAAAGTTAGTGAAGTCTCTGATGGCAGCACATCAGATCAACATGATTTTGAGTGTGGACAAATTGTGGTCCAGGTTGGGGCTGAGGGGCCTCTTGATTTCATCTTGGTGGAGGGTCACAGAACCAAGGTTTTGTTTGATTCAGGAGCCAAAATTACTATCATTTCTAGCAGATTCTTTGAAGATAATTTGTGCAAGAAAGTTAAACTATTGAAGCCAGACATTCGTCCAACTGCATATGGAGGTGATCCCATTGAGTTAAGGGGTTACTTTAATGGTCTAATTGAATACGGGGAACGTTTTGCTAGTGGGAAGGTTTATGTTTCAAAGAAAGGTGATAGCATTATTAGCTGGTGGCACCAAAAAGATCTTGGTGTCATGTTAGACCCGAACAGCAATCCTCCTATCATTTTGAGAGAAAAAAAAAGTGTTGAGTCGGTGGTGGATGGTTCTTCACTACAGGCTCTTTTGATAAGCCAATATCCACTGGTTTTTGGTGACAAGCTAGGTTGCCTTAAGGGTTACTGTCATAAGATTAAACTTTTTCCTGGCTCAGCTCCTGTTTCCTGTAAAGTCAGAAATGTTCCGTTCACTGTCAAGGAAGACATGCTTAAGGAGTTAAATAAACTGAAGTCCCAGGGCATAATTGAGGAGGTGGAGGGTACATCTTGGCTTGCTCCGGTGGTGGCCGCAAGGAAACCTGACAACTCTTTGAGGCTCTGTGTGGACCTCAGACAACTCAATAAATGCGTTCAGGTAGATAAATATCCCTTACCTAACATTTCTGAGCTGTTGAGCATGGTAGGTGGGGCAAAGGTATTTAGTACAATTGACCTAACATCGGCGTACCATCAAATCTTACTTGATGAGTCCTCCAGAGATCTCACTGCCTTTATTACTCCGTTTGGGACATTTAGATTTATTAGACTTCCATTTGGCCTGGTTTCTGCTGCCTCAGTTTTTCAACGGGTCATGGAGAAGGTCTTAATTAACATCCCTGGAATTTGTGTGTACCAAGATGACATTTTGGTATATGGATCTACGGTTGCTGAACATGAAAGAAGGGTTAGGCAAGTGCTGGACAGGCTTACCTCTCACAATTTGACTGTAAAGAAGGAAAAGTGTAAGTTTGGTCTCGACAAAATTGACTATTTGGGACACACTATTAGTGCGGAAGGTGTAGTTCCAAAAGCTGACCTTGTGAATACCATTAGAAATCTTGTGGTTCCTTCTTCCAAGGAGGAACTCATGAGATTTTTAGGTATGGCTGAATACTATAATAAATTCATAAAGAATTTTGCTGAGGTCACGTTCAATATGAGAAATTTGTTAAAGAAAGGAGAGAAGTTTAGTTGGAATAGTTTGTGTGACAAGGAATTTAATGACATAAAAATGAAATTACAGAATGCTCCAAATTTAAGGAATTTTGACCCCAGTAAGAGCTCTATTATATCTACTGATGCAAGTCTGAAAGGTATTGGTGCAGTCCTGTATCAAGGGGGTGTTCTGCCAGAAAATACCATCATGTTTATATCTAGGTGTTTGAAAGGAGCTGAATGTCGCTATTCTGTAATTGAACGTGAAGCCCTTGCGGTACACTGGGCCATTAAGAAATTAAAAAAGTTTTTGTGGGGGACCTCATTTGTTGTAAGAACTGATCACAAGCCCCTTTGTGAAGTACTAACTAAAAAAGGGATTGACTCGATATCTCCCAGAATTTCAAAATGGGTGGTTGGATTACAGGGGTTTAACTTCATTGTTAAACATGTTCCGGGGTCAGAAAATGTTGTTGCGGATACTCTTTCTAGGTTAGTTCCTGACGAACAACAAGACAAACTGGATCAGGATTCAGATCCATCTTTTAGTCTTCCACAGGACTTTGTCTGTGGAGTAGATTATAAGGTTATTTCTCGTGAGAGGTGGTTGGATGCTTGTAAGTGTGACAACACTATTCAAGAAGTCTCCAAATTAATCAGTGAGGGTTGGAACCATAAAGATCAAGGCAGTGACTCCGTGAGAGATTTTTGGTTGGTAAAAGACCAACTTTCAAGTTGTGAGGGTTTGTTGTTGAGAGGTCACAAATTAGTACCCCCTGTGTCTTTAAGGAAAGAGGTTTTGGATTTGGCACATGAGGCACACTTAGGAATTTCTAAAACTAAGGAGAGGGTGCGTTCTAGCTATTGGTGGCCGGGTTTAGACACACAGATTGAACATTTAGTCAGGGAATGTGTTCAATGTGCTCTTAGTGAAAAGGTTTTGAAAACTAGGACACAGCCCATGGAAAAAAGAGTTCGTCCGTGTGGCCCCTGGAAGGATATTGCTCTTGATATTTTAGGGCCTATTCATGGGGATGGTTCTGACACGTTTGTTATAGTGGTCATGGATTTGTTTTCAAGGTGGCCAGAAGTGATTTTTGTGAAGAATATTAATTCTGCTACGGTTATTCGATGTCTAAAAGATATTATTGCCAAGGAAGGGATTCCTGAGACTTTGCTTACAGACAATGGGGTACAACTTGTTTCGAGTGAGATGGAGAGTTTTCTTGGTGATTGTGGCATTGTTCACAAGAAATGTTCTTTGTATCACCCAGAATCCAATGGAACAGTAGAAAGGTTCAACAGGGTTTTGAAGGAAACGGTGTCTTTAGCAAAGTCCAATGGTCTTAATTGGCAGGAGGAGGTTTTGAAAAGAGTGTCTGTGTATCGGTTTACCCCACATACCACTACAGGGAAGTCTCCTTTTCTTTTATTTCGTGGAAGGGACCCTGTTACTTTTTTAGATCCACCATGGGTAAATAAATTTCTGACTAGCAGATCTCGTGAGGTGGATTCTACATCATGGCAAGAACAGGAAGATTTGAAATGTTCTAAGAGTAAAAAAAACTATGATGTTCGTCATGCTGTTAAGTCAACGAAGGTTAAGGTGGGTGATTGGGTTCGGATCAAGAGACCTGGTTTTGCTGTGTCTGGATCTAAGTTCACCAAACCGGTAAAAGTTGTCAAAGTGTTTAAGAATGCTGTTAGAACTAGTGATCACAGGGTTTGGAATCTAGGTCGTGTTGCTCTATGCAATACTGATGTGTCATCAAGCTTTCCTCACTCTGCCATGGAAGGGGAAGGTGCTCCGGAGGTTAATATAAGGCCAAGGAGGAATACTTGTTTTCCCTCCCATTTAAAGGACTATGTCATGTAATTAATGTCACATGATGTTAATGTGTTTTGTTTGTGTTTTGTTTAGGGGTAAAGGAGGGAGATATGTTGTAATGGCTTTCTTTTCCTGTAATTGCATCTTGTCTATGTTCTTCACTCTGATGATGCTTAGTGTTCTGGAATGTCAGGACTAAGCCAGCTGTGGAATGTGTGTGAGCAGTGAGATCATTATCTTACTGACAGTTGGGTGGATGAGTTGTTTATACCTACTACTGAAAATAAACCTGAGACACCCTACTTCAAGCCTCAGCATCTTTCTTCTTCAAAGAGGATTACTTTTCAACAGTCGGCCTAGTGCCCGCGACAGGAAACGGCGCAAAACGCAACGTGGTCACACCTCAATTTTGCAGTGAAAAATGACCCTTTTTTGGCAAAGTGCCTAGCTGTAGTTTTTCAACCCTAGCCCTGCCGGCACCTAGGGAAACCTAGCAAACCTATATATTTTCGAAAACTAGACACCCAGGGGAATCTAGGATGGGGTGACTTGAGTGCCTCCCACCAGGGTCTGTTACCCAAAATCCCTTGCAAACAGAAACAATTGACAAAAAAAACACATTTTCCCCACATTTCTGTGATGAAAAGTTCTGGAATCTGCGTGGATCCACAAATTTCCACCCACCCCGCGTTTCCCAAAGTCCTATGAGAAAAATGGTACCTCACTTGTGCGGGTCGGCCTAGTGCCCGCGACAGGAAACGGCGCAAAACGCAATGTGGTCACACCTCAATTTTGCAGTGAAAAATTACCCTTTTTTGGCAAAGTGCCTAGCTGTAGTTTTTGAACCCTAGCCCTGCCGGCACCTAGGGAAACCTAGCAAACCTATATATTTTCGAAAACTAGACACCCAGGGGAATCCAGGATGGGGTGACTTGAGTGCCTCCCACCAGGGTCTGTTACCCAGAATCCCTTGCAAACGTAAAAAAACAATTGACAAAAAAAACACATTTTCCCCACATTTCTGTGATGGAAAGTTCTGGAATCTGCGTGGATCTACAAATTTCCACCCACCCCGCGTTCCCCAAAGTCCTACAAGAAAAATGGTACTTCACTTGTGCGGGTCGGCCTAGTGCCCGCGACAGGAAACGGCGCAAAACGCAACGTGGTCACACCTCAATTTTGCAGTGAAAAATGACCCTTTTTTGGCAAAGTGCCTAGCTGTAGTTTTTTAACCCTAGCCCTACCGGCACCTAGGGAAACCTAGCAAACTTATATATGTTCGAAAACTAGACACCCAGGGGAATCTAGGATGGGGTGACTTGAGTGCCTCCCACCATGGTCTGTTACCCAGAATCCCTTGCAAACTTAAATAATTGACAAAAGAAACACATTTTCCCCACATTTCTGTGATGGAAAGTTCTTGAATCTGCGTGGATCCACAAATTTCCACCCACCCCGCGTTCCCCAATGTCCTACTAGAAAAATGGTACCTCACTAGTGTGGGTCGGCCTAGTGCCCGCGACAGGAAACGGCGCAAAACGCAACGTGGTCACACCTCAATTTTGCAGTGAAAAATGACCCTTTTTTGGCAAAGTGCCTAGCTGTAGTTTTTCAACCCTAGCCCTGCCGGCACCTAGGGAAACCTAGCAAACCTATATATTTTCGAAAACTAGACACCCAGGGGAATCTAGGATGGGGTGACTTGAGTGCCTCCCACCAGGGTCTGTTACCCAAAATCCCTTGCAAACGTAAATAATTGACAAAAAAAACACATTTTCCCCACATTTCTGTGATGGAAAGTTCTGGAATCTGCGTGGATCCACAAATTTCCACCCACCCCGTGTTCCCCAAAGTCCTACGAGAAAAATGGTACCTCACTTGTGCGGGTCGCCCTAGTGCCCGCGAAAGGAAACGGCGCAAAACGCAACGTGGTCACACCTCAATTTTGCAGTGAAAAATGACCCTTTTTTGGCAAACTGACTAGCTGTAGTTTTTGAACCCTAGCTCTGCCGGCACCTAGGGAAACCTAGCAAACCTATATATTTGTGAAAACTAGACACCCAGGGGAATCCAGGATGGGGTGACTTGAGTGCCTACCACCAGGGTCTGTTACCCAGAATCCCTTACAAATGTAAACAATTGACAAAAAAAACACATTTTTCCCACATTTCTGTGATGGAAAGTTCTGGAATCTGCGTGGATGCACAAATTTCCACCCACTCCGCGTTTCCCAAAGTCCTATGAGAAAAATGGTACCTCACTTGTGTGGGCCGGCCTAGTGCCCGCGACAGGAGACGACGCAAAACGCAACGTGGTCACACCTCAATTTTGCAGTGAAAAATGACCCTTTTTTGGCAAAGTGCCTAGCTGTAGTTTTTTAACCCTAGCCCTACCGGCACCTAGGGAAACCTAGCAAACTTATATATGTTCGAAAACTAGACACCCAGGGGAATCTAGGATGGGGTGACTTGAGTGCCTCCCACCATGGTCTGTTACCCAGAATCCCTTGCAAACGTAAATAATTGACAAAAGAAACACATTTTCCCCACATTTCTGTGATGGAAAGTTCTTGAATCTGCGTGGATCCACAAATTTCCACCCACCCCGCGTTCCCCAATGTCCTACTAGAAAAATGGTACCTCACTAGTGTGGGTCGGCCTAGTGCCTGCGACAGGAAACGGCGCAAAACGCAACGTGGTCACACCTCAATTTTGCAGTGAAAAATGACCCTTTTTTGGCAAAGTGCCTAGCTGTAGTTTTTCAACCCTAGCCCTGCCGGCACCTAGGGAAACCTAGCAAACCTATATATTTTCGAAAACTAGACACCCAGGGGAATCTAGGATGGGGTGACTTGAGTGCCTCCCACCAGGGTCTGTTACCCAACATCCCTTGCAAACGTAAATAATTGACAAAAAAAACACATTTTCCCCACATTTCTGTGATGGAAAGTTCTGGAATCTGCGTGGATCCACAAATTTCCACCCACCCCGTGTTCCCCAAAGTCCTACGAGAAAAATGGTACCTCACTTGTGTGGGCCGGCCTAGTGCCCGCGACAGGAGACGACGCAAAACGCAACGTGGTCACACCTCAATTTTGCAGTGAAAAATGACCCTTTTTTGGCAAAGTGCCTAGCTGTAGTTTTTGAACCCTAGCCCTGCCGGCACCTAGGGAAACCTAGCAAACCTATACATTTTTGAAAACTAGACAACCAGGGGAATCCAGGATGGGGTGACTTGAGTGCCTCTCACTAGGGTCTGTTACCCAGAATCCCTTGCAAACGTAAAAAATTGACAAAAAAAACACATTTTCCCCACATTTCTGTGATGGAAAGTTCTGAAATCTGCGTGGATCCACAAATTTCCACTCACCCCGCGTTCCCCAAAGTCCTACGAGAAAAATGGTACCTCACTTGTGTGGGTCGGCCTAGTGCCCGCGACAGGAAACGACGCAAAACGCAACATGGTCACACCTCAATTTTGCAGTGAAAAATGACACTTTTTTGGCAAAGTGCCTAGCTGTAGTTTTTTAACCCTAGCCCTGCCGTCACCTATGGAAACCTAGCAAACCTATATATTTTCAAAAACTAGACACCCAGGGGAATCCAGGATGGGGTGACTTGAGTGCCTGCCACCAGGGTCTGTTACCCAGAATCCCTTGCAAACAGAAACAATTGACAAAAAAAACACATTTTCCCCACATTTCTGTGATGAAAAGTTCTGGAATCTGCGTGGATCCACAAATTTCCACCCACCCCGCGTTTCCCAAAGTCCTATGAGAAAAATGGTACCTCACTTGTGCGGGTCGGCCTAGTGCCCGCGACAGGAAACGGCGCAAAACGCAACGTGGTCACACCTCAATTTTGCAGTGAAAAATGACCCTTTTTTGGCAAAGTGCCTAGCTGTAGTTTTTGAACCCTAGCCCTGCCGGCACCTAGGGAAACCTAGCAAACCTATACATTTTCGAAAACTAGACACCCAGGGGAATCCAGGATGGGGTGACTTGAGTGCCTGCCACCAGGGTCTGTTACCCAGAATCCCTTGCAAATGGAAACAATTGACAAAAAAAACCCATTTTCCCCACATTTCTGTGATGAAAAGTTCTGGAATCTGCGTGGATCCACAAATTTCCACACACCCCGCATTTCCCAAAGTCCTACGAGAAAAATGGTACCTCACTTGTGCGGGTCGGCCTAGTGCCCGCGACAGGAAACGGCGCAAAACGCAACGTGGTCACACCTCAATTTTGCAGTGAAAAATGACCCTTTTTTGGCAAAGTGCCTAGCTGTAGTTTTTGAACCCTAGCTCTGCCGGCACCTAGGGAAACCTAGCAAACCTATACATTTTCGAAAACTAGACACCCAGGGGAATTCAGGATGGGGTGACTTGAGTGCCTGCCACCAGGGTCTGTTACCCAGAATCCCTTGCAAACGGAAACAATTGACAAAAAAAACAAATTTTCCCCACATTTCTGTGATGAAAAGTTCTGGAATCTGCGTGGATCCACAAATTTCCACCCACCCCGCATTTCCCAAAGTGCTACGAGAAAAATGGTACCTCACTTGTGCGGGTCGGCCTAGTGCCCGCGACAGGAAACAGCGCAAAACGCAACGTGGTCACACCTCAATTTTGCAGTGAAAAATTACCCTTTTTTGGCAAAGTGCCTAGCTGTAGTTTTTGAACCCTAGCCCTGCCGGCACCTAGGGAAATGTGAGAAGTTGGCCTGGTATATGATGCTCACTAGTCAAAGTGATCACCTTGTACCATGCCAAGCAACCCTTATGGTGTGGTTGTAAGTCAACCTTTTCGGACTAGCTGCCCTAGTGGTAGCGTAGGCTAAGCAGTCTTTGAGGCTAAACTCGTGAAGCGTGTTAAGCCAGCTGTTTTACCAAATGCAACCCCCTTTTATACTAATGAAAGGACACCACACAGATATATATTCAAAATATATATGTATTTATTTCTCAAAGTAACCCCTAGTCTCTTTATGAGCACAGGAGCACAAATCGTCAAACAAGATTACAGTAGAATACACAGAAGTTGCACTTTATATGGATAGGCCCTGGTGGCCGCTCAAACCATATACTAAAATAGTGGTATAAGTACCACGAACAGAAAAGGGAAAAGGCCTAGGGCCTCTAGAATCGCTGGGCCTACAAGGAGCTAACTTCAGTTAGTGACCAGGAGGTCCACGGGTGGCGTGTGCAGAGCAAATAGTCACACGCGTGCTCCCATAGGTTTCAATGGGTGCGTAAAAAGTACAAAGTTACTGCAAAGAGGATCTTCCGGATGGACTAGGAACTCAAGATTTGGAACACAGGCACTAGAGATGTAATACTACACTTGGGTACAGGAGTGCCAGCTTTACCTCACCCACAGGAAGCGGGTGCATAGGCCTCGAAGTGCGTCGGGTTTCTTCTATCTGTTCCGTGGAGCCTGAAGACAAAGATGCTGCAGGCGGTCGGTCCGGGAGAGATGCGGTGGATCCAAGAGTGGATCGGAGATGTTGAAGACCTGTAAGCAGAGGGGACAGTGTTCACAGTCACTAGCCAGTGACCAGCGTGGCACCAGGTGGGTACCAGGCAATGTCGGGTGCAAACAGGAAGAAAGGTGTAGCTTGTCTCTGCAGCCACGTGGTCCCTGGAGGTCAACGACACCCAGGATTTGGTTCACGAGCTGTCCCACGCAGGCTCTCGCTGTCGGCGGTGTCGGCGACTTGATCGAAGCAAACAAGTCTTGGCAAAAGCAATTGTTGTGGAGAACAAGATAAGCTGATGGTTCTGACCAGCAAGGTCAGAGGGACTGCTCCTTTGGAGGGGAGCAAGGGCCAGTCTGGAGCAACCAGACCAGCGGTGTATTTCTTGAAGTTCGTCGCCAAGATGGCCACTAGCCAGCGGGCCAGCAACCGGTTAGGCGCGTTGAGTGGCAAAATGCAGAAGGGCCCCACGCAGATCGTGGAGATGCTGGAGGGCTCACCTTTGGCGCAGATGCTGCTCGGGTGTTGGGCTTCTCAGATCCCAAAGCACAACTTGGAGGGAGCCTCGGTTGTTGCGCTTGCAGCTTGTCGTCGTTGTTCCAAGATGGCTGGCTCCACGTGTCTCGGTGCCTCCACGGGTCTCCTCTTTTTAGGGACTGTGGATCGGGCGGTGAGAGGTCTGGAGGCCCAGGTCTTGTCAGTCTCTGGGCTCGGGCTCCTGCGGGAGGCGGCGGCAAAGCAGACGTTGATTCGCTGGATGGTGCTTGCGTTAGCAAGGTGGTCACTCCCTGACCACAGGGGAGATTTCCTTCAGTCTTCTGTGCAGCAGAATGTCGAAGTTCCCGTCTTCTTCTTAGTTTCAAGTTGATTCCAGGATGTCTGAAGTCTTAGGACACAGCTCCTACCTTTAAGCGGATTCTAGGGGCCGGACTACCTGCTAGGTCCCTCCCTATGGGTGGGACCAGGAAGGGGGGTGGTTACACCCCCAATCCTTTGTCCAGCTCGCCCCAGGCCCGGGACTGGTGTGCCGCAGGACCGGTTTGAACTGGCATATGCACCGAGGCTCCTTGTGAGCCACAGGCATGTCTGGTTTCTTTCAAGCCCTACCTGACCAATACACAAAATCCTGTCTGGGGTGGTGCATGCACCTCCCCTGGCAGGAAACCCTTTGTCCACACCTCCCAAGCTGGAAGGACTCCCAGCAGCAGGAGGGCAGACTTGTGTCTGTGGTGGCAGCATCCATTTTGTGGAGCTGAGGCTATGTCTGATTTTACCCGAGTTTCAGGTACTGTACATGTCGTGTCCCTCTAGAAGGGTGGAATGCTAACCCCGTCACCAGAATTGTCGAGGGGTTAGTATTCCAATTCGTATGACACCTTACTCGACATGTTTTGATAAAGCGAAACCAAAGATAGCATTTAACCGCGAGGTTCATAATGCACTTAAGAGTATATGGTATGACGATATCTGGAAACAGTAGAAGGAAGTTGTTCCGACCACTGCAGACAGGCTCAGCTCATGCCAGAGCACCATCTCACATGGAACCAAGCACTCTGCCTTCAGGATTGTTAAGGCCTGCCATAGGAGTGACTTATAGGTTAACATGTGTCCCATTTAAGGTTAGGTATAGGTATACTACACCTAAGTAAGAGGTGATTACACCAACTTACCCCAGCTGAGTGATCAGCCAGTTGTGTCAAATTGTTAGGCCAAGCCTGGGGTGGCATAATACATGCTTCAGCCCCTGGCAGGCCTTGGGTACACCAATGCCCTGGGTACCTAGTGTACACTGGTACAGGGGCTGATAGGGTGATCCACTTCCAATTGGTTATGTACCTAGGGTACATGGAGTCCATTTTAAAGAGAGAACAGCCAGGCTGAGATCCTGAATGGCAGGATTTCAGGCCAACTAAGTCGAAAAACCAGCTAGACACTATGCAAAAATTTGGGGGTAACCATAGTCAGATATCCACCTTCCTACACAACCCCCCCCCCCAAACGAAGGGAGATAAGGCTGACCTTGACCAGGTAAGCCTATATTGCCCAAGTGGCCATATAAGGAGGAACCAGCACTGGCATGGTTACCCCCTGTCTCATGGTCCACTAAGCAATCCCTCACCCTAAGGGTATCAGAGGGTCTCCACCATAGGGAATCTCTACCTTTGGTGTGTCTTGGCAAAGTAAAAGGCTGGTGTTGAGATGGAGTACTGAAGTGAGTGTCCTCAAAGTGAGGTCTCAGCTTCCTCCAATCATTCTCCACCATGGATGCCTTTCTTTCCTTAACTGAGTTGCACTGTGCTCTCAGGGTCAGCCTCTGGCTACCTAAAGCTGGAGGCTGGGTCCCTTTTGTGGGCTTACTGGAGAGACAGGTCAGGTTTGGGGCCCTAAGGTCCCATGTTTGCCTGTGCCCAACAGAATCCCTCTGGGGGAGGTCCCTAACTACCTGTAAAGGAGATCCCTCAGGAATGTTTTTACCCATCACTTGTCTAGGGCTACTGGCCAGGCAATCCTCATTCTTTTGATGGGGGGGTTCTTGTGGACAGGGGCCCTCTGGGGGTCCACTGGCCTCCCTGACCTCTGTAGACCTGGGCTGACTGAGGCAGGGTAGAGAGAGGCAGGCTACCTGCACCAGACTGGGTCCCACCTTGGAAGGGGCCACTGACATCAGAGGCTCTGCCAGGCCAGGCCTGGCTGCCTCTGGGGCAGTTCCTTCACAAGGGGTGAGGTCAGATCCCTGAGGAGGCTGACCTTTTCCTAATGTCTGGGGAGAGGGAGACTTTTCTTCCTCCCCACTACTCTCTGTTTGTGTGGAGTGATCCATAGTTTCAGGCTTCACTACACCTATGTCAGTCTGAGTATAGGCTGAGACCATTACAGCCTTGCCAACCTTTTCAGGGGGGCACTCAGTTTGTGTTTGAGCTGTGACTGTCACAGCTCTGCCAATCTCTACAGGGAAGTCTGTCTGTGCCTGGGCTGTGGCTACCACTGCCCTTCCAACCTTTCCAGGGAGGAAATCTATTTGGACAGGGGTTGTGAATGGTACAACCCCACTACCCTTTTGTGAAAGGCCTACCATTTTAGAATGGGTGTCTTGTTCAACTCCAGCCCAAGCTGAGAGTTCTAAGTCATTCCCCAGTAAGCAGTCTACAGGCAAGGTTGGGGACACTGCCACCCTTTTAGGGCCAGTGACACCTCCCCAGCTGAGACATACCTCTGCCATGGGATGACTGTTCTGTTTGCCATCAATGTTGGTCACCTGGTAGGAGAAACCAGGCAAAAGCTGCTCAGAGGGAACTAGCCAATGGGCCACCATTGTGATGCTAGCTCCAGTGTCTCTGTAGGCCTCAGCTTTTGTACCATTGATGTAGGGCTCCTGTCTGTACCTACCCAAAGTGTTGGGACAGGCAGTGAAGTTGGCAAACCCCATGCCACCATCACAGACAAGAGTATCTGCTGTAGGGGAATTGGCTAAGCCAGGGTCCCCCTGTGTTCCCCAAGTGAACCCACCCAGATTTCTGGGGGCACTCCCACCACCTGGGGGATTACTGCTGACAGTAATAGGTGGTGTGACAGGAGTAATTGGAGGAACAGTTTTGTTTTTAGCCCTTGGGCAACTGCTGTCAGTTTTCCAATGCCCAGGAGTTTTACACTCATGGCAGTAAGGCTTTTTTCCTGTGGTAGAGGAGGGAGCTTGGGACCCACCACCCTGTGAGGAGTTTTGGGGCCCTGAGGAAGATTTCTATTTTGCTTTATCCCCACCCTTCTCTTGAGGTTTGGTGGTATCTTTCATTTGGTCACCACCCTGATTCTTAGGCCTGATCCTGGTCCTGACCCATTTATCTGCCCTCTTTCCCAATTCTTGGGGAGAGGTCAAATCTGAGTCTACCAGGTGTTGATGGAGGAGCTAGTTTTGACAGTTACTTAAAATCTGTTCTCTCATCATCAAATTGTACAATCCTGTATAATCAGATACCTTACTTCCCAGCAACCAACCCTCCAAAGCCTTAGTGGCACATTCAACATATTCAGACCAGTCCTGAGTCTGTGTCTTCTGGGTGTCTCTGAACATTAACCTGTACTGTTCAGTGGTTAAGCCTAACCCATCAACTAGGACACTCTTCAGGACTCTGTAGTTTCTGACACCCTCCTCCCTAACAGTGAGGAGTCTGTCTCTGCCTCTTCCTTCAAAGGAGAGCCAGAGGATTGCTGCCCACTGGTCTTCAGGAACCTGCTGCACTTTGCAGGCTCTCTCAAGAGCAGTCATCCATTTGTGGATGTCATCCCCACTTTTGTAGGGGGGCACAACCTTAGACAGGTTCCTATTATCAAAGGCCCTATCTTTGTCCTTAGGGACAATGCTGCCACCAGTGGGTATAGACCCACTCTGTCTAGGTCGCCTAGCCTTACTCAGTTTCTCTTCCATCAGGGCTACTTCTAGCTCCTGCTTCCTGATCCTCAGCTGGGCTTCCTGCATTCTGGCCTCATGTTCCCTCCTCTGAGGGGTGGTCATCCTTCTCCTGGAGTGACCTTGAGAGCCTCTAGAGGCATGAGAAGCATTAGAGTCACCTGAGCGATTCCTTTGCCTCCCAAGCCCCTGGTTAAGTCCACTGGGGAGATCCAATGGGATGATCCCATTGTCAGTCCCCAATAGCCTTAGTTTAGCTGGGCCAAGTATAACACTTGGCACTGGGTAATTTCTCCCTTCATCCTCACTACTTTCTGTATCAGTACCTTTATCACTCTCATCCTCTGTGGTATTATTGCCATCTAAGGGGTGACTATTGGAACTGGGTACCTCTGTAGCATCTTCAGAAGGGGGGCCTCCTGTTCCTGTCCCTAAGGGGGCTAACTGGGAAGCTTTCTCGAGCTCTTTCTGATTTTCATCATTCTGTAAGAGTTCTCTGAGCTCAGCAGAGGTAGGGTTCTTGGGCTGTTTAAGGCCTCTAAGAGTTGCCAAATGCCTGAGCTCATTCTGATTTAGGGTAGCAAAGATGGATGGTGCCCTCTTGGGGTCACTCTCAACAGAGATGGGTACAGTGGACCCCTCTGCCCCAGCCATTGCTCTTAAGTGTGGGTGGATGTGTTGCAATCTACCTACACTTGGGTTTACCTACTAAACCTATCTAGTAGTCGTAGTCAGGGTGTGCTACTCCCTTTGCTCTACAACGACTAAGTTCAGTAGAACTTATGTATATCTAATCTTGTTTTATATGTACCTACAGGTACCTATGTGATCTTTCAATTGGTAACCAAGAGATTACAATGGTAAAACACAGCAAGCTCAAATCCAACCGCTGCTCACCAATGTGAGAAGTTGGCCTGGTATATGATGCTCACTAGTTAAAGTGATCACCTTGTACCATGCCAAGCAACCCTTATGGTGTGGTTGTAAGTCAACCTTTTCAGACTAGCTGCCCTAGTGGTAGCGTAGGCTAAGCAGTCTTTGAGGCTAAACTCGTGAAGCGTGTTAAGCCAGCTGTTTTACCAAATGCAACCCCCTTTTATACCAATGAAAGGACACCACACAGATATATATTCAAAATATATATGTATTTATTTCTCAAAGTAACCCCTAGTCTCTTTATGAGCACAGGAGCACAAATCGTCAAACAAGATTACAGTAGAATACACAGAAGTTGCACTTTATATGGATAGGCCCTGGTGGCCGCTCAAACTATATACTAAAATAGTGGTATAAGTACCACGAACAGAAAAGGGAAAAGGCCTAGGGCCTCTAGAATCGCTGGGCCTACAAGGACCTAACTTCAGTTAGTGACCAGGAGGTCCACGGGTGGCGTGTGCAGAGCAAATAGTCACACGCGTGCTCCCATAGGTTTCAATGGGTGCGTAAAAAGTACAAAGTTACTGCAAAGAGGATCTTCCGGATGGACTAGGAACTCAAGATTTGGAACACAGGCACTAGAGATGTAATACTACACTTGGGCACAGGAGTGCCAGCTTTACCTCACCCACAGGAAGCGGGTGCATAGGTGTAGGAGAGTAGGGTCTGCTATCCTATGGTCACCCCAAATTTTTGGTTTTTGCTTCACTGGTTTTTGACATATTGAGGCTGTGGGCCTGCCAATCAGACCCCCAGCCTGCTGTTCTCTCTACTAAATTAAAACTATGCACCCTAGGTGCATAACCAATTGGAAGTGGATCACCCTGTCAGCCCCTGTACCAGTGTACACTAGGTACCCAGGGCATTGGTGTACCCAAGGCCTGCCAGGGGCTGAAGAATGTATTATGCCACCCCAGGCTTGGCCTAACAATTTGACACAACTGGCTGATCACTCAGCTGGGGTAAGTTGGTGTAATCACCTCTTACTTAGGTGTAGTATACCTATACCTAACCTTAAATGGGACACCTGGTAACCCATAAGACACTCCTATGGCAGGCCTTAACAATCCTGAAGGCAGAGTGCTTGGTTCCATGTGAGATGGTGCTCTGGCATGAGCTGAGCCTGTCTGCAGTGGTCGGAACAACTTCCTTCTACTGTTTCCAGATATCGTCATACCATATACTCTTAAGTGCATTATGAACCTAGCGGTTAAATGCTATCTTTGGTTTGGCTTTATCAAAACATGTCGAGTAAGGTGTCATACGAATTGGAATATTAACCCCTCGCCAATTCTGGCGACGGGGTTAGCATTCCACCCTTCTAGAGGGACACGACATGTACAGTACCTGAATACCCGGGTAAAATCAGACATAGCCTCAGCTCCACAACATGGATACTGCCACCACAGACACAAGTCTGCCCTCCTGCTGCTGGGAGTCCTTCCAGCTTGGGAGGTGTGGACAAAGGGTTTCCTGCCAGGGGAGGTGCATGCACCACCCCAGACAGGATTTTGTGTATTGGTCAGGTAGGGCTTGAAAGAAACCAGACATGCCTGTGGCTCACAAGGAGCCTCGGTGCATATGCCAGTTCAAACCGGTCCTGGGGCACACCATTCCCGGGCCTGGGGCGAGCTGGACAAAGGATTGGGGGTGTAACCACCCCCCTTCCTGGTCCCACCCATAGGGAGGGACCTAGCAGGTAGTCCGGCGCCTAGAATCCGCATAAAGGTAGGAGCTGTGTCCTAAGACTTCAGACATCCTGGAATCAACTTGAAACTAAGAAGAAGACGGGAACTTCGACATTCTGCTGCACAGAAGACTGAAGGAAATCTCCCCTGTGGTCAGGGAGTGACCACCTTGCTAACGCAAGCACCATCCAGCGAATCAACGTCTGCTTTGCCGCCACCTCCCGCCGGAGCCCGAGCCCAGAGACTGACAAGACCTGGACCTCCAGACTTCTCACCGCCCGATCCACAGTCCCTGAAAAGAGGAGACCTGTGGAGGCACCGAGACACGTGGAGCCAGCCATCTTGAAACGACCACGACAAGCTGACAAGTGCAACAACCGAGGCTCCCTCCAAGTTGTGCTTTGGGATCTGAGAAGCCCAACCCTCGAGCAGTATGTACACCAAAGGAGAGCCCTCCAGCATCTCCACGATCTGCGTGGGGCCCTTCTGCATTTTGCCACTCGACGCGCCTAACAGGTTGCTGGCCCGCTGGCTAGTAGCCATCTTGGCGAAGAACTTCAAGAAATACACCGCTGGTCTGGTTGCTCCAGACTGGCCCTTGCTCCCCTCCAAAGGAGCAGTCCATCTGACCTTGCTGGTCAGAGCCATCAGCTTATTCCATCTCCTACAACAATTGCTTTTGCCAAGGCTTGTTTGCTTCGATCAAGTCGCCGACACCGCCGACAGCGAGAGCCTGCGTGGGACAGCTCGTGAACCGACTCCTGGACGTCGTCGACCTCCAGGGACCACGTGGCTGCAGAGACAAGCTTTACCTTTCTTCCTGTTTGCACCCGACATTGCCTGGTACCCACCTGGTGCCACGCTGGTCACTGGCTAGTGACTGTGAACACTGTCCCCTCTGCTTACAGGTCTTCAACATCTCTGATCAACTCCTGGATCCACCGCATCTCTCCCGGACCGACCGCCTGCAGCATCTTTGTCTTCAGGCTCCACCGAACAGATAGAAGAAACCCGACGCACTTCGAGGCCTATGCACCCGCTTCCTGTGGGTGAGGTAAAGCTGGCACTCCTGTGCCCAAGTGTAGTATTAGATCTCTAGTGCCTGTGTTCCAAATCTTGAGTTCCTAGTCCATCCGGAAGATCCTCTTTGCAGTAACTTTGTACTTTTTACGCACCCATTGAAACCTATGGGAGCACGCGTGTGACTATTTGCTCTGCACACGCCACCCGTGGACCTCCTGGTCACTAACTGAAGTTAGCTCCTTGTAGGCCCAGCGATTCTAGAGGCCCTAGGCCTTTTCCCTTTTCTGTTCGTGGTACTTATACCACTATTTTAGTATATGGTTTGAGCGGCCACCAGGGCCTATCCATATAAAGTGCAACTTCTGTGTATTCTACTGTAATCTTGTTTGACGATTTGTGCTCCTGTGCTCATAAAGAGACTAGGGGTTACTTTGAGAAATAAATACATATATATTTTGAATATATATCTGTGTGGTGTCCTTTCATTGGTATAAAAGGGGGTTGCATTTGGTAAAACAGCTGGCTTAACACGCTTCACGAGTTTAGCCTCAAAGACTGCTTAGCCTACGCTACCACTAGGGCAGCTAGTCCGAAAAGGTTGACTTACAACCACACCATAAGGGTTGCTTGGCATGGTACAAGGTGATCACTTTAACTAGTGAGCATCATATGCCAGGCCAACTTCTCACAATAGGCCTCGAAGTGCGTCGGGTTTCTTCTATCTGGTCCGTGGAGCCTGAAGACAAAGATGCTGCAGGCGGTCGGTCCGGGAGAGATGCGGTGGATCCAAGAGTGGATCGGAGATGTTGAAGACCTGTAAGCAGAGGGGACAGTGTTCACAGTCACTAGCCAGTGACCAGCGTGGCACCAGGTGGGTACCAGGCAATGTCGGGTGCAAACAGGAAGAAAGGTGTAGCTTGTCTCTGCAGCCACGTGGTCCCTGGAGGTCAACGACGCCCAGGAGTCGGTTCACGAGCTATCCCACGCAGGCTCTCGCTGTCGGCGGTGTCGGCGACTTGATCGAAGCAAACAAGCCTTGGCAAAAGCTATTGTTGTGGAGAACAAGATAAGCTGATGGTTCTGACCAGCAAGGTCAGAGGGACTGCTCCTTTGGAGGGGAGCAAGGGCCAGTCTGGAGCAACCAGACCAGCAGTGTATTTCTTGAAGTTCGTCGCCAAGATGGCCACTAGCCAGCGGGCCAGCAACCGGTTAGGCGCGTCGAGTGGCAAAATGCAGAAGGGCCCCACGCAGATCGTGGAGATGCTGGAGGGCTCACCTTTTTGTGCAGATGCTGCTTGGGTGTTGGGCTTCTCAGATCCCAAAGCACAAATTGGAGGGAGCCTCGGTTGTTGCGCTTGCAGCATGTCGTCGTCGTTCCAAGATGGCTGGCTCCACGTGTCTCGGTGCGTCCACGGGTCTCCTCTTTTCAGGGACTGTGGATCGGGCGGTGAGAGGTCTGGAGGTCCAGGTCTTGTCAGTCTCTGGGCTCGGGCTCCAGCGGGAGGCGGCAGCAAAGCAGACGTTGATTCGCTGGATGGTGCTTGCGTTAGCAAGGTGGTCACTCCCCGACCACAGGGGAGATTTCCTTCAGTCTTCTGTGCAGCAGAATGTCGAAGTTCCCGTCTTCTTCTTAGTTTCAAGTTGATTCCAGGATGTCTGAAGTCTTAGGACACAGCTCCTACCTTTAAGCGGATTCTAGGGGCCGGACTACCTGCTAGGTCCCTCCCTATGGGTGGGACCAGGAAGGGGGGTGGTTACACCCCCAATCCTTTGTCCAGCTCGCCCCAGGCCCGGGACTGGTGTGCCCCAGGACCGGTTTGAACTGGCATATGCACCGAGGCTCCTTGTGAGCCACAGGCATGTCTGGTTTCTTTCAAGCCCTACCTGACCAATACACAAAATCCTGTCTGGGGTGGTGCATGCACCTCCCCTGGCAGGAAACCCTTTGTCCACACCTCCCAAGCTGGAAGGACTCCCAGCAGCAGGAGGGCAGACTTGTGTCTGTGGTGGCAGCATCCATTTTGTGGAGCTGAGGCTGTGTCTGATTTTACCCGGGTTTCAGGTACTGTACATGTAGTGTCCCTCTAGAAGGGTGGAATGCTAACCCCGTCGCCAGAATTGGCGAGGGGTTAGTATTCCAATTCGTATGACACCTTACTCGACATGTTTTGATAAAGCCAAACCAAAGATAGCATTTAACCGCGAGGTTCATAATGCACTTAAGAGTATATGGTATGACGATATCTGGAAACAGTAGAAGGAAGTGGTTCCGACCACTGCAGACAGGCTCAGCTCATGCCAGAGCACCATCTCACATGGAACCAAGCACTCTGCCTTCAGGATTGTTAAGGCCTGCCATAGGAGTGACTTATAGGTTAACATGTGTCCCATTTAAGGTTAGGTATAGGTATACTACACCTAAGTAAGAGGTGATTACACCAACTTACCCCAGCTGAGTGATCAGCCAGTTGTGTCAAATTGTTAGGCCAAGCCTGGGGTGGCATAATACATGCTTCAGCCCCTGGCAGGCCTTGGGTACACCAATGCCCTGGGTACCTAGTGTACACTGGTACAGGGGCTGACAGGGTGATCCACTTCCAATTGGTTATGTACCTAGGGTACATGGAGTCCATTTTAAAGAGAGAACAGCCAGGCTGAGATCCTGAATGGCAGGATCTCAGGCCAACTAAGTCGAAAAACCAGCTAGACACTAGGCAAAAATTTGGGGGTAACCATAGTCAGATATCCACCTTGCTACAGGAAACCTAGCAAACCTATACATTTTTGAAAACTAGACATCCAGGGGAATCCAGGATGGGGTGACTTGAGTGCCTCTCACTAGGGTCTGTTACCCAGAATCCCTTGCAAACGTAAAAAATTGACAAAAAAACCACATTTTCCCCATATTTCTGTGATGCAAAGTTCTGGAATCTGCGTGGATCCACAAATTTCCACCCACCCCGCGTTCCCCAAAGTCCTATGAGAAAAATGGTACCTCACTTGTGTGGGTCGGCCTGGTGCCCGCGACAGGAAACGATGCAAAACGCAACATGGTCACACCTCAATTTTGCAGTGAAAAATGACACTTTTTTGGCAAAGTGCCTAGCTGTAGTTTTTTAACCCTAGCCCTGCCGTCACCTATGGAAACCTAGCAAACATATATATTTTCAAAAACTAGACACCCAGGGGAATCCAGGATGGGGTGACTTGAGTGCCTGCCACCAGGGTCTGTTACCCAGAATCCCTTGCAAACAGAAACAATTGACAAAAAAAACACATTTTCCACACTTTTCTGTGATGAAAAGTTCTGGAATCTGCGTGGATCCACAAATTTCCACCCACCCCGCGTTTCCCAAAGTCCTACGAGAAAAATGGTACCTCACTTGTGCGGGTCGGCCTAGTGCCCGCGACAGGAAACGGCGCAAAACGCAACGTGGTCACACCTCAATTTTGCAGTGAAAAATGACCCTTTTTTGGCAAAGTGCCTAGCTGTAGTTTTTTAACCCTAGCCCTGCCGGCACCTAGGGAAACCTAGCAAACCTATACATTTTCGAAAACTAGACACCCAGGGGAATCCAGGATGGGGTGACTTGAGTGCCTCCCACCAGGGTCTGTTACCCAGAATCCCTTGCAAACGTAAAAAAAACAATTGACAAAAAAAACACATTTTCCCCACATTTCTGTGATGGAAAGTTCTGGAATCTGCGTGGATCCACAAATTTCCACCCACCCCGCGTTCCCCAAAGACCTACAAGAAAAATGGTACTTCACTTGTGCGGGTCGGCCTAGTGCCCGCGACAGGAAACGGCGCAAAACGCAACGTGGTCACACCTCAATTTTGCAGTGAAAAATGACCCTTTTTTGGCAAAGTTCCTAGCTGTAGTTTTTGAACCCTAGCCCTACCGGCACCTAGGGAAACCTAGCAAACCTATATATTTTCGAAAACTAGACACCCAGGGGAATCTAGGATGGGGTGACTTGAGTGCCTCCCACCATGGTCTGTTACCCAGAATCCCTTGCAAACGTAAATAATTAACAAAAAAACACATTTTCCCCACATTTCTGTGATGGCAAGTTTGAGTTTGAGTTTAAAAGCACTTTTAAAGCGCACGTATACCGGCGGTTTCTTGGCGCTGTAGCTAGTGGGGACTGAGGTTTAAGAAACAGGGGGAAAGGACTGGGCATTCATTCAAAGGATTTTGTGAAAAGGTAGGCTTTAAGATTTTTACGGAATTGGGGATAGAGGGTGCTGGCACGAAGGTGAAGGGGGAGGGAGTTCCAAAGGGTTGGTGCTAGAAAGGCAAATTTGGAGCCGCCCCACTTTTTCCTCCGGAAGCGAGGGATGGTGAGGAGGGACTGAGAGGAAGAACGTAGGTCCCTGGAGGGGACATAGGGAACAATCTCAGAGGAGATGAAGGCAGGTGCCAGGTCCGATCGGGCCAGAAAAGTGATTGATGCGAGTTTAAATTGAATTCTGGCCCATACTGGGAGCCAGTGAAGAGATTTTAGAAGTGGGGTGGAGTGGTGGAATTTGGGAAGGTTGAAGGCTAGGCGGGCCGCCTGGTTTTGAATCTGTTGTAGGCGGCGCAAACTGTATGCAGGAATGCCGGCATACAGGGCGTTCCCGTAGTCCAGGCGGGACACCACCATGGCCAGGATAATAAGTTTAAGAGCGGAAAAAGTAAAGAAACGGGACACCTTGCGGATAGTACGTAGTGAAAGAAAAGAGGAAGATACCACAGAGCTAACCTGGGAGTGAAGGGTAAGTTGAGAATTGAGCTTAATGCCTAGTGTTTTGACAGAGGAGGAAGGGACAGGAGGGGGACCAAGAGAGGGAGGCCAGCAAAGGGGGGACCAGGGGCTGGAGGAACCGCCCGTCAATACCAACTCGGTTTTGTCCGGGTTAAGTTTGAGGTGATTATGGCTCATCCAGTCCCTGATGTGAAACATGACAGTGTGGAAGTTGAGGACAGAAGAAGGAGAGGAAAGATCAAAGACCAGCTGGAGGTCATCCGCGTAATTAAATACGGCGACCTCCATCTGTTGGAGAGAAAAGATGAGTGGGGCGATATATAGATTGAACAAAAGAGGGGAAAGAGATGAGCCTTGAGGAACCCCGCACTGGACTTTCTGGAAGTCCGCTGTGAAGTCACCCAGGCGAACAGCCTGGGTGCGGTCGCTCAGGAAGGAGGACAACCAGACCAGGGCAGTCCCATCGATCCCCGCCGCCCTGATACGGGAAAGTAAGATGTTGTGGTCCACCGTGTCAAAGGCGGCTGAGAGGTCGAGGAGCACAAGGGCCTGGTGATGATTAGTGTCCATGCCCTCCCTGAGGGTGTCGAGGACCGACATGACCACAGACTCCGTGGAGTGTGCGGGGCGGAAACCAGCTTGGCGGGGGGCAAGGGCTCCATGTTTCTCCACAAAGGAGCTCAGAGCGCAGGTGACGTGGCGCTCGAGCACCTTAGCTAGAAATGGCAGAAGGGAGATGGGGCGGAAATTGGCAGGGACAGAGGGATCTGCCCCAGGTTTTTTCAGGATGGGCACAATTACCGCAGACTTCATGGAACTAGGCACTATGCCTTGCGCGAGGGAGCTGTTGAGGAGGTGAGTGGGGGGATCTGGACAGGAGACAAAGATGTGGCGGAGGATATGGGCAGGACAAGGATCTAGAGGGGAGCCAGATTTGATCAGAGGCACCAGTGAAGTCAAGTTTTCCCGAGTGATAGGGGGAAAGGTGGTTAGTTTGCCTTTGGGAGGGGGACATTGGGGATCAACAAAAGAGGGGGGGGGTGGGGGGATGTTGGCCTTGATGGTGATAATTTTCTGGGTGAAATAATTATTAAGTGAGAGACAGAGGTCATTTGACGGGGCAGGTTTAAGCGTAGTTCTGTCCGAGAATGCCAGATTGTGGACGATGGAAAAAATCTCCTTGGACTGGATCTCCGCTGCTAAGATTTTGGAGGAAAAATAAGCTGTTTTGGCCTCCAGGATGTTTTGTTTGTACTGGTTAAGGATATTGATATATTCCAGTTTCAAAGTGGGGCAGTAGTTTCTCCTCCACGCCCGCTCTGCGCGGCGAACAATACGTTTGGTGGCTTTAAGTTCTTGGGTAAACCACCGGTTGGCGTCTTTGTCGCGTTTAGAGGTAATGCGCTTGAGCGGGGCAACGGAGTCGCAGCTGCGGGAGAGCCACTGGTCTATAGCATCAGCCTGGGAGACGGTGGTGAGGCCCTGAAGAGGCGGGAGAGAGCCAGCAAGGAGAGAGGAGAGATTCTCAAGGTTGACTCGGCCCCATGATCGGACCCAGATGTTTTTGGGTCGGGGGGGCATAGCAGGGGGGAGGATAGGAAGGAGAAATGAAATCAAATGATGGTCGGACCAAGTGCAAGGGGAGATAGATAAGGATTCCACAGGACAGTTTAGGGACCAGATTTGGTCAAGCTGGTGACCCTTGATGTGAGTGGGGGAGTGAACGTGGGGAGTGAAATTAAGGGAGTGGAGGGTTTCAGAGAAATCCTTAGATGACAGACATTCGGCAGGATCGGAAGGCCAAAAATTAAAGTCGCCAAGGAGCAGGATGGAGGAGTTGTTGATTGCAATGGTAGTCAGGACCTCCAAAAAATCTGGGAGAAACTGCACGGGGGACTGAGGAGGACGATAGGTAAGGAAACAGGTAAGAGGAGGGGAGGTGGACACCGTGCGGATCACCAAGAATTCGGTGGTGGCAATGTTAGGTAGAGGGAGAATTTGGAAAGGGAAGTCGGTGCGTGCGATGACTGCCACGCCGCCCCCGGCTCTGCCCGAAGGGCGGTCAGCCCTGAGGGCGTAGTAGGAGGCAGGAAGAGTGGATAGGAGTGCGGGGAGGGAGTCATCGCAGAACCAGGTCTCAGTTAGGAAAAGGAGATCAGGGGCCTGTAAGTCCAATAGGACCGAGAGTTCGTGCGAGTGGGCAACAGCAGAACGGGTGTTGAGGTAGAGAGCTGTGATAGTTTTAGGGTTTGGCGAAGGAGCAGCCCTACAGGTCGTAGGCGGGGTGTCCAGAATAGGAGGGGGGTGAGAGGAAGAGAGGGAGGCAATACCGAGAGCAGAAATGCGAGAGCTGGTACTGGTCGTGATGGGCCAGGGGCCCTGGTAGCTGCGAAGTAGGTCCGGGCTATAGGTGATGGGTGGGGCAGAGTGTAAGGCCCCTAGTCCCGGCCAGTCGCGGACGGGCGCAGACGGGCTTGCCTTAGGCGCGCCTTCGGCGCGCAATCGTCGCGCCCGCTGCGCTCGTCCGCTGCGCTTCCTACCAAGACACATATTTATGGTCGTGAGGCGGGGAGTAGAAAGGGGCGTGGCCAAAAGAGTGGGCGTGTCTGTGGCGCACCTCGCGCTCGAGAATGGCGTCTGGAGGTGAGGGGTCGTTGCAGCGAGGAGCGCTGTGAACGAGAAGCCAAGAAGTGCAGGTAGGGGGGTGGGGGTGATAGGAACACGAATTTACAGTATTTTAAAAGTTTTGTTGATTAAAAAACAGGGTTATGCCTTCTCCCGGCTTCCGCCTTAGGAGTCCAATAGCTAGTGAAGCGGCTTGCTTCAGCGCTCGCTTATATATACCAGAAGTCGAGGGGGCGTGGCCAACAGAGTGGGCGTGTCTGTGGCGCGCCTCGCGCTCGAGAATGGTGTCTGGAGGTGAGGGGTCGTTGCAGCGAGGAGCGCTGTGAACGAGAAGCCAAGAAGTGCAGGTAGGGGGGTGGGGGTGATAGGAACACGACTTTACAGTATTTTAAAAGTTTTGTTGATTAAAAAACAGGGTTATGCATTCTCCCGGCTTCCGCCTCAGGAGTCCAATAGCTAGTGAAGCGGCTTGCTTCAGCGCTCGCTTATATATACCAGAAGTCGAGGGGGCGTGGCCAACAGAGTGGGCGTGTCTGTGGCGCGCCTCGCGCTCGAGAATGGCGTCTGGAGGTGAGGGGTCGTTGCAGCGAGGAGCGCTGTGAACGAGAAGCCAAGAAGTGCAGGTAGGGGGGTGGGGGTGATAGGAACACGAATTTACAGTATTTTAAAAGTTTTGTTGATTAAAAAACAGGGTTATGCCTTCTCCCGGCTTCCGCCTCAGGAGTCCAATAGCTAGTGAAGCGGCTTGCTTCAGCGCTCGCTTATATATACCAGAAGTCGAGGGGGCGTGGCCAACAGAGTGGGCGTGTCTGTGGCGCGCCTCGCGCTCGAGAATGGCGTCTGGAGGTGAGGGGTCGTTGCAGCGAGGAGAAAAGTTCTTGAATCTGCGTGGATCCACAAATTTCCACCCACCCTGCGTTCCCCAAAGTCCTACGAGAAAAATGGTACCTCACTAGTGCGGGTCGGTGTAGGAGAGTAGGGTCTGCTATCCTATGGTCACCCCAAATTGTTGCTTTTTGTTTCACTGGTTTTTGACATATTGAGGCTGTGGGCCCGCCAATCAGACCCCCAGTCTGCTGTTCTCTCTACTAAATTTACACTATGCACCCTAGGTGCATAACCAATTGGAAGTGGATCACCCTGTGAGCCCCTGTACCAGTGTACACTGGGTACCCAGGGCATTGGTGTATCTAAGGCCTGCCAGGGGCTGAAGCATGTATTATGCCACCCCAGGCTTGGCCTAACAAATTTGACACAACTGGCTGATCACTCAGCTGGGGTAAGTTGGCATAACCACCTCTTCCTTAGGTGTAGTATACCTATACCTAACCTTAAATGGGACACCTGGTAACCTATAAGTCACTCCTATGGCAGGCCTTAACAATCCTGAAGGCAGAGTGCTTGGTTCCATGTGAGATGGTGCTCTGGCATGAGCTGAGCCTGTCTGCAGTGGTCGGAACCACTTCCTTCTACTGTTTCCAGATATCGTCATACCATATACTCTTAAGTGCATTATGAACCTCGCGGCTAAATGCTATCTTTGGTTTGGCTTTATCAAAACATGTCGAGTAAGGTGTCATACGAATTGGAATACTAACCCATCGCCAATTCTGGCGACGGGGTTAGCATTCCACCCTTCTAGAGGGACACGACATGTACAGTACCTGAAACCCGGGTAAAATCAGACATAGCCTCAGCTCCACAAAATGGATGCTGCCACCACAGACACAAGTCTGCCCTCCTGCTGCTGGGAGTCCTTCCAGCTTGGGAGGTGTGGACAAAGGGTTTCCTGCCAGGGGAGGTGCATGCACCACCCCAGACAGGATTTTGTGTATTGGTCAGGTAGGGCTTGAAAGAAACCAGACATGCCTGTGGCTCACAAGGAGCCTCGGTGCATATGCCAGTTCAAACCGGTCCTGGGGCACACCAGTCCCGGGCCTTGGGCGAGCTGGACAAAGGATTGGGGGTGTAACCACCCCCCTTCCTGGTCCCACCCATAGGGAGAGACCTAGCAGGTAGTCCGGCCCCTAGAATCCGCTTAAAGGTAGGAGCTGTGTCCTAACACTTCAGACATCCTGGAATCAACTTGAAACTAAGAAGAAGACGGGAACTTTGACGTTCTGCTGCACAGAAGACTGAAGGAAATCTCCCCTGTGGTCAGGGAGTGACCACCTTGCTAACGCAAGCACCATCCAGCGAATCAACGTCTGCTTTGCCGCCGCCTCCCGCCGGAGCCCGAGCCCAGAGACTGACAAGACCTGGACCTCCAGACCTCTCACCGCCCGATCCACAGTCCCTGAAAAGAGGAGACCCGTGGAGGCACCGAGACACGTGGAGCCAGCCATCTTGAAACGACCACGACCAGCTGCAAGTGCAACCATCGAGGCTCCCTCCAAGTTGTGCTTTGGGATCTGAGAATCCCAACCCTCGAGCAGCATCTACACCAAAGGTGAGCCCTCCAGCATCTCCACGATCTGCGTGGGGCCCTTCTGCATTTTGCCACTCGACGCGCCTAACCGGTTGTTGGCCCGCTGGCTAGTGGCCATCTTGGCGATGAACTTCAAGAACTACACCATTGGTCTGGTTGCTCCAGACTGGCCCTTGCTCCCCTCCAAAGGAGCAGTCCCTCTGACCTTGCTGGTCAGAACAATCAGCTTATCTTGTTCTCCACAACAATTGCTTTTGCCAAGGCTTGTTTGCTTCGATCAAGTTGACGACACCGCCGACAGTGAGAGTCTGCGTGGGACAGCTCGTGAACCGAATCCTGGACGTCGTCCACCTCCAGGGACCACGTGGCTGCAGAGACAAGCTACACCTTTCTTCCTGTTTGCACCCGACATCGCCTGGTACCCACCTGGTGCCTCGCTGGTCACTGGCTAGTGACTGTGAACACTGTCCCCTCTGCTTACAGGTCTTCTACAACTCTGATCCACTCTTGGATCCACCGCATCCCTTCCGGACCGACCGCCTGCAGCATCTTTGTCCACAGGCTCCATTGACCCGATAGAAGAAACCCGACGCACTTCGACACCTATGCACCCGCTTCCTGTGGATGAGGTAAAGCTGGCACTCCAGTGCCCAAGTGTAGAGTAACATCTCTAGTGTCTGTGTTTCCAATCTTAAGGTCATAGTCCATCCGGAAGATCCTTTTTGCAGTAACTTTGTACTTTTTACGCACCCATTGAAAACCTATGGGAGCACGCGTGTGACTATTTGCTCTGCACACGCAACCCGTGGACCTCCTGGTCACTAACTGAAGTTAGCTCCTTGTAGGCCCAGCGATTCTAGAGGCCCTAGGCTTTTTCCCTTTTCTGTTCGTGGTACTTATACCACTATTTTAGTATATGGTTTGAGCGGCCACCAGGGCCTATCCATATAAAGTGCAACTTCTGTGTATTCTACTGTAATCTTGTTTGACGATTTGTGCTCCTGTGCTCATAAAGAGACTAGGGGTTACTTTGAGAAATAAATACATATATATTTTGGATATATATCTGTGTGGTGTCCTTTCATTGGTATAAAAGGGGGTTGCATTTGGTAAAACAGCTGGCTTAACACGCTTCACGAGTTTAGCCTCAAAGACTGCTTAGCCTACGCTACCACTAGGGCAACTAGTCCGAAAAGGTTGACTTACAACCACACCATAAGGGTTGCTTGGCATGGTACAAGGTGGTCACTTTAACTAGTGAACATCATATACCAGGCCAACTTCTCACATTGGTGAGCAGCGGTTGGATTTGAGCTTGCTGTGTTTTACCATTTTAATCTCTTGGTTACCAATTGAAAGATCACATAGGTACCTGTAGGTACATATAAAACAAGATTAGATATACATAAGTTTTACTGAACTTAGTTGTTGTAGAGCAAAGGGAGTAGCACACCCTGACTACAACTACTAGATAGGTTTAGTAGGTAAACCCAATTGTAGGTAGATTGCAACACATCCACCCACACTTAAGAGCAATGGCTGGGGCAGAGGGGTCCACTGTACCCATCTCTGTTGAGAGTGACCCCCAGAGGGCACCATCCATCTTTGCTACCCTTAACCAGAATGAGCTCAGGCATTTGGCAACTCTTAGAGGCCTTAAACAGCCCAAGAACCCTACCTCTGCTGAGCTCAGAGAACTCTTGCAAAATGATGAAAATCAGAAAGAGCTCAAGAAAGCTTCCCAGTTAGGCCCCTTAGGGTCAGGAACAGGAGGCCCCCCTTCTGAAGATGCTACTGAAGTACCCCTTTCCAATAGCCATCCCTTAGATGAGAATCATACTACAGAGGAGGAAAGTGGTGAGGATACAGAAAGTAGTGAGGATGAAGGGAGAACTAGCCCAGTGCCAAGTGTTATACTTGGCCCAGCTAAACTAAGGCTATTGGGGACTGACAATGGGATCATCCCATTGGATCTCCCCAGTGGACTTAACCAGGGGCTTGGGAGGCAAAGGAATCGCTCAGGTGACTCTAATGCTTCTCATGCCTCTAGAGGCTCTCAAGGTCACTCCAGGAGAAGGATGACCACCCCTCAGAGGAGGGAACATGAGGCCAGAATGCAGGAAGCCCAGCTGAGGATCAGGAAGCAGGAGCTAGAGGTAGCCCTGATGGAAGAGAAACTGAACAAGGCTAGGCAACCTAGAGAGAGTGGGTCTATACCCACTGGTGGCAGAATTGTCCCTAAGGACAAAGATAGGGTCTTTGATAATAGGAACCTGTCTAAGGTTGTGCCCCCCTACAAAAGTGGGGATGACATCCACAAATGGATGACTGCTCTTGAGAGAGCCTGCAAAGTGCAGCAGGTTCCTGAAGACCAGTGGGCAGCAATCCTCTGGCTCTCCTTTGAAGGAAGAGGCAGAGACAGACTCCTCACTACTAGAGAAGAGGATGTCAGAAATTACAGAGTCCTGAAGAGTGTCCTGGTTGATGGGTTAGGCTTAACCACTGAACAGTACAGGTTAATGTTCAGAGACACCCAGAAGACACAGACTCAGGACTGGTCTGAATACATTGAATGTGCCACTAAGGCTTTGGAGGGTTGGTTGCTGGGAAGTAAGGTATCTGATTATACAGGATTGTACAATTTGATGATGAGAGAACAGATTTTAAATAACTGTCAAAACCAGCAACTGCATCAACACTTGGTTGACTCTGATCTGACCTCTCCCCAAGAATTGGGAAAGAAGGCAGACAAATGGGTCAGAACCAGGGTTAAGCAAAAGAACCAGAACCAGGGCCAAGGGGGTGATAAGAAGAAAACAGACCAAAAGGGTGGAGATCAGAAATCTAAAGACCAGAAGTCTTCAACAGGGCCCCAAACTACTGCTAAGGAGGGTGGGTCCCAACAACAAACCAAGGGAAAGAAGAAAGAAGGTCAAAAGAAACCCGGGTGCAATCATTGCAAGAATACAACTCACTGGACTAGTGATTGTAAGAAGGGTGGAGCCCCCAACACTGTTGCCCCTAAGGCACCTGCTCCCAGTACTACGGTTAGCAGTGTTGGTCCCCAGACAAAGGGTGTAGTGGGAATCACTATGGGAACTGAAGGAGATTCTGACTTAGACAGAACCCTGACACAGGCAGTCTTGATCTGTGATGGGGACATTGACTTGTCCCTGACTGTGAGCCCCAGTAACCTGGGCAAGTACAGACAGACTCCTTTAATTAATGAAAAAGTGTCTCAAGCCTACAGGGACACATGTGCCAGTGTCACTATGGTGACACCAGGCTTTGTGGACCCTGGACAGTACATACCAGGTGAGAATTACCTGGTTACCAATGCCAGCAATGCCACTACTTCACATAGTGTGGCAGTTGTTAACTTCTCATGGGGAGGGGTAACTGGCCTCAAAAGGGTTGTGGTTAGTGCAGACCTCCCAGTAGAATGTTTGTTGGGCAATGACCTAGAGAGTTCTCTATGGTCAGAAGTGGAGTACAGGACTCATGCAGAGATGTTAGGTATATCATCTAATGTCCTTGCTGTGACCAGGTCACAGGCCAAAAAGTGCCTCACTGAACCTCAGGTCCTGGATCCTGGAACAATGGACCAATCACCTACCAAGAAGAAGAACAGGAGGGTCAAGGCTGTGCCTTCCCCCCTGCCTCAGAGTGATGATCAACCTTCCCAGGAAGCTGATCTAGAGGACCCTGAAGGAACTGTCCCTGAAGAGCTTGAACCTGATCAGGTTGAGTTTATGGGGACAGGGGGACCTTCAAGGGCTGACTTGAGGCAGGCTCAGTTATCCTGTCCCTCTCTTGAACCCCTCAGACAGCTGGCTGCTGCTGAGGCTGCTGGGAATGCTCAAGGTACCCATAAAGTGTATTGGGATGAAGGGCTCCTTTATTCAGAGGCTAGAGACCCCAAGCCGGGTGCCACCAGGAGGTTGGTTATACCTCTGCAATTTAGGGGCTTCCTTCTTACCTTGGCCCATGATATTCCTTTAGCAGGACACTTAGGCCAGAACAAGACTTGGGACAGGCTTGTCCCTCACTTTCACTGGCCTCACATGAATGAAGATACAAAGGAGTTGTGTCGCTCCTGTGTGACCTGCCAAGCCAGTGGCAAATCAGGTGGCACAACAAAGGCCCCCCTAATACCACTACCTGTGGTGGGGGTCCCCTTTGAAAGAGTGGGAATAGATATAGTGGGTCCCATGGATCCTCCCACTGCATCTGGGCACAGATTTATACTGGTGGTAGTGGATCATGCCACCAGGTATCCAGAGGCAATTCCCCTTAGGACCACTACAGCTCCTGTTGTGGCCAGGGCCCTGCTGGGAGTATTCTCCAGAGTGGGGTTTCCTAAGGAGGTAGTTTCTGACAGAGGTACCAACTTCATGTCAGGATACTTGACAGCTATGTGGAAGGAATGTTGTGTCAACTACAAGTTCACCACTCCTTATCACCCACAATGCAATGGGCTTGTTGAGAGAATCAACAAGACCCTAAAGGGTATGATCAAAGGATTACCTGAAAAGCTCAGGCGAAGATGGGACATCCTTCTACCCTGCCTTCTGTTTGCTTACATAGAGGTCCCACAAAAAGGAGTTGGCTACAGCCCCTTTGAATTGTTGTTTGGGCACCCTGTAAGAGGCCCACTGTGTTTGGTGAAGAAAGGATGGGAGTTACCTCTCAAAAAGCCTAAGCAAGACATAGTGGACTCTGTACTTGGTCTCCGCTCCAGGATGGCTGAGTATATGGAGAAGGCATCCAAAAACCTTGAGGCAAGCCAGGCCTTACAGAAAGCTTGGCATGACCAAAAGGCTGTCTTGGTTGAGTTTCAGCCAGGACAGAAGGTATGGGTGTTGGAGCCAGTGGCCCCAGCAGCACTCCAAGACAAATGGTCTGGACCCCATACAATCCTGGAAAAGAAGGGAGAGGTCACCTACTTGGTGGACCTAGGAACTCCCAGGAGTCCCCACAGGGTACTCCATGTGAACAGGTTAAAAGCATATGTTGACAGGGCAGACATGGGCTTGCTCATGGCTACAGATGAGGGACAGGAGGAAGAGAGTGACTGTAGGAGAGTAGGGTCTGCTATCCTATGGTCACCCCAAATTTTTGCTTTTTGCTTCACTGGTTTTTGACATATTGAGGCTGTGGGCCTGCCAATCAGACCCCCAGCCTGCTGTTCTCTCTACTAAATTTACACTATGCACCCTAGGTGCATAACCAATTGGAAGTGGATCACCCTGTCAGCCCCTGTACCAGTGTACACTAGGTACCCAGGGCATTGGTGTACCCAAGGCCTGCCAGGGGCTGAAGCATGTATTATGCCACCCCAGGCTTGGCCTAACAATTTGACACAACTGGCTGATCACTCAGCTGGGGTAAGTTGGTGTAATCACCTCTTACTTAGGTGTAGTATACCTATACCTAACCTTAAATGGGACACATGTTAACCTATAAGTCACTCCTATGGCAGGCCTTAACAATCCTGAAGGCAGAGTGCTTGGTTCCATGTGAGATGGTGCTCTGGCATGAGCTGTGCCTGTCTGCAGTGGTCGGAACGACTTCCTTCTACTGTTTCCAGATATCGTCATACCATATACTCTTAAGTGCATTATGAACCTCGCGGTTAAATGCTATCTTTGGTTTGGCTTTATCAAAACATGTCGAGTAAGGTGTCATACGAATTGGAATACTAATCCCTCGCCAATTCTGGCGACGGGGTTAGCATTCCACCCTTCTAGAGGGACACGACATGTACAGTACCTGAAACCCGGGTAAAATCAGACATAGCCTCAGCTCCCCAAAATGGATGCTGCCACCACAGACACAAGTCTGCCCTCCTGCTGCTGGGAGTCCTTCCAGCTTGGGAGGTGTGGACAAAGGGTTTCCTGCCAGGGGAGGTGCATGCACCACCCCAGACAGGATTTTGTGTATTGGTCAGGTAGGGCTTGAAAGAAACCAGACATGCCTGTGGCTCACAAGGAGCCTCGGTGCATATGCCAGTTCAAACCGGTCCTGGGGCACACCAGTCCCGGGCCTGGGGCGAGCTGGACAAAGGATTGGGGGTGTAACCACCCCCCTTCCTGGTCCCACCCTTAGGGAGGGACCTAGCAGGTAGTCCGGCCCCTAGAATCCGCTTAAAGGTAGGAGCTGTGTCCTAAGACTTCAGACATCCTGGAATCAACTTGAAACTAAGAAGAAGACGGGAACTTCGACATTCTGCTGCACAGAAGACTGAAGGAAATCTCCCCTGTGGTCAGGGAGTACCACCTTGCTAACGCAAGCACCATCCAGCGAATCAACGTCTGCTTTGCCGCCGCCTCCCGCCGGAGCCCAATTCCAGAGACTGACAAGACCTGGACCTCCAGACCTCTCACCGCCCGATCCACAGTCCCTGAAAAGAGGAGACCCGTGGAGGCACCGAGACACGTGGAGCCAGCCATCTTGAAACGACCATGACAAGCTGCAAGTGCAACAACCGAGGCTCCCTCCAAGATGTGCTTTGGGATCTGAGAAGCCCAACCCTCGAGCAGCATCTGCACCAAAGGTGAGCCCTCCAGCATCTCCACGATCTGCGTGGGGCCCTTCTGCATTTTGCCACTCGACACGCCTAACCGGTTGCTGGCCCGCTGGCTAGTAGCCATCTTGGCGACGAACTTTACAAAATACACCACTGGTCTGGTTGCTCCAGACTGGCCCTTGCTCCCCTCCAAAGGAGCAGTCCCTCTGATCTTGCTGGTCAGAACCATCAGCTTATTTCATCTCCTACAACAATTGCTTTTGCCAAGGCTTGTTTGCTTCAATCAAGTCGCCGACACCGCCGACAGCGAGAGCCTGCGTGGGTCAGCTCGTGAACCGACTCCTGGATGTCGTCGACCTCCAGGGACCACGTGGCTGCAGAGACAAGCTACACCTTTCTTCCTGTTTGCACCCGACATTGCCTGGTACCCACCTGGTGCCACGCTGGTCACTGGCTAGTGACTGTGAACACTGTCCCCTCTGCTTACAGGTCTTCAACATCTCCGATCCACTCTTGGATCCACTGCATCTCTCCCGGACCGACCGCCTGCAGCATCTTTGTCTTCAAGCTCCACGGAACAGATAGAAGAAACCCGACGCACTTCGAGGCCTATGCACCCGCTTCCTGTGGGTGAGGTAAAGCTGGCACACCTGTGCCCAAGTGTAGTATTACATCTCTAGTGCCTGTGTTCCAAATCTTGAGTTCCTAGTCCATCCGGAAGATCCTCTTTGCAGTAACTTTGTACTTTTTACGCACCCATTGAAAACCTATGGGAGCACGCGTGTGACTATTTGCTCTGCACACGCAACCCGTGGACCTCCTGGTCACGAACTGAAGTTAGCTCCTTGTAGGCCCAGCGATTCTAGAGGCCCTAGTCCTTTTCCTTTTTCTGTTCGTGGTACTTATACCACTATTTTAGTATATGGTTCGAGTGGCCACCAGGGCCTATCCATATAAAGTGCAACTTCTGTGTATTCTACTGTAATCTTGTTTGACGATTTGTGCCCCTGTGCTCATAAAGAGACTAGGGGTTACTTTGAGAAATAAATACATATATATTTTGGATATATATCTGTGTGGTGTCCTTTCATTGGTATAAAAGGGGGTTGCATTTGGTAAAACAGCTGGCTTAACACGCTTCACGAGTTTAGCCTCAAAGACTGCTTAGCCTACGCTACCACTAGGGCAACTAGTCCGAAAAGGTTGACTTACAACCACACCATAAGGGTTGCTTGGCATGGTACAAGGTGGTCACTTTATCTAGTGAACATCATATACCAGGCCAACTTCTCACATTGGTGAGCAGCGGTTGGATTTGAGCTTGCTGTGTTTTACCATTGTAATCTCTTGGTTACCAATTGAAAGATCACATAGGTACCTGTAGGTACATATAAAACAAGATTAGATATACATAAGTTCTACTGAACTTAGTTGTTGTAGAGCAAAGGGAGTAGCACACCCTGACTACAACTACTAGATAGGTTTAGTAGGTAAACCCAATTGTAGGTAGATTGCAACACATCCACCCACACTTAAGAGCAATGGCTGGGGCAGAGGGGTCCACTGTACCCATCTCTGTTGAGAGTGACCCCCAGAGGGCACCATCCATCTTTGCTACCCTTAACCAGAATGAGCTAAGGCATTTGGCAACTCTTAGAGGCCTTAAACAGCCCAAGAACCCTACCTCTGCTGAGCTCAAAGAACTCTTGCAAAATGATGAAAATCAGAGAGAGCTCAAGAAAGCTTCCCAGTTAGGCCCCTTAGGGTCAGGAACAGGAGGCCCCCCTTCTGAAGATGCTACTGAAGTACCCCTTTCCAATAGCCATCCCTTAGATGTGAATCATACTACAGAGGAGGAAAGTGGTGAGGATACAGAAAGTAGTGAGGATGAAGGGAGAACTAGCCCAGTGCCAAGTGTTATACTTGGCCCAGCTAAACTAAGGCTATTGGGGACTGACAATGGGATCATCCCATTGGATCTCCCCAGTGGACTTAACCAGGGGCTTGGGAGGCAAAGGAATCGCTCAGGTGACTCTAATGCTTCTCATGCCTCTAGAGGCTCTCAAGGTCACTCCAGGAGAAGGATGACCACCCCTCAGAGGAGGGAACATGAGGCCAGAATGCAGGAAGCCCAGCTGAGGATCAGGAAGCAGGAGCTAGAGGTAGCCCTGATGGAAGAGAAACTGAACAAGGCTAGGCAACCTAGAGAGAGTGGGTCTATACCCACTGGTGGCAGCATTGTCCCTAAGGACAAAGATAGGGTCTTTGATAATAGGAACCTGTCTAAGGTTGTGCCCCCCTACAAAAGTGGGGATGACATCCACAAATGGATAACTGCTCTTGAGAGAGCCTGCAAAGTACAGCAGGTTCCTGAAGACCAGTGGGCAGCAATCCTCTGGCTCTCCTTTGAAGGAAGAGGCAGAGACAGACTCCTCACTGTTAGGGAGGAGGATGTCAGAAATTACAGAGCCCTGAAGAGTGTCCTAGTTGATGGGTTAGGCTTAACCACTGAACAGTACAGGTTAATGTTCAGAGACACCCAGAAGACACAGACTCAGGACTGGTCTGAATATGTTGAATGTGCCACTAAGGCTTTGGAGGGTTGGTTGCTGGGAAGTAAGGTATCTGATTATACAGGATTGTACAATTTGATGATGAGAGAACAGATTTTAAGTAACTGTCAAAACCAGCTCCTCCATCAACACCTGGTAGACTCAGATTTGACCTCTCCCCAAGAATTGGGAAAGAGGGCAGATAAATGGGTCAGGACCAGGATCAGGCCTAAGAATCAGGGTGGTGACCAAAAGAAAGATACCACCAATCCTCAAGAGAAGGGAGGGGATAAGGCAAAAGAGAAATCTTCCTCAGGGCCCCAAAACTCCACACAGGGTGGTGGGTCCCAAGCTCCCTCCTCTACCACAGGTAAAAAGCCTTACTGCCATGAGTGTAAAACTCCTGGGCATTGGAAAACTGACAGCAGTTGCCCAAGGGCTACAAACAAAACTGTTCCTCCAATTACTCTTGTCACACCACCTATTACTGTCAGCAGTAATCCCCCAGGTGGTGGGAGTGCCCCCAAAAATGTGGGTGGGTTTACTTGGAGAACACAGGGGGACCCTGGCTTAGCCAATTCCCCTGCAGCAGATACTCTTGTCTGTGATGGTGGCATGGGGTTTGCCAACTTCACTGCCTGTCCCAACACTTTGGGTAGGTACAGACAGGAGCCCTACATCAATGGTACACAAGCTGAGGCCTACAGAGACACTGGAGCTAGCATCACAATGGTGGCCCATTGGCTAGTTCCCTCTGAGCAGCTTTTGCCTGGTTTCTCCTACCAGGTGACCAACATTGATGGCAAACAGAACAGTCATCCCATGGCAGAGGTATGTCTCAGCTGGGGAGGTGTCACTGGCCCTAAAAGGGTGGCAGTGTCCCCAACCTTGCCTGTAGACTGCTTACTGGGGAATGACTTAGAACTCTCAGCTTGGGCTGGAGTTGAACAAGACACCCATTCTAAAATGGTAGGCCTTTCACAAAAGGGTAGTGGGGTTGTACCATTCACAACCCCTGTCCAAATAGATTTCCTCCCTGGAAAGGTTGGAAGGGCAGTGGTAGCCACAGCCCAGGCACAGACAGACTTCCCTGTAGAGACTGGCAGAGCTGTGACAGTCACAGCTCAAACACAAACTGAGTGCCCCCCTGAAAAGGTTGGCAAGGCTGTAATGGTCTCAGCCTATACTCAGACTGACATAGGTGTAGTGAAGCCTGAAACTATGGATCGCTCCACACAAACAGAGAGTAGTGGGGAGGAAGAAAAGTCTCCCTCTCCCCAGACATTAGGAAAAAGTCAGCCTCCTCAGGGAGCTGACCTCACCCCTTGTGAAGGAACTGCCCCAGAGGTAGCCAGGCCTGGCCTGGCAGAGCCTCTGATGTCAGTGGCCCCTTCCAAGGTGGGACCCAGTCTGGTGCAGGTAGCCTGCCTCTCTCTACCCTGCCTCAGTCAGCCCAGGGCTGCAGAGGTCAGGGAGGCCAGTGGACCCCAAGAGGGCCCCTGTCCACAAGAACCCCTCCATCAAAAGAATGAGGATTGCCAGGCTAGTAGCCTTTAGTCAGGTGATGGGTAAAAACATTCCTGAGGGATCTCATTTACAGGTAGTTAGGGACCTCCCCCAGAGGGATTCTGTGGGGTACAGGCAAACATGGGACCTTAGGGCCCCAGACCTGACCTGTCCCTCCAGTAAGCCTACAAAAGGGACCCAGCCTCCAGCTTTAGGTAGCCAGAGGCTGACCCTGAGAGCACAGTGCAACTCAGTTAAGGAAAGAAAGGCATCCATGGTGGAGGGGGATTGGAGGAAGGTGAGGCCTCACTTTGAGGACACTCACTTCAGTACTCCATCTCAACACCAGCCTTTTACTTTGCCAAGACACACCAAAGGTAGAGATTCCCTATGGTGGAGACCCTCTGATACCCTTAGGGTGAGGGATTGCTTAGTGGACCATGAGACAGGGGGTAACCATGCCAGTGCTGGTTCCTCCTTATATGGCCACTTGGGCAATATAGGTTTACCTGGTCAAGGTCAGCCTTATCTCCCTTCGTTTGGGGGGGGGTTGTGTAGGAAGGTGGATATCTGACTATGGTTACCCCCAAATTTTTGCCTAGTGTCTAGCTGGTTTTTCGACTTAGTTGGCCTGAGATCCTGCTATTCAGGATCTCAGCCTGGCTGTTCTCTCTTTAAAATGGACTCCATGTACCCTAGGTACATACCCAATTGGTTGGATCACCCTGTCAGCCCCTGTACCAGTGTACACTAGGTACCCAGGGCATTGGTGTACCCAAGGCCTGCCAGGGGCTGAAGCATGTATTATGCCACCCCAGGCTTGGCCTAACAATTTGACACAACTGGCTGATCACTCAGCTGGGGTAAGTTGGTGTAACCACCTCTTCCTTAGGTGTAGTATACCTATACCTAACCTTAAATGGGACACCTGGTAACCTATAAGTCACTCCTATGGCAGGCCTTAACAATCCTGAAGGCAGAGTGCTTGGTTCCATGTGAGATGGTGCTCTGGCATGAGCTGAGCCTGTCTGCAGTGGTCGGAACAACTTCCTTCTACTGTTTCCAGATATCGTCATACCATATACTCTTAAGTGCATTATGAACCTCGCGGTTAAATGCTAACTTTGGTTTGGCTTTATCAAAACATGTCGAGTAAGGTGTCATACGAATTGGAATACTAACCCCTCGCCAATTCTGGCGACGGGGTTAGCATTCCACCCTTCTAGAGGGACACGACATGTACAGCACCTGAAACCTGGGTAAAATCAGACATAGCCTCAGCTCCACAAAATGGATGCTGCCACCACAGACACAAGTCTGCCCTCCTGCTGCTGGGAGTCCTTCCAGCTTGGGAGGTGTGGACAAAGGGTTTCCTGCCAGGGGAGGTGCATGCACCACCCCAGACAGGATTTTGTGTATTGGTCAGGTAGAGCTTGAAAGAAACCAGACATGCCTGTGGCTCACAAGGAGCCTCGGTGCATATGCCAGTTCAAACCGGTCCTGGGGCACAACAGTCCCGGGCCTGGGGCGAGCTGGACAAAGGATTGGGGGTGTAACTACCCCCCTTCCTGGTCCCACCCATAGGGAGGGACCTAGCAGGTAGTCCGGCCCCTAGAATCCGCTTAAAGGTAGGAGCTGTGTCCTAAGACTTCAGACATCCTGGAATCAACTTGAAACTAAGAAGAAGACAGGAACTTCGACATTCTGCTGCACAGAAGACTGAAGGAAATCTCCCCTGTGGTCAGGGAGTGACCACCTTGCTAACGCAAGCACCATCCGGCGAATCAACGTCTGCTTTGCCGCCGCCTCCCGCTGGAGCCCGAGCCCAGAGACTGACAAGACCTGGACCTCCAGACCTCTCACCGCCCGATCCACAGTCCCTGAAAAGAGGAGACCCGTGGAGGCACCGAGACACGTGGAGCCAGCCATCTTGAAACGACCACGACAAGCTGACCAGTGCAACAACCGAGGCTCCCTCCAAGTTGTGCTTTGGGATCTGAGAAGCCCAACCCTCGATCAGCATCTGCACCAAAGGTGAGCCCTCCAGCATCTCCACGATCTGCGTGGGGCCCTTCTGCATTTTGCCACTCGACGCGCCTAACCGGTTGCTGGCCCGCTGGCTAGTAGCCATCTTGGCGATGAACTTTACGAAATACACCGCTGGTCTGGTTGCTCCAGACTGGCCCTTGCTCCCCTCCAAAGGAGCAGTCCCTCTGACCTTGCTGGTCAGAACCATCAGCTTATTTCATCTCCTTTAACAATTGCTTTTTCCAAGGCTTGTTTGCTTCGATCAAGTCACCGACACCGCCGACAGCGAGAGCCTGCGTGGGACAGCTCGTGAACCGACTCCTGGACGTCGTCGACCTCCAGGGACCACGTGGCTGCAGAGACAAGCTACACCTTTCTTCCTGTTTGCACCCGACATTGCCTGGTACCCACCTGGTGCCACGCTGGTCACTGGCTAGTGACTGTGAACACTGTCCCCTCTGCTTACAGGTCTTCAACATCTCCGATCCACTCTTGGATCCACTGCATCTCTCCCGGACCGACCGCCTGCAGCATCTTTGTCTTCAAGCTCCACAGAACAGATAGAAGAAACCCGACGCACTTCGAGGCCTATGCACCTGCTTCCTGTGGGTGAGGTAAAGCTGGCACACCTGTGCCCAAGTGTAGTACTACATCTCTAGTGCCTGTGTTCCAAATCTTGAGTTCCTAGTCCATCCGGAAGATCCTCTTTGCAGTAACTTTGTACTTTTTACGCACCCATTGAAACCTATGGGAGCACGCGTGTGACTATTTGCTCTGCACACGCCACCCGTGGACCTCCTGGTCACTAACTGAAGTTAGCTCCTTGTAGGCCCAGCGATTCTAGAGGCCCTAGGCCTTTTCCCTTTTCTGTTCGTGGTACTTATACCACTATTTTAGTATATGGTTCGAGTGGCCAATAGGGCCTATCCATATAAAGTGCAACTTCTGTGTATTCTACTGTAATCTTGTTTGACGATTTGTGCTCCTGTGCTCATAAAGAGACTAGGGGTTACTTTGAGAAATAAATACATATATATTTTGAATATATATCTGTGTGGTGTCCTTTCATTGGTATAAAAGGGGGTTGCATTTGGTAAAACAGCTGGCTTAACACGCTTCACGAGTTTAGCCTCAAAGACTGCTTAGCCTACGCTACCACTAGGGCAGCTAGTCCGAAAAGGTTGACTTACAACCACACCATAAGGGTTGCTTGGCATGGTACAAGGTGATCACTTTAACTAGTGAGCATCATATACCAGGCCAACTTCTCACAACATCCACAAATGGATAACTGCTCTTGAGAGAGCCTGCAAAGTACAGCAGGTTCCTGAAGACCAGTGGGCAGCAATCCTCTGGCTCTCCTTTGAAGGAAGAGGCAGAGACAGACTCCTCACTGTTAGAGAAGAGGATGTCAGAAATTACAGAGTCCTGAAGAGTGTTCTGGTTGATGGGTTAGGCTTAACCACTGAAGAGTACAGGTTAATGTGCAGAGACACCCAAAAGACACAGACTCAGGACTGGTCTGAATACATTGAATGTGCCACTAAGGCTTTGGAGGGTTGGTTGCTGGGAAGTAAGGTATCTGATTTTACAGGATTGTATAATTTGATGATGAGAGAGCAGATTTTAAATACCTGTCAAAACCAGCAACTGCATCAACACTTGGTTGACTCTGATCTGACCTCTCCCCAAGAATTGGGAAAGAAGGCAGACAAATGGGTCAGAACCAGGGTTAAGCAAAAGAACCAGAACCAGGGCCAAGGGGGTGATCAGAAGAAAACAGACCAAAAGGGTGGAGATCAGACATCTAAAGACCAGAAGTCTTCAACAGGGCCCCAAACTACTGCTAAGGAGGGTGGGTCCCAACAACAATCCAAGGGAAAGAAGAAAGAAGGTCAAAAGAAACCCTGGTGCAATCATTGCAAGAATACAACTGACTGGACTAGTGATTGTAAGAAGGGTGGAGCCCCCAACACTGTTGCCCCTAAGGCACCTGCTCCCAGTACTACTGTTAGCAGTGTTGGTCCCCAGACAAAGGGTGTAGTGGGAATCACTATGGGAACTGAAGGAGATTCTGACTTAGACAGAACCCTGACACAGGTAGTCTTGATCTGTGATGGGGACATTGATTTGTCCCTGACTGTGAGCCCCAGTAACCTGGGCAAGTACAGACAGACTCCTTTAATAAATGAAAAAGTGGCTCAAGCCTACAGGGACACATGTGCCAGTGTCACTATGGTGACACCAGGCTTTGTGGACCCTGGACAGTACATACCAGGTGAGAACTACCTGGTGACCAATGCCAGCAATGCCACTACTTCACATAGTGTGGCAGTTGTTAACTTCTCATGGGGAGGGGTAACTGGCCTCAAAAGGGTTGTGGTTAGTGCAGACCTCCCAGTAGAATGTTTGTTGGCCAATGACCTAGAGAGTTCTCTATGGTCAGAAGTGGAGTACAGGACTCATGCAGAGATGTTAGGTATATCATCACATGTCCTTGCTGTGACCAGGTCACAGGCCAAAAAGTGCCTCACTGAACCTCAGGTCTTGGATCCTGGAACAATGGACCAAGCACCTACCAAGAAGAAGAACAGGAGGGTCAAGGCTGTGCCTTCCACCCTGCCTCAGAGTGATGATCAGCCTTCCCAGGAAGCTGATCTAGAGGACCCTGAAGGAACTGTCCCTGAAGAGCTTGAACCTGATCAGGTTGAGTTTCTGGGGACAGGGGGACCTTCAAGGGCTGACTTGAGGCAGGCTCAGTTATCCTGTCCCTCTCTTGAACCCCTCAGACAGCTGGCTGCTGCTGAGGCTGCTGGGAATGCTCAAGGTACCCATAAAGTGTATTGGGATGAAAGGCTCCTTTATTCAGAGGCTAGAGACCCCCAGCCTGGTGCTACCAGGAGGTTGGTTATACCTCTGCAATTTAGGGGCTTCCTTCTTACCTTGGCCCATGATATTCCTTTAGCAGGACACTTAGGCCAGAACAAGACTTGGGACAGGCTTGTCCCTCACTTTCACTGGCCTCATATGAATGAAGATACAAAGGAGTTTTGTCGCTCCTGTGTGACCTGCCAAGCCAGTGGCAAATCAGGTGGCACAACAAAGGCCCCCCTAATACCACTACCTGTGGTGGGGGTCCCCTTTGAAAGAGTGGGAATAGATATAGTGGGTCCCATGGATCCTCCCACTGCATCTGGGCACAGATTTATACTGGTGGTAGTGGATCATGCCACCAGGTATCCAGAGGCAATTCCCCTTAGGACCACTACAGCTCCTGTTGTGGCCAGGGCCCTGCTGGGAGTATTCTCCAGAGTGGGGTTTCCTAAGGAGGTAGTTTCTGACAGAGGTACCAACTTCATGTCAGGATACTTGACAGCTATGTGGAAGGAATGTGGTGTCAACTACAAGTTCACCACCCCTTATCACCCACAATGCAATGGGCTTGTTGAGAGATTTAACAAGACCCTAAAGGGTATGATCAAAGGATTACCTGAAAAGCTCAGGCGAAGATGGGACATCCTTCTACCCTGCCTTCAGTTTGCTTACAGAGAGGTCCCACAAAAAGGAGTTGGCTACAGCCCCTTTGAATTGTTGTTTGGGCACCCTGTAAGAGGCCCACTGTGTTTGGTGAAGAAAGGATGGGAGTTACCTCTCAAAAAGCCTAAGCAAGACATAGTGGACTATGTACTTGGTCTCCGCTCCAGGATGGCTGAGTATATGGAGAAGGCATCCAAAAACCTTGAGGCAAGCCAGGCCTTACAGAAAGCTTGGCATGACCAAAAGGCTGTCTTGGTTGAGTTTCAGCCAGGACAGAAGGTATGGGTGTTGGAGCCAGTGGCCCCAGCAGCACTCCAAGACAAGTGGTCTGGACCCCATACAATCCTGGAAAAGAAGGGAGAGGTCACCTACTTGGTAGACCTAGGAACTCCCAGGAGTCCCCACAGGGTACTCCATGTTAACAGACTTAAAGCATATGTTGACAGGGCAGACATGGGCTTGCTCATGGCTACAGATGAGGGACAGGAGGAAGAGAGTGACCCTCTCCCAGACCTTTTGTCTCAGAACCCTGAAGATTGCTCAGTTGAAGGAGTGACCCTTGGAGGCAACCTCACTGCCCATCAGCAGACTGAATGTAGACAGGTTCTACAATCATTTTCACATATGTTTTCCTTGATACCTAGTCAAACTGACTGGTGTACCCATGTGGTGGACACTGGTGACAGTCTGCCTGTAAAGAACAAGCTTTACAGACAACCTGACCACGTCAGGGACTGTATAAAGGCTGAGGTACATAAAATGCTGGAATTAGGTGTCATTGAACCCTCAGAGAGCCCCTGGGCTAGCCCAGTGGTTCTGGTCCCCAAACCTCACACCAAAGATGGCAAGAGAGAGATGAGGTTCTGTGTGGACTACAGGGGTCTCAATGCTGTCACCAGGACAGATGCACACCCGATTCCAAGGGCAGATGAGCTCATAGACAAACTAGATTCTGCAAAGTTTTTGAGCACATTTGACTTGACAGCTGGCTATTGGCAAATCAGATTAGCTGAGGAGTCTAAGGCTAAAACAGCATTCTCAGCCCCAGGTGGGCACTACCAGTTTGTGGTGATGCCCTTTGGTCTGAAGAATGCACCTGCCACCTTCCAAAGGCTGGTGAACCAAGTCCTTACTGGGTTGGATGACTTTTGCGCAGCATATCTTGATGACATTGCTGTCTTTAGCTCCACCTGGGAGGATCACCTGATCCACCTGAAGAAGGCTCTTGAGGCTCTGCAAAGGGCAGGCCTCACTATCAAGGCCACTAAGTGCCAGATAGGGCAGAATAAGGTTGTATATTTGGGCCACCTTGTAGGTGGAGGCCAAGTTCAACCACTGGAGAGTAAGATACAATCCATCAAGGACTGGTCTCCTCCAACCACCCAGACTCAAGTTCGAGCTTTCTTGGGCTTGACTGGGTACTACAGGAAGTTTGTTAAGAACTATGGGTCCATTGTGACTCCTCTTAATGATCTGACATCCAAGAAGATGCCCAAAAAGGTTCAGTGGACAGTAAGCTGTCAAAAGGCATTTGATGACCTGAAGGAGGCCATGTGCTCTGCACCTATCCTGAAAAGTCCTGACTACTCCAAAGAGTTTATTGTCCAAACAGATGCTTCTGAGTTGGGTGTGGGAGCTGTGCTGTCACAACTTAATGTAGATGGTCACGACCAACCCATTGCTTTTATTAGCAGAAGGTTGACCCCCAGAGAGAAGAATTGGTCAGCTATTGAGAGGGAGGCCTTTGCTGTGGTGTGGGCCCTGAAGAAGCTGAGGCCATACTTGTTTGGCACTCACTTCAAGATTCAGACCGACCATAAGCCCCTCTTATGGCTAAATCAGATGAAGGGTGAAAACCCCAAACTGCTTAGGTGGTCCATTTCCCTACAGGGGATGGACTTTACAGTGGAGCACCGGCCAGGTACTGACCATGGGAATGCAGATGATCTCTCCAGGTACTTCCACTTAGGACATGAAGACGAGACTGGTCAAGGCTAGTTTAATGTCCCTGCGTTTGGGGGGGGTTGTGTAGGAGAGTAGGGTCTGCTATCCTATGGTCACCCCAAATTTTTGCTTTTTGCTTCACTGGTTTTTGACATATTAAGGCTGTGGGCCTGCCAATCAGACCCCCAGCCTGCTGTTCTCTCTACTAAATTTACACTATGCACCCTAGGTGCATAACCAATTGGAAGTGAATCACCCTGTCAGCCCCTGTACCAGTGTACACTAGGTACCCAGGGCATTGGTGTACCCAAGGCCTGCCAGGGGCTGAAGCATGTATTATGCCACCCCAGGCTTGGCCTAACAATTTGACACAACTGGCTGATCACTCAGCTGGGGTAAGTTGGTGTAATCACCTCTTACTTAGGTGTAGTATACCTATACCTAACCTTAAATGGGACACATGTTAACCTATAAGTCACTCCTATGGCAGGCCTTAACAATCCTGAAGGCAGAGTGCTTGGTTCCATGTGAGATGGTGCTCTGGCATGAGCTGAGCCTGTCTGCAGTGGTCGGAACGACTTCCTTCTACTGTTTCCAGATATCGTCATACCATATACTCTTAAGTGCATTATGAACCTCGCGGTTAAATGCTAATTTTGGTTTGGCTTTATCAAAACATGTCGAGTAAGGTGTCATATGAATTGGAATACTAACCCCTCGCCAATTCTGGTGACGGGGTTAGCATTCCACCCTTCTAGAGGGACACGACATGTACAGTACCTGAAACCCGGGTAAAATGAGACATAGCCTCAGCTCCACAAAATGGATGCTGCCACCACAGACACAAGTCTGCCCTCCTGCTGCTGGGAGTCCTTCCAGCTTGGGAGGTGTGGACAAAGGGTTTCCTGCCAGGGGAGGTGCATGCACCACCCCAGACAGGATTTTGTGTATTGGTCAGGTAGGGCTTGAAAGAAACCAGACATGCCTGTGGCTCACAAGGAGCCTCGGTGCATATGCCAGTTCAAACTGGTCCTGGGGCACACCAGTCCCGGGCCTGGGGCGAGCTGGACAAAGGATTGGGGGTGTAACCACCCCCCTTCCTGGTCCCACCCATAGGGAGGGACCTAGCAGGTCGTCCGGCCCCTAGAATCTGCTTAAAGGTAGGAGCTGTGTCCTAAGACTTCAGACATCCTGGAATCAACTTGAAACTAAGATGAAGACGGGAACTTCGACATTCTGCTGCACAGAAGACTGAAGGAAATCTCCCCTGTGGTCAGGGAGTGACCACCTTGCTAACGCAAGCACCATCCAGCGAATCAACGTCTGCTTTGCCGCCGCCTCCCGCCGGAGCCCGAGCCCAGAGACTGACAAGACCTGGACCTCCAGACCTCTCACCGCCCGATCCACAGTCCCTGAAAAGAGGAGACCCGTGGAGGCAACGAGACACGTGGAGCCAGCCATCTTGAAACGACCACGACAAGCTGCAAGTGCAACAACTGAGGCTCCCTCCAAGTTCTGCTTTGGGATCTGAGAAGCCCAACCCTCGAGCAACATCTGCACCAAAGGTGAGCCCTCCAGCATCTCCACGATCTGCGTGGGGCCCTTCTGCATTTTGCCACTCAACGCGCCTAACCGGTTGCTGGCCCGCTGGCTAGTAGCCATCTTGGCGACGAACTTCACAAAATACACTGCTGGTCTGGTTGCTCCAGACTGGCCCTTGCTCCCCTCCAAAGGAGCAGTCCCTCTGACCTTGCTGGTCAGAACCATCAGCTTATTTCATCTCCTACATCAATTGCTTTTGCCAAGGCTTATTTGCTTCGATCAAGTCGCCGATACCGCCGACAGCGAGAGCCTGCGTGGGACAGCTCGTGAACCGACTCCTGGACGTCGTCGACCTCCAGGGACCACGTGGCTGCAGAGACAAGCTACACCTTTCTTCCTGTTTGCACCCGACATTGCCTGGTACCCACCTGGTGCCACGCTGGTCACTGGCTAGTGACTGTGAACACTGTCCCCTCTGCTTACAGGTCTTCAACATCTCCGATCCACTCTTGGATCCACCGCATCTCTCCCGGACCGACCGCCTGCAGCATCTTTGTCTTCAGGCTCCACGGAACAGATAGAAGAAACCCGACGCAATTCGAGGCCTATGCCCCCGCTTCCTGTGGGTGAGGTAAAGCTGGCACTCCTGTGCCCAAGTGTAGTATTACATCTCTAGTGCCTGTGTTCCAAATCTTGAGTTCCTAGTCCATCCGGAAGATCCTCTTTGCAGTAACTTTGTACTTTTTACGCACCCATTGAAACCTATGGGAGCACGCGTGTGACTATTTGCTCTGCACACGCCACCCGTGGACCTCCTGGTCACTAACTGAAGTTAGCTCCTTGTAGGCCCAGCGATTCTAGAGGCCCTAGGCCTTTTCCCTTTTCTGTTCTTGGTACTTATACCACTATTTTAGTATATGGTTTGAGCGGCCACCAGGGCCTATCCATATAAAGTGCAACTTCTGTGTATTCTACTGTAATCTTGTTTGACGATTTGTGCTCCTGTGCTCATAAAGAGACTAGGGGTTACTTTGAGAAATAAATACATATATATTTTGAATATATATCTATGTGGTGTCCTTTCATTGGTATAAAAGGGGGTTGCATTTGGTAAAACAGCTGGCTTAACACGCTTCACGAGTTTAGCCTCAGAGACTGCTTAGCCTACGCTACCACTAGGGCAGCTAGTCCGAAAAGGTTGACTTACAACCACACAATAAGGGTTGCTTGGCATGGTACAAGGTGATCACTTTAACTAGTGAGCATCATATACCAGGCCAACTTCTCACAGTGACCCTCTCCCAGACCTGTTGTCTCAGAACCCTGAAGATGGCTCAGTTGAAGGAGTGACCCTTGGAGGCAACCTCACTGCCCATCAGCAGACTGAATGTAGACAAGTTCTACAATCATTTCAACATCTGTTTTCCCTAATACCTAGCCAAACTGACTGGTGTACCCATGTGGTGGACACTGGTGACAGTCTGCCTGTAAAGAACAAGCTCTACAGGCAACCTGACCACGTCAGGGACTGTATAAAGGCTGAGGTACATAAAATGCTGGAATTAGGTGTCATTAAACCCTCAGAGAGCCCCTGGGCTAGCCCAGTGGTTCTAGTCCCCAAACCTCACACCAAAGATGGCAAGAGAGAGATGAGGTTCTGTGTGGACTACAGGGGTCTCAATGCTGTCACCAGGACAGATGCACACCCTATTCCAAGGGCAGATGAGCTCATAGACAAACTAGCTTCTGCAAAGTTTTTGAGCACATTTGACTTGACAGCTGGCTATTGGCAAATCAGATTAGCTGAGGAGTCTAAGGCCAAAACAGCATTCTCAACCCCAGGTGGGCACTACCAGTTTGTGGTGATGCCCTTTGGTCTGAAGAATGCACCTGCCACCTTCCAAAGGCTGGTGAACCAAGTCCTTACTGGGTTGGATGACTTTTGTGCAGCATATCTTGATGACATTGCTGTCTTTAGCTCCACCTGGGAGGATCACCTGATCCACCTGAAGAAGGCTCTTGAGGCTCTGCAAAGGGCAGGCCTCACTATCAAGGCTACTAAGTGCCAGATAGGGCAGAGTAAGGTTGTGTATTTGGGCCACCTTGTAGGTGGAGGCCAAGTTCAACCACTGGAGAGTAAGATACAATCCATCAAGGACTGGTCTCCTCCAACCACCCAGACTCAAGTTCGAGCTTTCTTGGGCTTGACTGGGTACTACAGGAAGTTTGTTAAGAACTATGGCTCCATTGTGACTCCTCTTAATGATCTGACATCCAAGAAGATGCCCAAAAAGGTTCAGTGGACAGTAAGCTGTCAAAAGGCATTTGATGACCTGAAGGAGGCCATGTGCTCTGCACCTATCCTGAAAAGTCCTGACTACTCCAAAGAGTTTATTGTCCAAACAGATGCTTCTGATTTGGGTGTGGGAGCTGTGCTGTCACAACTTAATGTAGATGGTCAAGACCAACCCATTGCTTTTATTAGCAGAAGGTTGACCCCCAGAGAGAAGAATTGGTCAGCTATTGAGAGGGAGGCCTTTGCTGTGGTGTGGGCCCTGAAGAAGCTGAGGCCATACTTGTTTGGCACTCACTTCAAGATTCAGACCGACCATAAGCCCCTCTTGTGGCTAAATCAGATGAAGGGTGAAAACCCCAAACTGCTTAGGTGGTCCATTTCCCTACAGGGGATGGACTTTACGGTGGAGCACCGGCCAGGTACTGACCATGGGAATGCAGATGGTCTCTCCAGGTACTTCCACTTAGGACATGAAGACGAGACTGGTCAAGGCTAGTTTAATGTCCCAGCGTTTGGGGGGGGGGGGGTTGTGTAGGAGAGTAGGGTCTGCTATCCTAAGGTCACCCCAAATTTTTGCTTTTTGCTTCACTGGTTTTTTACATATTGAGGCTGTGGGCCTGCCAATCAGACCCCCAGCCTGCTATTCTCTCTACTAAATTTACACTATGCACCCTAGGTGCATAACCAATTGGAAGTGGATCACCCTGTGAGCCCCTGTACCAGTGTACACTAGGTACCCAGGGCATTGGTGTATCTAAGGCCTGCCAGGGGCTGAAGCATGTATTATGCCACCCCAGGCTTGGCCTAACAAATTTGACACAACTGGCTGATCACTCAGCTGGGGTAAGTTGGTGTAACCACCTCTTCCTTAGGTGTAGTATACCTATACCTAACCTTAAATGGGACACCTGGTAACCTATAAGTCACTCCTATGGCAGGCCTTAACAATCCTGAAGGCAGAGTGCTTGGTTCCATGTGAGATGGTGCTCTGGCATGAGCTGAGCCTGTCTGCAGTGGTCGGAACCACTTCCTTCTACTGTTTCCAGATATCGTCATACCATATACTCTTAAGTGCATTATGAACCTCGCGGCTAAATGCTATCTTTGGTTTGGCTTTATCAAAACATGTCGAGTAAGGTGTCATACGAATTGGAATACTAACCCCTCGCCAATTCTGGCGACGGGTTAGCATTCCACCCTTCTAGAGGGACACGACATGTACAGTACCTGAAACCCGGGTAAAATCAGACATAGCCTCAGCTCCACAAAATGGATGCTGCCACCACAGACACAAGTCTGCCCTCCTGCTGCTGGGAGTCCTTCCAGCTTGGGAGGTGTGGACAAAGGGTTTCCTGCCAGGGGAGGTGCATGCACCACCCCAGACAGGATTTTGTGTATTGGTCAGGTAGGGCTTGAAAGAAACCAGACATGCCTGTGGCTCACAAGGAGCCTCGGTGCATATGCCAGTTCAAACCGGTCCTGGGGCACACCAGTGCCGGGCCTGGGGCGAGCTGGACAAAGGATTGGGGGTGTAACCACCCCCCTTCCTGGTCCCACCCATAGGGAGGGACCTAGCAGGTAGTCCGGCCCCTAGAATCCGCTTAAAGGTAGGAGCTGTGTCCTAAGACTTCAGACATCCTGGAATCAACTTGAAACTAAGAAGAAGACGGGAACTTCGACGTTCTGCTGCACATAAGACTGAAGGAAATCTCCCCTGTGGTCAGGGAGTGACCACCTTGCTAACGCAAGCACCATCCAGCGAATCAACGTCTGCTTTGCCGCCGCCTCCCGCCGGAGCCCGAGCCCAGAGACTGACAAGACCTGGACCTCAAGACCTCTCACTGCCCGATCCACAGTCCCTGAAAAGAGGAGACCCGTGGAGGCACCGAGACACGTGGAGCCAGCCATATTGAAACGACCACGACCAGCTGCAAGTGCAACCACCGAGGCTCCCTCCAAGTTGTGCTTTGGGATCTGAGAAGCCCAACCCTTGAGAAGCATCTGCACCAAAGGTGAGCCCTCCAGCATCTCCACGATCTGCGTGGGGCCCTTCTGCATTTTGCCACTCGATGCGCCTAACCGGTTGCTGGCCCGCTGGCTAGTGGCCATCTTGGCGACGAACTTCAAGAACTACACTGCTGGTCTGGTTGCGCCAGACTGGCCCTTGCTCCCCTCTAAAGGAGCAGTCCCTCTGACCTTGCTGGTCAGAACAATCAGCTTATCTTGTTCTCCACAACAATTGCTTTTGCCAAGGCTTGTTTGCTTCGATCAAGTCGCCGACACCGCCGACAGCGAGAGTCTGCATGGGATAGCTCGTGAACCGACTCCTGGACGTCGTCGACCTCCAGGGACCACGTGGCTGCAGAGACAAGCTACACCTTTCTTCCTGTTTGCACCCGACATTGCCTGGTACCCACATGGTGCCACGCTGGTCACTGGCTAGTGACTGTGAACACTGTCCCCTCTGCTTACAGGTCTTCTACAACTCCGATCCACTCTTGGATCCACCGCATCCCTTCCGGACCGACCGCCTGCAGCATCTTTGTCCACAGTCTCCATTGACCCGATAGAAGAAACCCGACGCACTTCGACACCTATGCACCCGCTTCCTGTGGGTGAGGTAAAGCTGGCACTCCGGTGCCCAAGTGTAGAGTAACATCTCTAGTGTCTGTGTTTCCAATCTTAAGGTCATAGTCCATCCGGAAGATCCTTTTTGCAGTAACTTTGTACTTTTTACGCACCCATTGAAAACCTATGGGAGCACGCGTGTGACTATTTGCTCTGCACACGCCACCCGTGGACCTCCTGGTCACTAACTGAAGTTAGCTCCTTGTAGGCCCAGCGATTCTAGAGGCCCTAGGCCTTTTCCCTTTTCTGTTCGTGGTACTTATACCACTATTTTAGTATATGGTTTGAGCGGCCACCAGGGCCTATCCATATAAAGTGCAACTTCTGTGTATTCTACTGTAATCTTGTTTGACGATTTGTGCTCCTGTGCTCATAAAGAGACTAGGGGTTACTTTGAGAAATAAATACATATATATTTTGAATATATACCTGTGTGGTGTCCTTTCATTGGTATAAAAGGGGGTTACATTTGGTAAAAAAGCTGGCTTAACACTCTTCACGAGTTTAGCCTCAAAGACTGCTTAGCCTACGCTACCACTAGGGCAGCTAGTCCGAAAAGGTTGACTTACAACCACACCATAAGGGTTGCTTGGCATGGTACAAGGTGGTCACTTTAACTAGTGAACATCATATACCAGGCCAACTTCTCACAGTCGGCCTAGTGCCCGCGACAGGAAACGGCGCAAAACGCAACGTGGTCACACCTCAATTTTGCAGTGAAATATGACCCTTTTTTGGCAAAGTGCCTAGCTGTAGTTTTTGAACCCTAGCCCTGCCGTCACCTATGGAAACCTAGCAAACCTATATATTTTCGAAAACTAGACACCCAGGGGACTCCAGGATGGGGTGACTTGAGTGCCTGCCACCAGGGTCTGTTACCCAGAATCCCTTGCAAACAGAAACAATTGACAAAAAAAACACATTTTCCCCACATTTCTGTGATGAAAAGTTCTGGAATCTGCGTGGATCCACAAATTTCCACCTACCCCGCGTTTCCCAATGTCCTACGAGAAAAATGGTACCTCACTTGTGCGGGTCGGCCTAGTGCCCGCGACAGGAAACGGCGCAAAACACAACGTGGTCACACCTCAATTTTGCAGTGAAAAATGACCCTTTTTTGGCAAAGTGCCTAGCTGTAGTTTTTGAACCCTAGCCCTGCCGGCACCTAGGGAAACCTAGCAAACCTATACATTTTCGAAAACTAGACACCCAGGGGAATCCAGGATGGGGTGACTTGAGTGCCTGCCACCAGGGTCTGTTACCCAGAATCCCTTGCAAACGGAAACAATTGACAAAAAAAACACATTTTCCCCACATTTCTGTGATGAAAAGTTCTGGAATCTGCGTGGATCCACAAATTTCCACCCACCCCGCATTCCCAAAGTCCTACATGAAAAATGGTACCTCACTAGTGCGGGTCGGCCTAGTGCCCGTGACAGGAAACGGCGCAAAACGCAACGTGGTCACACCTCAATTTTGCAGTGAAATATGACCCTTTTTTGGCAAAGTGCCTAGCTGTAGTTTTTGAACCCTGGCCCTGCCGTCACCTATGGAAACCTAGCAAACCTATATATTTTCGAAAACTAGACACCCAGTGGACTCCAGGATGGGGTGACTTGAGTGCCTACCACCAGGGTCTGTTACCCAGAATCCCTTGCAAACAGAAACAATTGACAAAAAAAACACATTTTCCCCACATTTCTGTGATGAAAAGTTCTGGAATCTGCGTGGATCCACAAATTTCCACCCACCCCGCGTTTCCCAAAGTCCTACGAGAAAAATGGTACCTCACTTGTGCGGGTCGGCCTAGTGCCCGCGACAGGAAACGGCGCAAAACACAACGTGGTCACACCTCAATTTTGCAGTGAAAAATGACCCTTTTTTGCAAAGTGCCTAGCTGTAGTTTTTGAACCCTAGCCCTGCCGGCACCTAGGGAAACCTAGCAAACCTATATATTTTCGAAAACTAGACACCCTGGGGAATCCAGGATGGGGTGACTTGAGTGCCTCCCACCAGGGTCTGTTACCCAGAATCCCTTGCAAACGTAAATAATTGACAAAAAAAAACACATTTTCCCCACATTTCTGTGATGGAAAGTTCTGGAATCTGCATGGATCCACAAATTTCCACCCACCCCGTATTCCCCAAAGTCCTACGAGAAAAATGGTACCTCACTTGTGCGGGTCGGCCTAGTGCCCGCGACAGGAAACGGTGCAAAACGCAACGTGGACACACCTCAATTTTGCAGTGAAAAATGACCCTTTTTTGGCAAACTGACTAGCTGTAGTTTTTTAACCCTAGCTCTGCCGGCACCTAGGGAAACCTAGCAAACCTATATATTTGTGAAAACTAGACACCCAGGGGAATCCAGGATGGGGTGACTTGAGTGCCTACCACCAGGGTCTGTTACCCAGAATCCCTTGCAAACGTAAACAATTGACAAAAAAAACACATTTTTCCCACATTTCTGTGATGGAAAGTTCTGGAATCTGCGTGGATGCACAAATTTCCACTGTGAGAAGTTGGCCTGGTATATGATGCTCACTAGTTAAAGTGATCACCTTGTACCATGCCAAGCAACCCTTATGGTGTGGTTGTAAGTCAACCTTTTCGGACTAGCTGCCCTAGTGGTAGCGTAGGCTAAGCAGTCTTTGAGGCTAAACTCGTGAAGCGTGTTAAGCCAGCTGTTTTACCAAATGCAACCCCCTTTTATACCAATGAAAGGACACCACACAGATATATATTCAAAATATATATGTATTTATTTCTCAAAGTAACCCCTAGTCTCTTTATGAGCACAGGAGCACAAATCGTCAAACAAGATTACAGTAGAATACACAGAAGTTGCACTTTATATGGATAGGCCCTAGTGGCCACTCGAACCATATACTAAAATAGTGGTATAAGTACCACGAACAGAAAAGGGAAAAGGCCTAGGGCCTCTAGAATCGCTGGGCCTACAAGGAGCTAACTTCAGTTAGTGACCAGGAGGTCCACGGGTGGCGTGTGCAGAGCAAATAGTCACACGCGTGCTCCCATAGGTTTCAATGGGTGCGTAAAAAGTACAAAGTTACTGCAAAGAGGATCTTCCGGATGGACTAGGAACTCAAGATTTGGAACACAGGCACTAGAGATGTAATACTACACTGGGGCACAGGAGTGTCAGCTTTACCTCACCCACAGGAAGCGGGTGCATAGGCCTCGAAGTGCGTCGGGTTTCTTCTATCTGTTCCGTGGAGCCAGTGGACAAAGATGCTGCAGGCGGTCGGTCCGGGAGAGATGCGGTCGATCCAAGAGTGGATCGGAGATGTTGAAGACCTGTAAGCAGAGGGGACAGTGTTCACAGTCACTAGCCAGTGACCAGCGTGGCACCAGCTGGGTACCAGGCAATGTCGGGTGCAAACAGGAAGAAAGGTGTAGCTTGTCTCTGCAGCCACGTGGTCCCTGGAGGTCGACGACATCCAGGAGTCGGTTCTCGAGCTGTCCCATGCAGGCTCTCACTGTCGGCTGTGTCGGCGACTTGATCGAAGCAAACAAGCCTTGGCAAAAGCAATTGTTGTAGGAGATGAAATAAGCTGATGGTTCTGACCAGCAAGGTCAGAGGGACTGCTCCTTTGGAGGGGAGAAAGGGCCAGTCTGGAGCAACCAGACCAGCAGTGTATTTCGTAAAGTTCGTCGCCAAGATGGCTACTAGCCAGCGGGCCAGCAACCGATTAGGCGCGTCGAGTGGCAAAATGCAGAGGGGCCCCACGCAGATCGTGGAGATGCTGGAGGGCTCACCTTTGGTGCAGATGCTGCTTGAGGGTTGGGCTTCTCAGATCCCAAAGCACAACTTGGAGGGAGCCTCGGTTGTTGCACTTGTCAGCTTGTCGTGGTCGTTTCAAGATGGCTGGCTCCACGTGTCTCGGTGCCTCCACGGGTCTCCTCTTTTCAGGGACTGTGGATCGGGCGGTGAGAGGTCTGGAGGTCCAGGTCTTGTCAGTCTCTGGGCTCCGGCTCCGGCGGGAGGCGGTGGCAAAGCAGACGTTGATTCGCTGGATGGTGCTTGCTTTAGCAAGGTGGTCACTCCCTGACCACAGGGGAGATTTCCTTCAGTCTTCTGTGCAGCAGAATGTCGAAGTTCCCGTCTTCTTCTTAGTTTCAAGTTGATTCCAGGATGTCTGAAGTCTTAGGACACAGCTCCTACCTTTAAGCGGATTCTAGGGGCCGGACTACCTGCTAGGTCCCTCCCTATGGGTGGGACCAGGAAGGGGGGTGGTTACACCCCCAATCCTTTGTCCAGCTCGCCCCAGGCCCGGGACTGGTGTGCCCCAGGACCGGTTTGAACTGGCATATGCACCGAGGCTCCTTGTGAGCCACAGGCATGTCTGGTTTCTTTCAAGCCCTACCTGATCAATACACAAAATCCTGTCTGGGGTGGTGTAGGAGAGTAGGGTCTGCTATCCTATGGTCACCCCAAATTTTTGCTTTTTGCTTCACTGGTTTTTGACATATTGAGGCTGTGGGCCTGCCAATCAGACCCCCAGCCTGCTGTTCTCTCTACTAAATTAAAACTATGCACCCTAGGTGCATAACCAATTGGAAGTGGATCACCCTGTCAGCCCCTGTACCAGTGTACACTAGGTACCCAGGGCATTGGTGTACCCAAGGCCTGCCAGGGGCTGCAGCATGCATTATGCCACCCCAGGCTTGGCCTAACAACCTGACACAACTGGCTGATCACTCAGCTGGGGTAAGTTGGTGTAATCACCTCTTACTTGGGTGTAGTATACCTATACCTAACCTTAAATGGGACACCTGGTAACCTATAAGTCACTCCTATGGCAGGCCTTAACAATCCTGAAGGCAGAGTGCTTGGTTCCATGTGAGATGGTGCTCTGGCATGAGCTGAGCCTGTCTGCAGTGGTCGGAACAACTTCCTTCTACTGTTTCCAGATATCGTCATACCATATACTCTTAAGTGCATTATGAACCTCGCGGTTAAATGCTATCTTTGGTTTGGCTTTATCAAAACATGTCGAGTAAGGTGTCATACGAATTGGAATACTAACCCCTCGCCAATTCTGGCGACGGGGTTAGCATTCCACCCTTCTAGAGGGACACGACATGTACAGTACCTGAAACCCGGGTAAAATCAGACATAGCCTCAGCTCCACAAAATGGATGCTGCCACCACAGACACAAGTCTGCCCTCCTGCTGCTGGGAGTCCTTCCAGCTTGGGAGGTGTGGACAAAGGGTTTCCTGCCAGGGGAGGTGCATGCACCACCCCAGACAGGATTTTGTGTATTGGTCAGGTAGGGCTTGAAAGAAACCAGACATGCCTGTGGCTCACAAGGAGCCTCGGTGCATATGCCAGTTCAAACCGGTCCTGGGGCACACCAGTCCCGGGCCTGGGGCGAGCTGGACAAAGGATTGGGGGTGTAACCACCCCCCTTCCTGGTCCCACCCTTAGGGAGGGACCTAGCAGGTAGTCCGGCCCCTAGAATCCGCTTAAAGGTAGGAGCTGTGTCCTAAGACTTCAGACATCCTGGAATCAACTTGAAACTAAGAAGAAGACGGGAACTTCGACATTCTGCTGCACAGAAGACTGAAGAAAATCTCCCCTGTGGTCAGGGAGTGACCACCTTGCTAACGCAAGCACCATCCAGCGAATCACCGTCTGCTTTGCCGCCGCCTCCCGCCGGAGCCCGAGCCCAGAGACTGACAAGACCTGGACCTCCAGACCTCTCACCGCCCGATCCACAGTCCCTGCAAAGAGGAGACCCGTGGAGGCACCGAGACACGTGGAGCCAGCCATCTTGGAACGACTACGACAAGCTGACCAGTGCAACAACCGAGGCTCCCTCCAAGTTGTGCTTTGGGTCCTGAGAAGCCCAACCCTCGAGCAGCATCTGCACCAAAGGTGAGCCCTCCAGCATCTCCACGATCTGCGTGGGGCCCTTCTGCATTTTGCCACTCGACGCGCCTAACCGGTTGCTGGCCCGCTGGCTAGTGGCCATCTTGGCGACGAAATCTACGACAAACACCGCTGGTCTGGTTGCTCCAGACTGGCTCTTGCTCCCCTCCAAAGGAGCAATCCCTCTGACCTTGCTGGTCAGAACCAACAGCTTAAACTCCTTGCCTACAACAATTGCTTTTGCCAAGGCTTGTTTGCTTCGATCAAGTCGCCGACACCGCCGACAGCGAGAGCCTGCGTGGGACAGCTCGTGACTCGACTCCTGGACGTCGTCGACCTTCAGGGACCACGTGGCTGCGGAGACAAGCTACCCCTCATCACCTGTTTGCACCCGACATCGCCTGGTACCCACCTGGTGCCACGCTGGTCACTGGCTAGTGACTGTGAACACTGTCCCCTCTGCTTACAGGTCTTCAACATCTCCGATCCACTCTTGGATCCACTGCATCTCTTCCCGACCGACCGCCTGCAGCATCTTTGTCCCAGGCTCAACGGAACAGATAGAAGAAACCCGACGCACTTTGAGACCTATGCACCCGCTTCCTGTGGGTGAGGTAAAGCTGGTACTCCGGTGCCCATGTGTAGTAATACATCTCTAGTGCCTGTGTTCCAAATCTTAAGTTCCTAGGTCATCCGGAAGATTCCTTTTGCAGTAACTTTGTACTTTTTACGCACCCATTGAAACCTATGGGAGCCCGCGTGTGACTATTTGCTCTGCACACGCCACCCGTGGACCTCCTGGTCACTAACTGACGTTAGCTCCTTGTAGGCCCAGCGATTCTAGAGGCCCTAGGCCTTTTCCCTTTTCTGTTCGTGGTACTTATACCACTATTTTAGTATATGGTTCGAGTGGCCACCAGGGCCTATCCATATAAAGTGCAACTTCTGTGTATTCTACTGTAATCTTGTTTGACGATTTGTGCTCCTGTGCTCATAAAGAGACTAGGGGTTACTTTGAGAAATAAATACATATATATTTTGAATATATATCTGTGTGGTGTCCTTTCATTGGTATAAAAGGGGGTTACTATTGGTAAAACAGCTTGCTTAACACGCTTCACGAGTTTAGCCTCAAAGACTGCTTAGCCTACGCTACCACTAGGGCAGCTGGTCCGAAAAGGTTGACTTACAACCACACCATAAGGGTTGCTTGGCATGGTACAAGGTGGTCACTAGAACTAGTGAACAGCATATACCAGGCCAACTTCTCACATTGGTGAGCAGCGGTTGGATTTGAGCTTGCTGTGTTTTACCATTGTAATCTCTTGGTTACCAATTGAAAGATCACATAGGTACCTGTAGGTACATATAAAACAAGATTAGATATACATAAGTTCTACTGAACTTAGTTGTTGTAGAGCAAAGGGAGTAGCACACCCTGACTACAACTACTAGATAGGTTTAGTAGGTAAACCCAAGTGTAGGTAGATTGCAACACATCCACCCACACTTAAGAGCAATGGCCGGGGCAGAGGGGTCCACTGTACCCATCTCTGTTGAGAGTGACCCCCAGAGGGCACCATCCAGCTTTGCTACCCTTAATCAGAATGAGCTCAGGCATTTGGCAACTCTTAGAGGCCTTAAACAGCCCAAGAACCCAAACTCTGCTGAGCTCAGAGAGCTCTTACAGAATGATGAGAATCAGAGAGCACTCAAGAAAGCTTCCCAGTTAGCCCCCTTAGGGACAGGAACAGGAGGCCCCCCTTCTGAAGATGCCACTGAAGTACCCCTTCCCAATAGTCACCCCTTAGATGGGATGCCTACCACAGAGGAAGAAAGTGAAAAGGATACTGACAGTAGTGAGGATGAAGGGAGAACTAGCCCAGTGCCAAGTATTATACTTGGCCCAGCTAAACCAAGGCTATTGGGGACTGACAGTGGGTTCAACCCACTGGATCTCCCCAGTGGACTTAACACAGGGCTTGGAAGGCAAAGGAATCGCTCAGGTGACTCCAATGCTTCCCATGGCTCTAGAGGCTCTCAAGGTCACTCCAGGAAAAGGATGACCACCCCTCAGAGGAGGGAACATGAGGCCAGAATGCAGGAAGCCCAGCTGAGGATCAGGAAGCAGGAGCTAGAAGTAGCCCTGATGGAAGAAAAACTGAACAAGGCTAGGCAACCTAGAGAGAGTGGGTCTATACCCACTGGTGGCAGCATTGTCCCTAAGGACAAAGATAGGGTCTTTGACAATAGGAACCTGTCTAAGGTTGTGCCCCCCTACAAAAGTGGGGATGACATCCACAAATGGATAACTGCTCTTGAGAGAGCCTGCAAAGTACAGCAGGTTCCTGAAGACCAGTGGGCAGCAATCCTCTGGCTCTCCTTTGAAGGAAGAGGCAGAGACAGACTCCTCACTGTTAGAGAAGAGGATGTCAGAAACTACAGAGTCCTGAAGAGTGTTCTGGTAGATGGGTTAGGCTTAACCACTGAACAGTACAGGTTAATGTTCAGAGACACCCAAAAGACACAGACTCAGGACTGGTCTGAATACATTGAATGTGCCACTAAGGCTTTGGAGGGTTGGTTGCTGGGAAGTAAGGTATCTGATTTTACAGGATTGTATAATTTGATGATGAGAGAACAGATTTTAAATAACTGTCAAAACCAGCAACTGCATCAACACTTGGTTGACTCTGATCTGACCTCTCCCCAAGAATTGGGAAAGAAGGCAGACAAATGGGTCAGAACCAGGGTTAAGCAAAAGAACCAGAACCAGGGCCAAGGGGGTGATCAGAAGAAAACAGACCAAAAGGGTGGAGATCAGAAACCTAAAGACCAGAAGTCTTCAACAGGGCCCCAAACTACTACTAAGGAGGGTGGGTCCCAACAGTCCAAAAAGAAGAAAGAAGGTCAGAAGAAACCCTGGTGCAATCATTGTAAAAATACAACTCACTGGACTAGTGATTGCAAAAAGGGTGGAGCCCCCAACACTGTTGCCCCTAAGGCACCTGCTCCCAGTACTACTGTTAGCGGTGTTGGTCCCCAGACAAAGGGTGTAGTGGGAATCACTATGGGAACTGAAGGAGATTCTGACTTAGACAGAACCCTTACACAGGCAGTCTTGATCTGTGATGGGGACATTGATTTGTCCCTGACTGTGAGCCCCAGTAACCTGGGCAAGTACAGACAGACTCCTTTAATTAATGACAAAGTGGCTCAAGCCTACAGGGACACATGTGCCAGTGTCACTATGGTGACACCAGGCTTTGTGGATCCTGGACAGTACATACCAGGTGAGAACTACCTGGTGACCAATGCCAGCAATGCCACTACTTCACATAGTGTGGCAGTTGTTAACTTCTCATGGGGAGGGGTAACTGGCCTCAAAAGGGTTGTGGTTAGTGCAGACCTCCCAGTAGAATGTTTGTTGGGCAATGACCTAGAGAGTTCTCTATGGTCAGAAGTGGAGTACAGGACTCATGCAGAGATGTTAGGTATATCATCACATGTCCTTGCTGTGACCAGGTCACAGGCCAAAAAGTGCCTCACTGAACCACAGGTCTTGGATCCTGGAACAATGGACCAAGCACCTACCAAGAAGAAGAACAGGAGGGTCAAGGCTGTGCCTTCCCCCCTGCCTCAGAGTGATGATCAGCCTTCCCAGGAAGCTGATCTAGAGGACCCTGAAGGAACTGTCCCTGAAGAGCTTGAACCTGATCAGGTTGAGTTTCTGGGGACAGGGGGACCTTCAAGGGCTGACTTGAGGCAGGCTCAGTTATCCTGTCCCTCTCTTGAACCCCTCAGACAGCTGGCTGCTGCTGAGGCTGCTGGGAATGCTCAAGGTACCCATAAAGTGTATTGGGATGAAGGGCTCCTTTATTCAGAGGCTAGAGACCCCAAGCCTGGTGCAACCAGGAGGTTGGTTATACCTCTGCAATTTAGGGGCTTCCTTCTTACCTTGGCCCATGATATTCCTTTAGCAGGACACCTAGGCCAGAACAAGACCTGGGACAGACTTGTCCCTCACTTTCACTGGCCTCATATGAATGAAGATACAAAGGAGTTTTGTCGCTCCTGTGTTACCTGCCAAGCCAGTGGCAAATCAGGTGGCACAACAAAGGCCCCCCTAATACCACTACCTGTGGTGGGGGTCCCCTTTGAAAGAGTGGGAATAGACATAGTGGGTCCCATGGATCCTCCCACTGCATCTGGGCACAGATTTATACTGGTGGTAGTGGATCATGCCACCAGGTATCCAGAGGCAATTCCCCTTAGGACCACTACAGCTCCTGTTGTGGCCAGGGCCCTGCTGGGAGTATTCTCCAGAGTGGGGTTTCCTAAGGAGGTAGTATCTGACAGAGGTACCAACTTTATGTCAGGATACTTGACAGCTATGTGGAAGGAATGTGGTGTCAACTACAAGTTCACCACCCCTTATCACCCACAATGCAATGGGCTTGTTGAGAGATTCAACAAGACCCTAAAGGGTATGATCAAAGGATTACCTGAAAAGCTCAGGCGAAGATGGGATATCCTTCTACCCTGCCTTCTGTTTGCTTACAGAGAGGTCCCACAAAAAGGAGTTGGCTACAGCCCCTTTGAATTGTTGTTTGGGCACCCTGTGAGAGGCCCACTGTGTTTGGTGAAGGAAGGATGGGAGTTACCTCTCAAAAAGCCTAAGCTAGACATAGTGGACTATGTACTTGGTCTCCGCTCAAGGATGGCTGAGTATATGGAGAAGGCATCTAAAAACCTTGAGGCAAGCCAGGCCTTACAGAAAGCTTGGCATGACCAAAAGGCTGTCTTGGTTGAGTATCAGCCAGGACAGAAGGTATGGGTGTTGGAGCCGGTGGCCCCAGCAGCACTCCAAGACAAATGGTCTGGACCCCATACAATCCTGGAAAAGAAGGGAGAGGTCACCTACTTGGTCGACCTAGGAACTCCCAGGAGTCCCCACAGGGTACTCCATGTTAACAGGCTTAAAGCATATGTTGACAGGGCAGACATGGGCTTGCTCATGGCTACAGATGAGGGACAGGAGGAAGAGAGTGACCCTCTCCCAGACCTGTTGTCTCAGAACCCTGAAGATGGCTCAGTTGAAGGAGTGACCCTTGGAGGCAACCTCACTGCCCATCAGCAGACTGAATGTAGACAGGTTCTACAATCATTTTCACATATGTTTTCCTTGATACCTAGTCAAACTGACTGGTGTACCCATGTTGTGGACACTGGTGACAGTCTGCCTGTAAAGAACAAACTTTACAGACAACCTGACCACGTCAGGGACTGTATAAAGGCTGAGGTACATAAAATGCTGGAATTAGGTGTCATTGAACCCTCAGAGAGCCCCTGGGCTAGCCCAGTGGTTCTGGTCCCCAAACCTCACACCAAAGATGGCAAGAGAGAGATGAGGTTCTGTGTGGATTACAGAGGACTCAATGCTGTCACCAGGACAGATGCACACCCTATTCCAAGGGCAGATGAGCTCATAGACAAACTAGCTTCTGCAAAGTTTTTGAGCACATTTGACTTGACAGCTGGCTATTGGCAAATCAGGTTAGCTGAGGAGTCTAAGGCCAAAACAGCATTCTCAACCCCAGGTGGGCATTATCAGTTTGTGGTGATGCCCTTTGGTCTGAAGAATGCACCTGCCACCTTCCAAAGGCTGGTGAACCAAGTCCTTACTGGGTTGGATGACTTTTGCGCAGCATATCTTGATGACATTGCTGTCTTTAGTTCCACCTGGGAGGATCACCTGATCCACCTGAAGAAGGCTCTTGAGGCTCTGCAAAGGGCAGGCCTCACTATCAAGGCTACTAAGTGCCAGATAGGGCAGAGTAAGGTTGTGTATTTGGGCCACCTTGTAGGTGGGGGCCAAGTTCAACCACTGGAGAGTAAGATACAGTCCATCAAGGATTGGTCCCCTCCAACCACCCAGACTCAAGTTCGAGCTTTCTTGGGCTTGACTGGGTATTACAGGAAGTTTGTTAAGAACTATGGGTCCATTGTGACTCCTCTTAATGATCTGACATCCAAGAAGATGCCCAAAAAGGTTCAGTGGACAGTAAGCTGTCAAAAGGCATTTGATGACCTGAAGGAGGCCATGTGCTCTGCACCTATCCTGAAAAGTCCTGACTACTCCAAAGAGTTTATTGTCCAAACAGATGCTTCTGAGTTGGGTGTGGGAGCTGTGCTGTCACAACTTAATGTAGATGGTCAAGACCAACCCATTGCTTTTATTAGCAGAAGGTTGACCCCCAGAGAGAAGAATTGGTCAGCTATTGAGAGGGAGGCCTTTGCTGTGGTGTGGGCCCTGAAGAAGCTGAGGCCATACTTGTTTGGCACTCACTTCAAGATTCAGACCGACCATAAGCCCCTCTTGTGGCTAAATCAGATGAAGGGTGAAAACCCCAAACTGCTTAGGTGGTCCATTTCCCTACAGGGGATGGACTTTACAGTGGAGCACCGGCCAGGTACTGACCATGGGAATGCAGATGGTCTCTCCAGGTACTTCCACTTAGGACATGAAGACGAGACTGGTCAAGGCTAGTTTAATGTCCCAGCGTTTGGGGGGGGGTTGTGTAGGAGAGTAGGGTCTGCTATCCTATGGTCACCCCAAATTTTTGCTTTTTGCTTCACTGGTTTTTGACATATTGAGGCTGTGGGCCTGCCAATCAGACCCCCAGCCTGCTGTTCTCTCTACTAAATTAAAACTATGCACCCTAGGTGCATAACCAATTGGAAGTGGATCACCCTGTCAGCCCCTGTACCAGTGTACACTAGGTACCCAGGGCATTGGTGTACCCAAGGCCTGCCAGGGGCTGCAGCATGCATTATGCCACCCCAGGCTTGGCCTAACAACCTGACACAACTGGCTGATCACTCAGCTGGGGTAAGTTGGTGTAATCACCTCTTACTTGGGTGTAGTATACCTATACCTAACCTTAAATGGGACACCTGGTAACCTATAAGTCACTCCTATGGCAGGCCTTAACAATCCTGAAGGCAGAGTGCTTGGTTCCATGTGAGATGGTGCTCTGGCATGAGCTGAGCCTGTCTGCAGTGGTCGGAACAACTTCCTTCTACTGTTTCCAGATATCGTCATACCATATACTCTTAAGTGCATTATGAACCTCGCGGTTAAATGCTATCTTTGGTTTGGCTTTATCAAAACATGTCGAGTAAGGTGTCATACGAATTGGAATACTAACCCCTCGCCAATTCTGGCGACGGGGTTAGCATTCCACCCTTCTAGAGGGACACGACATGTACAGTACCTGAAACCCGGGTAAAATCAGACATAGCCTCAGCTCCACAAAATGGATGCTGCCACCACAGACACAAGTCTGCCCTCCTGCTGCTGGGAGTCCTTCCAGCTTGGGAGGTGTGGACAAAGGGTTTCCTGCCAGGGGAGGTGCATGCACCACCCCAGACAGGATTTTGTGTATTGGTCAGGTAGGGCTTGAAAGAAACCAGACATGCCTGTGGCTCACAAGGAGCCTCGGTGCATATGCCAGTTCAAACCGGTCCTGGGGCACACCAGTCCCGGGCCTGGGGCGAGCTGGACAAAGGATTGGGGGTGTAACCACCCCCCTTCCTGGTCCCACCCTTAGGGAGGGACCTAGCAGGTAGTCCGGCCCCTAGAATCCGCTTAAAGGTAGGAGCTGTGTCCTAAGACTTCAGACATCCTGGAATCAACTTGAAACTAAGAAGAAGACGGGAACTTCGACATTCTGCTGCACAGAAGACTGAAGAAAATCTCCCCTGTGGTCAGGGAGTGACCACCTTGCTAACGCAAGCACCATCCAGCGAATCACCGTCTGCTTTGCCGCCGCCTCCCGCCGGAGCCCGAGCCCAGAGACTGACAAGACCTGGACCTCCAGACCTCTCACCGCCCGATCCACAGTCCCTGCAAAGAGGAGACCCGTGGAGGCACCGAGACACGTGGAGCCAGCCATCTTGGAACGACTACGACAAGCTGACCAGTGCAACAACCGAGGCTCCCTCCAAGTTGTGCTTTGGGTCCTGAGAAGCCCAACCCTCGAGCAGCATCTGCACCAAAGGTGAGCCCTCCAGCATCTCCACGATCTGCGTGGGGCCCTTCTGCATTTTGCCACTCGACGCGCCTAACCGGTTGCTGGCCCGCTGGCTAGTGGCCATCTTGGCGACGAAATCTACGACAAACACCGCTGGTCTGGTTGCTCCAGACTGGCTCTTGCTCCCCTCCAAAGGAGCAATCCCTCTGACCTTGCTGGTCAGAACCAACAGCTTAAACTCCTTGCCTACAACAATTGCTTTTGCCAAGGCTTGTTTGCTTCGATCAAGTCGCCGACACCGCCGACAGCGAGAGCCTGCGTGGGACAGCTCGTGACTCGACTCCTGGACGTCGTCGACCTTCAGGGACCACGTGGCTGCGGAGACAAGCTACCCCTCATCACCTGTTTGCACCCGACATCGCCTGGTACCCACCTGGTGCCACGCTGGTCACTGGCTAGTGACTGTGAACACTGTCCCCTCTGCTTACAGGTCTTCAACATCTCCGATCCACTCTTGGATCCACTGCATCTCTTCCCGACCGACCGCCTGCAGCATCTTTGTCCCAGGCTCAACGGAACAGATAGAAGAAACCCGACGCACTTTGAGACCTATGCACCCGCTTCCTGTGGGTGAGGTAAAGCTGGTACTCCGGTGCCCATGTGTAGTAATACATCTCTAGTGCCTGTGTTCCAAATCTTAAGTTCCTAGGTCATCCGGAAGATTCCTTTTGCAGTAACTTTGTACTTTTTACGCACCCATTGAAACCTATGGGAGCCCGCGTGTGACTATTTGCTCTGCACACGCCACCCGTGGACCTCCTGGTCACTAACTGACGTTAGCTCCTTGTAGGCCCAGCGATTCTAGAGGCCCTAGGCCTTTTCCCTTTTCTGTTCGTGGTACTTATACCACTATTTTAGTATATGGTTCGAGTGGCCACCAGGGCCTATCCATATAAAGTGCAACTTCTGTGTATTCTACTGTAATCTTGTTTGACGATTTGTGCTCCTGTGCTCATAAAGAGACTAGGGGTTACTTTGAGAAATAAATACATATATATTTTGAATATATATCTGTGTGGTGTCCTTTCATTGGTATAAAAGGGGGTTACTATTGGTAAAACAGCTTGCTTAACACGCTTCACGAGTTTAGCCTCAAAGACTGCTTAGCCTACGCTACCACTAGGGCAGCTGGTCCGAAAAGGTTGACTTACAACCACACCATAAGGGTTGCTTGGCATGGTACAAGGTGGTCACTAGAACTAGTGAACAGCATATACCAGGCCAACTTCTCACAGGTGGTGCATGCACCTCCCCTGGCAGGAAACCCTTTGTCCACACCTCCCAAGCTGGAAGGACTCCCAGCAGCAGGAGGGCAGACTTGTGTCTGTGGTGACAGCATCCATTTTGTGGAGCTGAGGCTATGTCTGATTTTACCCGGGTTTCAGGTACTGTACATGTCGTGTCCCTCTAGAAGGGTGGAATGCTAACCCCGTCGCCAGAATTGGCGAGGGGTTAGTATTCCAATTCGTATGACACCTTTCTCGACATGTTTTGATAAAGCCAAACCAAAGATAGCATTTAACCGCGAGGTTCATAATGCACTTAAGAGTATATGGTATGACGATATCTGGAAACAGTAGAAGGAAGTTGTTCCGACCACTGCAGACAGGCTCAGCTCATGCCAGAGCACCATCTCACATGGAACCAAGCACTCTTCCTTCAGGATTGTTGAGGCCTGCCATAGGAGTGACTTATAGGTTACCAGGTGTCCCATTTAAGGTTAGGTATAGGTATACTACACCTAAGTAAGAGGTGATTACACCAACTTACCCCAGCTGAGTGATCAGCCAGTTGTGTCAAATTGTTAGGCCAAGCCTGGGGTGGCATAATACATGCTTCAGTCCCTGGCAGGCCTTGGGTACACCAATGCCCTGGGTACCTAGTGTACTCTGGTACAGGGGCTGACAGGGTGATCCACTTCCAATTGGTTATGCACCTAGGGTGCATAGTGTAAATTTAGTAGAGAGAACAGCAGGCTGGGGGTCTGATTGGCAGGCCCACAGCCTCAATATGTCAAAAACCAGTGAAGCAAAAAGCAAAAATTTGGGGTGACCATAGGATAGCAGACCCTACTCTCCTACACAACCCCCCCCCAAACGCAGGGACATTAAACTAGCCTTGACCAGTCTCGTCTTCATGTCCTAAGTGGAAGTACCTGGAGAGACCATCTGCATTCCCATGGTCAGTACCTGGCCGGTGCTCCACTGTAAAGTACATCCCCTGTAGGGAAATGGACCACCTAAGCAGTTTGGGGTTTTCACCCTTAATCTGATTTAGCCACAAGAGGGGCTTATGGTCGGTCTGAATCTTGAAGTGAGTGCCAAACAAGTATGGCCTCAGCTTCTTCAGGGCCCACACCACAGCAAAGGCCTCCCTCTCAATAGCTGACCAATTCTTCTCTCTGGGGGTCAACCTTCTGCTAATAAAAGCAATGGGTTGGTCTTGACCATCTACATTAAGTTGTGACAGCACAGCTCCCACACCCAACTCAGAAGCATCTGTTTGGACAATAAACTCTTTGGAGTAGTCAGGACTTTTCAGGATAGGTGCAGAGCACATGGCCTCCTTCAGGTCATCAAATGCCTTTTGACAGCTTACTGTCCACTGAACCTTTTTGGGCATCTTCTTGGATGTCAGATCATTAAAGGAGTCACAATGGACCCATAGTTCTTAACAAACTTCCTGTAGTACCCAGTCAAGCCCAAAAAAGCTCGAACTTGAGTCTGGGTGGTTGGAGGGGACCAGTCCTTGATGGATTGTATCTTACTCTCCAGTGGTTGAACTTGGCCTCCACCTACAAGGTGGCCCAAATATACAACCTTACTCTGCCCTATCTGGCACTTAGTAGCCTTGATAGTGAGGCCTGCCCATAGCAGAGCCTCAACAGCCTTCTTCAGGTGGATCAGGTGATCCTCCCAGGTGGAGCTAAAGACAGCAATGTCATCAAGATATGCTGCGCAAAAGTCATCCAACCCAGTAAGGACTTGGTTCACCAGCCTTTGGAAGGTGGCAGGTGCATTCTTCAGACCAAAGGACATCACCACAAACTGGTAGTGCCCACCTGGGGTTGAGAATGCTGTTTTGGCCTTAGACTCCTCAGCTAATCTGATTTGCCAATAGCCAGCTGTTAAGTCAAATGTGCTCAAAAACTTTGCAGAAGCTAGTTTGTCTATGAGCTCATCTGCCCTTGGAATAGGGTGTGCATCTATCCTGGTGACAGCATTGAGTCCTCTGTAATCCACACAGAACCTCATCTCTCTCTTGCCATCTTTGGTGTAAGGTTTGGGGACCAGAACCACTGGGCTAGCCCAGGGGCTCTCTGAGGGTTCAATGACACCTAATTCCAGCATTTTATGTACCTCAGCCTTTATACAGTACCTGACGTGGTCAGGTTGTCTGTAAAGCTTGTTCTTTACAGGCAGACTGTCACCAGTGTCCACCACATGGGTACACCAGTCAGTTTGACTAGGTATCAAGGAAAACATATGTGAAAATGATTGTAGAACCTGTCTACATTCAGTCTGCTGATGGGCAGTGAGGTTGCCCCCAAGGGTCACTCCTTCAACTGAGCCATCTTCAGGGTTCTGAGACAACAGGTCTGGGAGAGGGTCACTCTCTTCCTCCTGTCCCTCATCTGTAGCCATGAGCAAGCCCATGTCTGCCCTGTCAACATATGCTTTAAGCCTGTTAACATGGAGTACCCTGTGGGGACTCCTGGGAGTTCCTAGGTCTACCAAGTAGGTGACCTCTCCCTTCTTTTCCAGGATTGTATGGGGTCCAGACCATTTGTCTTGGAGTGCTGCTGGGGCCACTGGCTCCAACACCCATACCTTCTGTCCTGGCTGAAACTCAACCAAGACAGCCTTTTGGTCATGCCAAGCTTTCTGTAAGGCCTGGCTTGCCTCAAGGTTTTTGGATGCCTTCTCCATATACTCAGCCATCCTGGAGCGGAGACCAAGTACATAGTCCACTATGTCTTGCTTAGGCTTTTTGAGAGGTAACTCCCATCCTTCCTTCACTAAACACAGTGGGCCTCTTACAGGGTGCCCAAACAACAATTCAAAGGGGCTGTAGCCAACTCCTTTTTGTGGGACCTCTCTGTAAGCAAACAGAAGGCAGGGTAGAAGGATGTCCCATCTTCGCCTGAGCTTTTCAGGTAATCCTTTGATCATACCCTTTAGGGTCTTGTTGAATCTCTCAACAAGCCCATTGCATTGTGGGTGATAAGGGGTGGTGAACTTGTAGTTGACACCACCTTCCTTCCACATAGCTGTCAAGTATCCTGACATGAAGTTGGTACCTCTGTCAGAAACTACCTCCTTAGGAAACCCCACTCTGGAGAATACTCCCAGCAGGGCCCTGGCCACAACAGGAGCTGTAGTGGTCCTAAGGGGAATTGCCTCTGGATACCTGGTGGCATGATCCACTACCACCAGTATACATCTGTGCCCAGATGCAGTGGGAGGATCCATGGGACCCACTATATCTATTCCCACTCTTTCAAAGGGGACCCTCACCACAGGTAGTGGTATTAGGGGGGCCTTTGTTGTGCCACCTGATTTGCCACTGGCTTGGCAGGTCACACAGGAGCGACACAACTCCTTGGTATCTTCATTCATGTGAGGCCAGTGAAAGTGAGGGACAAGCCTGTCCCAAGTCTTGTTCTGGCCTAAGTGTCCTGCTAAAGGAATATCATGGGCCAAGGTAAGAAGGAAGCCCCTAAATTGCAGAGGTATAACCAACCTCCTGGTAGCACCAGGCTTGGGGTCTCTAGCCTCTGAATAAAGGAGCCCTTCATCCCAATACACTTTATGGGTACCTTGAGCATTCCCAGCAGCCTCAGCAGCAGCCAGCTGTCTGAGGAGTTCAAGAGAGGGACAGGATAACTGAGCCTGCCTCAAGTCAGCCCTTGAAGGCCCCCCTGTCCCCAGAAACTCAACCTGATCAAGTTTAAGCTCTTCAGGGACAGTTCCTTCAGGGTCCTCTAGATCAGCTTCCTGGGAAGGCTGATCATCACTCTGAGGGAGGGGGGAAGGCACAGCCTTGACCCTCCTGTTCTTCTTCTTGGTAGGTGCTTGGTCCATTGTTCCAGGATCCAAGACCTGAGGTTCAGTGAGGCACTTTTTGGCCTGTGACCTGGTCACAGCAAGGACATGTGATGATATACCTAACATCTCTGCATGAGTCCTGTACTCCACTTCTGACCATAGAGAACTCTCTAGGTCATTGCCCAACAAACATTCTACTGGGAGGTCTGCACTAACCACAACCCTTTTGAGGCCAGTTACCCCTCCCCATGAGAAGTTAACAACTGCCACACTATGTGAAGTAGTCGCATTGCTGGCATTGGTCACCAGGTAATTCTCACCTGGTATGTACTGTCCAGGGTCCACAACGCCTGGTGTCACCATAGTGACACTGGCACATGTGTCCCTGTAGGCTTGAGCCACTTTTTCATTTATTAAAGGAGTCTGTCTGTACTTGCCCAGGTTACTGGGGCTCACAGTCAGGGACAAATCAATGTCCCCATCACAGATCAAGACTGCCTGTGTCAGGGTTCTGTCTAAGTCAGAATCTCCTTCAGTTCCCATAGTGATTCCCACTACACCCTTTGTCTGGGGACCAACACTGCTAACAGTAGTACTGGGAGCAGGTGCCTTAGGGGCAACAGTGTTGGGGGCTCCACCCTTTTTGCAATCACTAGTCCAGTGAGTTGTATTTTTGCAATGATTGCACCAGGGTTTCTTTTGACCTTCTTTCTTCTTTTTGGACTGTTGGGACCCACCCTCCTTAGCAGTAGTTTGGGGCCCTGTTGAAGACTTCTGGTCTTTAGGTTTCTGATCTCCACCCTTTTGGTCTGTTTTCTTCTGATCACCACTTGGCCCTGGTTCTGGTTCTTTTGCTTAACCCTGGTTCTGACCCATTTGTCTGCCTTCTTTCCCAATTCTTGGGGAGAGGTCAGATCAGAGTCAACCAAGTGTTGATGCAGTTGCTGGTTTTGACAGTTATTTAAAATCTGTTCTCTCATCATCAAATTATACAATCCTGTAAAATCAGATACCTTACTTCCCAGCAACCAACCCTCCAAAGCCTTAGTGGCACATTCAACATATTCAGACCAGTCCTGAGTCTGTGTCTTTTGGGTGTCTCTGAACATTGACCTGTACTGTTCAGTGGTTAAGCCTAACCCATCAACTAGAACACTCTTCAGGACTCTGTAATTTCTGACATCCTCTTCTCTAACAGTGAGGAGTCTGTCTCTGCCTCTTCCTTCAAAGGAGAGCCAGAGGATTGCTGCCCACTGGTCTTCAGGAACCTGCTGTACTTTGCAGGCTCTCTCAAGAGCAGTTATCCATTTGTGGATGTCATCCCCACTTTTGTAGGGGGGCACAACCTTAGACAGGTTCCTATTATCAAATACCCTATCTTTGTCCTTAGGGACAATGCTGCCACCAGTGGGTATAGACCCACTCTCTCTAGGTTGCCTAGCCTTGTTCAGTTTTTCTTCCATCAGGGCTACTTCTAGCTCCTGCTTCCTGATCCTCAGCTGGGCTTCCTGCATTCTGGCCTCATGTTCCCTCCTCTGAGGGGTGGTCATCCTTTTCCTGGAGTGACCTTGAGAGCCTATAGAGGCATGAGAAGCATTGGAGTCACCTGAGCGATTCCTTTGCCTCCCAAGCCCCTGGTTAAGTCCACTGGGGAGATCCAATGGGATGGTCCCATTGTCAGTCCCCAATAGCCTTAGTTTAGCTGGGCCAAGTATAACACTTGGCACTGGGCTAGTTCTCCCTTCATCATCACTACTCTCTGTATCCTCCCCACTTTCCTCCTCTGTAGTATGGTTCTCATCTAAGGGATGGCTATTGGAAAGGGGTACTTCTGTAGCATCTTCAGAAGGGGGGCCTCCTGTTCCTGACCCTAAGGGGGCTAACTGGGAAGCTTTCTTGAGCTCTCTCTGATTTTCATCATTTTGCAAGAGTTCTCTGAGCTCAGCAGAGGTAGGGTTCTTGGGCTGTTTAAGGCCTCTAAGAGTTGCCAAATGCCTGAGCTCATTCTGGTTAAGGGTAGCAAAGATGGATGGTGCCCTCTGGGGGTCACTCTCAACAGAGATGGGTACATTGGACCCCTCTGCCCCAGCCATTGCTCTTAAGTGTGGGTGGATGTGTTGCAATCTACCTACACTTGGGTTTACCTACTAAACCTATCTAGTAGTTGTAGTCAGGGTGTGCTACTCCCTTTGCTCTACAACAACTAAGTTCAGTAGAACTTATGTATATCTGATCTTGTTTTATATGTACCTACAGGTACCTATGTGATCTTTCAATTGGTAACCAAGAGATTACAATGGCAAAACACAGCAAGCTCAAATCCAACCGCTGCTCACCAATGTGAGAAGTTGGCCTGGTATATGATGCTCACTAGTTAAAGTGATCACCTTGTACCATGCCAAGCAACCCTTATGGTGTGGTTGTAAGTCAACCTTTTCGGACTAGCTGCCCTAGTGGTAGCGTAGGCTAAGCAGTCTTTGAGGCTAAACTCGTGAAGCGTGTTAAGCCAGCTGTTTTACCAAATGCAACCCCCTTTTATACCAATGAAAGGACACCACACAGATATATATTCAAAATATATATGTATTTATTTCTCAAAGTAACCCCTAGTCTCTTTATGAGCACAGGAGCACAAATCGTCAAACAAGATTACAGTAGAATACACAGAAGTTGCACTTTATATGGATAGGCCCTAGTGGCCACTCGAACCATATACTAAAATAGTGGTATAAGTACCACGAACAGAAAAGGGAAAAGGCCTAGGGCCTCTAGAATCGCTGGGCCTACAAGGAGCTAACTTCAGTTAGTGACCAGGAGGTCCACGGGTGGCGTGTGCAGAGCAAATAGTCACACGCGTGCTCCCATAGGTTTCAATGGGTGCGTAAAAAGTACAAAGTTACTGCAAAGAGGATCTTCCGGATGGACTAGGAACTCAAGATTTGGAACACAGGCACTAGAGATGTAATACTACACTTGGGCACAGGAGTGCCAGCTTTACCTCACCCACAGGAAGCGGGTGCATAGGCCTCGAAGTGCGTCGGGTTTCTTCTATCTGTTCCGTGGAGCCTGTGGACAAAGATGCTGCAGGCGGTCGGTCCGGGAGAGATGCGGTGGATCCAAGAGTGGATCAGAGATGTTGAAGACCTGTAAGCAGAGGGGACAGTGTTCACAGTCACTAGCCAGTGACCAGCGTGGCACCAGCTGGGTACCAGGCAATGTCGGGTGCAAACAGGAAGAAAGGTGTAGCTTGTCTCTGCAGCCACGTGGTCCCTGGAGATCGAAGACATCCAGGAGTCGGTTCACGAGCTGTCCCACGCAGGCTCTCGCTGTCGGCGGTGTCGACGACTTGATCGAAGCAAACAAGCCTTGGCAAAAGCAATTGTTGTAGGAGATGAAATAAGCTGATGGTTCTGACCAGCAAGGTCAGAGGGACTGCTCCTTTGGAGGGGAGCAAGGGCCAGTCTGGAGCAACCAGACCAGCAGTGTATTTTGTAAAGTTCGTCGCCAAGATGGCTACTAGCCAGCGGGCCAGCAACCGATTAGGCGCGTCGAGTGGCAAAATGCAGAGGGGCCCCACGCAGATCCTGGAGATGCTGGAGGGCTCACCTTTGGTGCAGATGCTGCTCGAGGGTTGGGCTTCTCAGATCCCAAAGCACAACTTGGAGGGAGCCTCGGTTGTTGCACTTGTCAGCTTGTCGTGGTCGTTTCAAGATGGCTGGCTCCACGTGTCTCGGTGCCTCCACGGGTCTCCTCTTTTCAGGGACTGTGGATCGGGCGGTGAGAGGTCTGGAGGTCCAGGTCTTGTCAGTCTCTGGGCTCGAGCTCCAGCGGGAGGCAGCGGCAAAGCAGATGTTGATTCGCTGGATGGTGCTTGCGTTAGCAAGGTGGTCACTCCCTGACCACAGGGGAGATTTCCTTCAGTCTTCTGTGCAGCAGAATGTCGAAGTTCCCGTCTTCTTCTTAGTTTCAAGTTGATTCCAGGATGTCTGAAGTCTTAGGACACAGCTCCTACCTTTAAGCGGATTCTACGGGCCGGACTACCTGCTAGGTCCCTCCCTATGGGTGGGACCAGGAAGGGGGGTGGTTACACCCCCAATCCTTTGTCCAGCTCGCCCCAGGCCCGGGACTGGTGTGCCCCAGGACCGGTTTGAACTGGCATATGCACCGAGGCTCCTTGTGAGCCACAGGCATGTCTGGTTTCTTTCAAGCCCTACCTGACCAATACACAAAATCCTGTCTGGGGTTGTGCATGCACCTCCCCTGGCAGGAAACCCTTTGTCCACACCTCCCAAGCTGGAAGGACTCCCAGCAGCAGGAGGGCAGACTTGTGTCTGTGGTGGCAGCATCTATTTTGTGGAGCTGAGGCTATGTCTGATTTTACCCGGGTTTCAGGTACTGTACATGTCGTGTCCCTCTAGAAGGGTGGAATGCTAACCCCGTCGCCAGAATTGGCGAGGGGTTAGTATTCCAATTCGTATGACACCTTACTCGACATGTTTTGATAAAGCCAAACCAAAGATAGCATTTAACCGCGAGGTTCATAATGCACTTAAGAGTATATGGTATGACGATATCTGGAAACAGTAGAAGGAAGTTGTTCCGACCACTGCAGACAGGCTCAGCTCATGCCAGAGCACCATCTCACATGGAACCAAGCACTCTGCCTTCAGGATTGTTAAGGCCTGAAATAGGAGTGACTTATAGGGTACCAGGTGTCCCATTTAAGGTTAGGTATAGGTATACTACACCTAAGTAAGAGGTGATTACACCAACTTACCCCAGCTGAGTGATCAGCCAGTTGTGTCAAATTGTTAGGCCAAGCCTGGGGGGGCATAATACATGCTTCAGCCCCTGGCAGGCCTTGGGTACACCAATGCCCTGGCTACCTAGTGTACACTGGTACAGGGGCTGACAGGGTGATCCACTTCCAATTGGTTATGCACCTAGGGTGCATAGTGTAAATTTAGTAGAGAGAACAGCAGGCTGGGGGTCTGATTGGCAGGCCCACAGCCTCAATATGTCAAAAACCAGTGAAGCAAAAAGCAAAAATTTGGGGTGACCATAGGATAGCAGACCCTACTCTCCTACATCCAGCCACTCCGCGTTTCCCAAAGTCCTATGAGAAAAATGGTACCTCACTTGTGTGGGCCGGCCTCATGCCCGCGACAGGAGACGACGCAAAACGCAACGTGGTCACACCTCAATTTTGCAGAGAAAAATGACCCTTTTTTGGCAAAGTGCCTAGCTGTAATTTTTTAACCCTAGCCCTGCCGTCACCTAGGGAAACCTAGCAAACCTATATATTTTCGAAAACTAGACACCCAGGGGAATCCAGGATGGGGTGACTTGAGTGCCTCTTACTAGGATCTGTTACCCAGAATCCCTTGCAAACGTAAAAAATTGACAAAATAAAACACATTTTCCCCACATTTCTGTGATGGAAAGTTCTGGAATCTGCGTGGATCCACAAATTTCCACCCACCCCACGTTCCCCAAAGTCCTACGAGAAAAATGGTACCTCACTTGTGTGGGTCGGCTTAGTGCCCGCGACAGGAAACGACGCAAAACGCAACATGGTCACACCTCAATTTTGCAGTGAAAAATGACACTTTTTTGGCAAAGTGCCTAGCTGTAGTTTTTGAACCCTAGCCCTGCCGTCACCTATGGAAACCTAGCAAACCTATATATTTTCAAAAACTAGACACCCAGGGGAATCCAGGATGAGGTGACTTGAGTGCCTGCCACCAGGGTCTGTTACCCAGAATCCTTTGCAAACAGAATCAATTGACAAAAAAAAACACATTTTCCCCACATTTCTGTGATGAAAAGTTCTGGAATCTGCGTGGATCCACAAATTTCCACCCACCCCGCGTTTCCCAAAGTCCTACGAGAAAAATGGTACCTCACTTGTGTGGGTCGGCCTAGTTCCCGCGACAGGAAACGGCGCTAAACGCAACGTGGTCACACCTCAATTTTGCAGTGAAAAATGACCCTTTTTTGGCAAAGTGCCTAGCTGTAGTTTTTGAACCCTAGCCCTGCCGGCACCTAGGGAAACCTAGCAAACCTATACATTTTTGAAAACTAGACACCCAGGGGAATCCAGGATGGGGTGACTTGAGTGCCTCTTACTAGGATCTGTTACCCAGAATCCCTTGCAAACATAAAAAATTGACAAAATAAAACACATTTTCCCCACATTTCTGTGATGGAAAGTTCTGGAATCTGCGTGGATCCACAAATTTCCACCCACCCCACGTTCCCCAAAGTCCTACGAGAAAAATGGTACCTCACTTGTGTGGGTCGGCTTAGTGCCCGCGACAGGAAACGACGCAAAACGCAACATGGTCACACCTCAATTTTGCAGTGAAAAATGACACTTTTTTGGCAAAGTGCCTAGCTGTAGTTTTTGAACCCTAGCCCTGCCGGTACCTAGGGAAAGCTAGCAATTCTATATATTTTTGAAAACTAGACACCCAGGGGAATCCAGGATGGGGTGACTTGAGTGCCTACCACCAGGGTCTGTTACCCAGAATCCCTTGCAAACGTAAATAATTGACAAAAAAAACACATTTTCCCCACATTTCTGTGATGGAAAGTTCTGGAATCTGCGTGGATCCACAAATTTCCACCCACCCCGCGTTCCCCAAAGTCCTATGAGAAAAATGGTACCTCACTTGTGCGGGTCGGCCTAGTGCCCGCGACAGGAAACGGAACAAAACGCAACGTGGTCACACCTCAATTTTGCAGTGAAAAATGACCCTTTTTTGGCAAAGTGACTAGCTGTAGTTTTTGAACCTTAGCTCTGCCGGCACCTAGGGAAACCTAGCAAACCGATATATTTTTGATAACTAGACACCCAGGGGAACCCAGGATGGGGTGACTTGAGTGCCTACCACCAGGGTCTGTTACCCAGAATCCCTTGCAAACAGAATCAATTGACAAAAAAAAACACATTTTCCCCACATTTCTGTGATGAAAAGTTCTGGAATCTGCGTGGATCCACAAATTTCCACCCACCCCGCGTTTCCGAAAGTCCTACGAGAAAAATGGTACCTCACTTGTGCGAGTCGGCCTAGTGCCCGCGACAGGAAATGGCGCAAAACGCAACGTGGTCACACCTCAATTTTGCAGTGAAAAATGACCCTTTTTTGGCAAAGTGCCTAGCTGTAGTTTTTTAACCCTAGCCCTGCCGGCACCTAGGGAAACCTAGCAAACCTATATATTTTCGATAACTAGACACCCAGGGGAATCCAGGATTGGGTGACTTGAGTGCCTCCCACCAGGGTCTGTTACCCATAATCCCTTGCAAACGTAAAAAAAAAAGAAAATTACAAAAAAAACACATTTTCCCCATATTTCTGTGATGGAAAGTTCTGGAATCTGCATGGATCCACAAATTTCCACCCACCCCGCGTTCCCCGAAGTCCTACAAGAATAATGGTACTACGATTGTGCGGGTCGGCCTAGTGCCCGCGACAGGAAACGGCGCAAAACGCAACGTGGTCACACCTCAATTTTGCAGTGAAAAATGACCCTTTTTTGGCAAAGTGCCTAGCTGAAGTTTTTTAACCCTAGCCCTACCGGCACCTAGGGAAACCTAGCAAACCTATATATTTTCGAAAACTAGACACCCAGGGGAATCTAGGATGGGGTGACTTGAGTGCCTCCCACCATGGTCTGTTACCCAGAATCCCTTGCAAACGTAAATAATTGACAAAAAAAACACATTTCCCCACATTTCTGTGATGGAAAGATCTTGAATCTGCGTGGATCCACAAATTTCCACCCACCCCGCGTTCCCCAAAGTCCTACGAGAAAAATGGTACCTCACTTGTGTGGGTCGGCCTAGTGCCCGCGACAGGAAACGGCGCAAAACGCAACATGGTCACACCTCAATTTTGCAGTGAAAAATGACCCTTTTTTGGCAAAGTGCCTAGCTGTAGTTTTTGAACCCTAGCCCTGCTGGCACCTAGGGAAAGCTAGCAAATCTATATATTTTTGAAAACCAGACACCCAGGGGAATCCAGGATGGGGTGACTTCAGTACCTCCCACCATGGTCTGTTACCCAGAATCCCTTGCAAACGTAAATAATTGACAAAAAAAACACATTTTCCCCACATTTCTGTGATGAAAAGTTCTGGAATCTGTGTGGATCCACAAATTTCCACCCACCCCGCATTTCCCAGGGGAATCCAGGATTGGGTGACTTGAGTGCCTCCCACCAGGGTCTGTTACCCAGAATCCCTTGCAAACGTAAAAAAAAAAATTGACAAAAAAAACAAATTTTCCCCATATTTCTGTGATGGAAAGTTCTGGAATCTGCGTGGATCCACAAATTTCCACCCACCCCGCGTTCCTCGAAGTCCTACAAGAATAATGGTACTTCGATTGTGCGGGTCGGCCTAGTGCCCGCGACAGGAAACGGCGCAAAAAGCAACGTGGTCACACCTCAATTTTGCAGTGAAAAATGACCCTTTTTTGGCAAAGTGCCTAGCTGTAGTTTTTGAACCCTAGCCCTACCTGCACCTAGGGTAACCTAGCAAACCTATATATTTTCGAAAACTAGACACCCAGGGGAATCTAGTATGGGGTGACTTGAGTGCCTCCCACCATGGTCTGTTACCCAGAATCCCTTGCAAACGTAAATAATTGACAAAAAAACACATTTTCCCCACATTTCTGTGATGGAAAGTTCTGGAATCTGCGTGGATCCACAAATTTCCACCCACCCCGTGTTCCCCAAAGTCCTACGAGAAAAATGGTACCTCACTTGTGCGGGTCGGCCTAGTGCCCGCGACAGGAAACGGCGCTAAACGCAACGTGGTCACACCTCAATTTTGCAGTGAAAAATGACCCTTTTTTGGCAAAGTGCCTAGCTGTAGTTTTTGAACCCTAGCCCTGCCGTCACCTATGGAAACCTAGCAAACCTATATATTTTCGAAAACTAGACACCCAGGGGAATCCAGGATGGGGTGACTTGAGTGCGTGCCACCAGGGTCTGTTACCCAGAATCCCTTGCAAACAGAAACAATTGACAAAAAAACCACATTTTCCCCACATTTCTGTGATGAAAAGTTCTGGAATCTGCGTGGATCCACAAATTTCCACCCACCCCGCGTTTCCCAAAGTCCTACGAGAAAAATGGTACCTCACTTGTGCGGGTCGGCCTAGTGCCCGCGACAGGAAACGGCGCAAAACGCAACGTGGTCACACCTCAATTTTGCAGTTAAAAATGACCCTTTTTTGGCAAACTGACTAGCTGTAGTTTTTGAACCCTAGCTCTGCCGGCACCTAGGGACACCTAGCAAACCTATATGTTTGTGAAAACTAGACACCCAGGGGAATCCAGGATGGGGTGACTTGAGTGCCTACCACCAGGGTCTGTTACCCAGAATCCCTTGCAAACGTAAACAATTGACAAAAAAAACACATTTTTCCCACATTTCTGTGATGGAAAGTTCTGGAATCTGCGTGGATGCACAAATTTCCACCCACTCCGCGTTTCCCAAAGTCCTATGAGAAAAATGGTACCTCACTTGTGTGGGCCAGCCTAGTGCCCGCGACAGGAGACGACGCAAAACGCAACGTGGTCACACCTCAATTTTGCAGTGAAAAATGATCCTTTTTTGGCAAAGTGCCTAGCTGTAGTTTTTTAACCCTAGCCCTGCCGGCACCTAGGGAAACCTAGCAAACCTATATATTTTCGAAAACTAGACACCCAGGGGAATCCAGGATTGGGTGACTTGAGTGCCTCCCACCAGGGTCTGTTACCCAGAATCCCTTGCAAACGTAAAAAATTGACAAAAAAAACACATTTTCCCCATATTTCTGTGATGGAAAGTTCTGGTATCTGCGTGGATCCACAAATTTCCACCCACCCCGCGTTCCCCAAAGTCCTACGAGAAAAATGGTACCTCACTTGTGTGGGTCGGCCTAGTGCCCGTGACAGGAAACGACGCAAAACGCAACGTGGTCACACCTCAATTTTGCAGTGAAAAATGACCCTTTTTTGGCAAAGTGCCTAGCTGTAGTTTTTTATCCCTAGCCCTACCGGCACCTAGGGAAACCTAGCAAACCTATATATTTTCGAAAACTAAACACCCAGGGGAATCCAGGATTGGGTGACTTGAGTGCCTCCCACCAGGGTCTGTTACCCAGAATCCCTTGCAAACGTAAAAAAAAAAAATTGACAAAAAAAACACATTTTCCCCATATTTCTGTGATGGAAAGTTCTGGAATCTGCGTGGATCCACAAATTTCCACCCACCCCGCGTTCCCCGAAGTCCTACAAGAATAATGGTACTTCGATTGTGCGGGTCGGCCTAGTGCCCGCGACAGGAAACGGCGCAAAACGCAACGTGGTCACACCTCAATTTTGCAGTGAAAAATGACCCTTTTTTGGCAAAGTGCCTAGCTGTAGTTTTTGAACCCTAGCCCTGCCGTCACCTATGGAAACCTAGCAAACCTATATATTTTCGAAAACTAGACACCCAGGAGAATCCAGGATGGGGTGACTTGAGTGCCTGCCACCAGGGTCTGTTACCCAGAATCCCTTGCAAACAGAAACAATTGACAAAAAAAACACATTTTCCCCACATTTCTGTGATGAAAAGTTCTGGAATCTGCGTGGATCCACAAATTTCCACCCACCCCGCATTCCCCAAAGTCCTACGAGAAAAATGGTACCTCACTTGTGTGGGTCGGCCTAGTGCCCGCGACAGGAAACGACGCAAAACGCAACGTGGTCACACCTCAATTTTGCAGTGAAAATTTAACCTTTTTTGGCAAAGTGCCTAGCTGTAGTTTTTTAACCCTAGCCCTGCTGGCACCTAGGGAAACCTAGCAAACCTATACATTTTCGAAAACTAGACACCCAGGGGAATCCAGGATGGGGTGACTTGAGTGCCTGCCACCAGGGTCTGTTACCCAGAATCCCTTGCAAATGTAAAACATTGACAAAAATAACACATTTTCCCCACATTTCTGTGATGAAAAGTTCTGGAATCTGTGTGGATCCACAAATTTCCACCCACCCCGCGTTCCCCAAAGTCCTATGAGAAAAATGGTACCTCACTTGTGCGGGTCGGCCTAGTTCCCGCGACAGGAAACGGCGCTAAACGCAACGTGGTCACACCTCAATTTTGCAGTGAAAAATGACCCTTTTTTGGCAAAGTGCCTAGCTGTAGTTTTTAACCCTAGCCCTGCCGGCACCTAGGGAAACCTAGCAAACCTATACATTTTTGAAAACTAGACAACCTGGGGAATCCAGGATGGGGTGACTTGAGTGCCTCCCACCAGGGTCTGTTACCCAGAATCCCTTCCAAACGTAAACAATTGACAAAAAAAACACATTTTCCCCATATTTCTGTGATGGAAAGTTCTGGAATCTGCGTGGATCCACAAATTTCCACCCACCCCGCGTTCCCCAAAGTCCTACGAGAAAAATGGTACCTCACTTGTGTGGGTCGGCCTAGTGCCCGCGACAGGAAACGACGCAAAACGCAACGTGGTCACACCTCAATTTTGCAGTGAAAAATGACCCTTTTTTGGCAAAGTGCCTAGCTGTAGTTTTTTAACCCTAGCCCTACCGGCACCTAGGGAAACCTAGAAAACCTATATATTTTCGAAAACTAGACACCCAGGGGAACCTAGGATGGGGTGACTTGAGTGCTTCCCACCATGGTCTGTTACCCAGAATCCCTTGCAAACGTAAATAATTGACAAAAAAAACACATTTTCCCCACATTTCTGTGATGGAAAGTTCTGGAATCTGCGTGGATCCACAAATTTCCACCCACCCCGTATTCCCCAAAGTCCTACGAGAAAAATGGTACCTCACTTGTGCGGGTCGGCCTAGTGCCCGTGACAGGAAACGGCGCAAAACGCAACGTGGTCACACCTCAATTTTGCAGTGAAAAATGACCCTTTTTTGGCAAACTGACTAGCTGTAGTTTTTGAACCCTAGCTCTGCCGAGACCTAGGGAAACCTAGCAAACCTATATATTTGTGAAAACTAGACACCCAGGGGAATCCAGGATGGGGTGACTTGAGTGCCTACCACCAGGGTCTGTTACCCAGAATCCCTTGCAAACGTAAACAATTGACAAAAAAAACACATTTTTCCCACATTTCTGTGATGGAAAGTTCTGGAATCTGCGTGGATGCACAAATTTCCACCCACTCCGCGTTTCCCAAAGTCCTTTGAGAAAAATGGTACCTCACTTGTGTGGGCCGGCCTAGTGCCCGCGACAGGAGACGACGCAAAACGCAACGTGGTCACACCTCAATTTTGCAGTGAAAAATGACCCTTTTTTGGCAAAGTGACTAGCTGTAGTTTTTGAACCCTAGCCCTGCCGTCACCTAGGGAAACCTAGCAAACCTATATATTTTCGAAAACTAGACACCCAGGGGAATCCAGGATGGGGTGACTTGAGTGCCTCCCACCAGGGTCTGTTACCCAGAATCCCTTGCAAACATAAACAATTGACAAAAAAACACATTTTCCCCACATTTCTGTGATGGAAAGTTCTGGAATCTGTGTGGATCCACAAATTTCCACCCACCCCGCGTTCCCCAAAGTCCTACGAGAAAAATGGTACCTCACTTGTGCGGGTCAGCCTAGTTCCCGCGACAGGAAACGGCGCTAAACGCAACGTGGTCACACCTCAATTTTGCAGTGAAAAATGACCCTTTTTTGGCAAAGTGCCTAGCTGTAGTTTTTGAACCCTAGCCCTGCCGGCACCTAGGGAAACCTAGCAAACCTATACTTTTTTGAAAACTAGACACCCAGGGGAATCCAGGATGGGGTGACTTGAGTGCCTCTCACTAGGGTCTGTTACCCAGAATCCCTTGCAAACGTAAAAAATTGACAAAAAAACACATTTTCCCCACATTTCTGTGATGGAAAGTTCTGGAATCTGTGTGGATCCACAAATTTCCACCCACCCCGCGTTCCCCAAAGTCCTACGAGAAAAATGGTACCTCACTTGTGCGGGTCAGCCTAGTTCCCGCGACAGGAAACGGCGCTAAACGCAACGTGGTCACACCTCAATTTTGCAGTGAAAAATGACCCTTTTTTGGCAAAGTGCCTAGCTGTAGTTTTTGAACCCTAGCCCTGCCGGCAACTAGGGAAACCTAGCAAACCTATACTTTTTTGAAAACTAGACACCCAGGGGAATCCAGGATGGGGTGACTTGAGTGCCTCTCACTAGGGTCTGTTACCCAGAATCCCTTGCAAACATAAAAAATTGACAAAAAAACACATTTTCCCCACATTTCTGTGATGGAATGTTCTGGAATCTGCGTGGATCCACAAATTTCCACCCACCCCGCGTTCCCCAAAGTCCAACGAGAAAAATGGTACCTCACTTGTGTGGGTCGGCCTAGTGCCCGCGACAGGAAACGACGCAAAACGCAACGTGGTCACACCTCAATTTTGCAGTGAAAAATTACCCTTTTTTGGCAAACTGACTAGCTGTAGTTTTTTAACCCTAGCTCTGCCGGCACCTAGGGAAACCTAGCAAACCTATATATTTGTGAAAACTAGACACCCAGCGGAATCCAGGATGGGGTGACTTGAGTGCCTACCACCAGGGTCTGTTACCCAGAATCCCTTGCAAACGTAAACAATTGACAAAAAAAACACATTTTCCCCACATTTCTGTGATGGAAAGTTCTGGAATCTGCGTGGATCCACGAATTTCCACCCACCCCGTATTCCCCAAAGTCCTACGAGAAAAATGGTACCTCACTTGTGCGGGTCGGCCTAGTGCCCGTGACAGGAAACGGCGCAAAACGCAACGTGGTCACACCTCAATTTTGCAGTGAAAAATGACCCTTTTTTGGCAAACTGACTAGCTGTAGTTTTTGAACCCTAGCTCTGCCGAGACCTAGGGAAACCTAGCAAACCTATATATTTGTGAAAACTAGACACCCAGGGGAATCCAGGATGGGGTGACTTGAGTGCCTACCACCAGGGTCTGTTACCCAGAATCCCTTGCAAACGTAAACAATTGACAAAAAAAACACATTTTTCCCACATTTCTGTGATGGAAAGTTCTGGAATCTGCGTGGATGCACAAATTTCCACCCACTCCGCGTTTCCCAAAGTCCTTTGAGAAAAATGGTACCTCACTTGTGTGGGTCGGCCTAGTGCCCGCGACAGGAGACGACGCAAAACGCAACGTGGTCACACCTCAATTTTGCAGTGAAAAATGACCCTTTTTTGGCAAAGTGACTAGCTGTAGTTTTTGAACCCTAGCCCTGCCGTCACCTAGGGAAACCTAGCAAACCTATATATTTTCGAAAACTAGACACCCAGGGGAATCCAGGATGGGGTGACTTGAGTGCCTCCCACCAGGGTCTGTTACCCAGAATCCCTTGCAAACATAAACAATTGACAAAAAAAACACATTTTCCCCACATTTCTGTGATGGAAAGTTCTGGAATCTGTGTGGATCCACAAATTTCCACCCACCCCGCGTTCCCCAAAGTCCTACGAGAAAAATGGTACCTCACTTGTGCGGGTCAGCCTAGTTCCCGCGACAGGAAACGGCGCTAAACGCAACGTGGTCACACCTCAATTTTGCAGTGAAAAATGACCCTTTTTTGGCAAAGTGCCTAGCTGTAGTTTTTGAACCCTAGCCCTGCCGGCACCTAGGGAAACCTAGCAAACCTATACTTTTTTGAAAACTAGACACCCAGGGGAATCCAGGATGGGGTGACTTGAGTGCCTCTCACTAGGGTCTGTTACCCAGAATCCCTTGCAAACGTAAATAATTGACAAAAAAAACACATTTTCCCCACATTTCTGTGATGGAAAGTTCTGGAATCTGCGTGGATCCACAAATTTCCAACCACCCCGCGTTCCCCAAAGTCCTACGAGAAAAATGGTACCTCACTTGTGCGGGCCGGCCTAGTGCCCGCGACAGGAAACGGCGCAAAACGCAACATGGTCACACCTCAATTTTGCAGTGAAAAATGACCCTGTTTTTGGCAAAGTGACTAGCTGTGGTTTTTGAACCCTAGCTCTGCCGGCACCTAGGGAAACCTAGCAAACCTATATATTTTTGAAAACTAGACACCCAGGGGAATCCAGGATGGGGTGACTTGAGTGCCTCCCATCATGGTCTGTTACCCAGAATCCCTTGCAAACGGACACAATTGACAAAAAAAACCCATTTTCCCCACATTTCTGTGATGAAAAGTTCTGGAATATGCGTGGATCCACAAATTTCCACCCATCCCACGTTTCCCAAATTCCTACGAGAAAAATGGTACCTCACTTGTGCGGGTCAGCCTAGTGCCCGCGACAGGAAACGGCGTAAAACGCAACATGGTCACACCTCAATTTTGCAGTGAAAAATTACCCTTTTTGGCAAAGTGACTAGCTGTAGTTTTTGAACCCTAGCTCTGCCGGCACCTAGGGAAACCTAGCAAACCTATATATTTTTGAAAACTAGACACCCAGGGGAATCCAGGATGGGGTGACTTGAGTGCCTACCACCAGGGTCTGTTACCCAGAATCCCTTGCAAACAGAAACAATTGACAAAAAAAACACATTTTCCCCACATTTCTGTGATGAAAAGTTCTGGAATCTGCGTGGATCCACAAATTTCCACCCACCCCGCGTTTCCCAAAGTCCTACGAGAAAAATGGTACCTCACTTGTGCGGGTCGGCCTAGTGCCCGCGACAGGAAACGGCGCAAAACGCAACATGGTCACACCTCAATTTTGCAGTGAAAAATTACCCTTTTTGGCAAAGTGACTAGCTGTAGTTTTTGAACCCTAGTTCTGCCGGCACCTAGGGAAACCTAGCAAACCTATATATTTTTGAAAACTAGACACCCAGTGGAATCCAGGATGGGGTGACTTGAGTGCCTACCACCAGGGTCTGTTACCCAGAATCCCTTGTAAACGGAAATAATTGACAAAAAAAACACATTTTCCCCACATTTCTGTGATGAAAAGTTCTGGAATCTGCGTGGATCCACAAATTTCCACCCACCCCGCGTTTCCCAAAGTCCTACGAGAAAAATGGTACCTCACTTGTGCGGGTCGGCCTAGTGCCCGCGACAGGAAACGGCGCAAAACGCAACATGGTCACACCTCAATTTTGCAGTGAAAAATTACCCTTTTTGGCAAAGTGACTAGCTGTAGTTTTTGAACCCTAGTTCTGCCGGCACCTAGGGAAACCTAGCAAACCTATATATTTTTGAAAACTTGACATCCAGGGGAATCCAGGATGGGGTGACTTGAGTGCCTCCCACCAGGGTCTGTTACCCAGAATCCCTTGCAAACGTAAAAAAAAATTGACAAAAAAAAAACATTTTCCCAACATTTCTGTGATGGAAAGTTCTGGAATCTGCGTGGATCCACAAATTTCCACCCACCCCGCGTTTCCCAAAGTCTTACAAGAAAAATGGAACCGTTCTTGTGCGGGTCGGCCTAGTGCCCGCGACAGGAAACGGCGCAAAACGCAACGTGGTCACACCTCAATTTTGCAGTGAAAAATGACCCTTTTTTGGCAAAGTGCCTAGCTGTAGTTTTTTAACCCTAGCCCTGCCGGCACCTAGGGAAACCTAGCAAACCTATATATTTTCGAAAACTAGACACCCAGGGGAATCCAGGATGGGGTGACTTGAGTGCCTCCCACCATGGTCTGTTACCCAGAATCCCTTGCAAACGTAAATAATTGACAAAAAAAACACATTTTCCCCACATTTCTGTGATGGAAAGTTCTGGAATCTGCGTGGATCCACAAATTTCCAACCACCCCGCGTTCCCCAAAGTCCTACGAGAAAAATGGTACCTCACTTGTGCGGGTCGGCCTAGTGCCCGCGACAGGAAACGGCGCAAAACGCAACATGGTCACACCTCAATTTTGCTGTGAAAAATGACCCTGTTTTTGGCAAAGTGACTAGCTGTGGTTTTTTAACCCTAGCTCTGCCGGCACCTAGGGAAACCTAGCAAACCTATATATTTTTGAAAACTAGACACCCATGGGAATCCAGGATGGGGTGACTTGAGTGCCTACCGCCAAGGTCTGTTACCCAGAATCCCTTGCAAATATAAAAAATTGACAAAAAAACACATTTTCCCCATATTTCTTTGATGGAAAGTTCTGGAAACTGCGTGGATCCACAAATTTCCACCCACCCCACATTCCCCAAAGTCCTACGAGAAAAATGGTACCTCAGTTGTGCGGGTCGGCCTAGTGCCCTAAACAGGAAACGGCGTAAAACGCAACGTGGTCACACCTCAATTTTGCAGTGAAAAATGACCCTTTTTTGGCAAAGTGCCTAGCTGTAGTTTTTCAACTCTAGCCCTGCCGTCACCTAGGGAAACCTAGCAAACCTATATATTTTCGAAAACTAGACACCCAGGGGAATCCAGGATGGGGTGACTTGAGTGCCTCCCACCAGGGTCTGTTACCCAGAATCCCTTGCAAACATAAACAATTGACAAAAAAACACATTTTCCCCACATTTCTGTGATGGAAAGTTCTGGAATCTGTGTGGATCCACAAATTTCCACCCACCCCGCGTTCCCCAAAGTCCTACGAGAAACATGGTACCTCACTTGTGCGGGTCGGCCTAGTTCCCGCGACAGGAAACGGCGCTAAACGCAACATGGTCATACCTCAATTTTGCAGTGAAAAATGACACTTTTTTGGCAAAGTGCCTAGCTGTAGTTTTTGAACCCTAGCCCTGCCGTCACCTATGGAAACCTAGCAAACCTATATATTTTCAAAAACTAGACACCCAGGGGAATCCAGGATGGGGTGACTTGAGTGCCTGCCACCAGGGTCTGTTACCCAGAATCCCTTGCAAACAGAATCAATTGACAAAAAAAACACATTTTCCCCACATTTCTGTGATGAAAAGTTCTGGAATCTGCGTGGATCCACAAATTTCCACCCACCCCGTGTTTCCCAAAGTCCTACAAGAAAAATGGTACCTCACTTGTGCGGGTCGGCCTAGTGCCCGCGACAGGAAACGGCGCAAAACGCAACATGGTCACACCTCAATTTTGCAGTGAAAAATCACCCTTTTTGGCAAAGTGACTAGCTGTAGTTTTTGAACCCTAGCTCTGCCGGCACCTAGGGAAACCTAGCAAACCTATATATTTTTGAAAACTAGACACCCAGGGGAATCCAGGATGGGGTGACTTGAGTGCCTACCACCAGGGTCTGTTACCCAGAATCCCTTGCAAACGGAAACAATTGACAAAAAAAACACATTTTCCCCACATTTCTGTGATGAAAAGTTCTGGAATCTGCGTGGATCCACAAATTTCCACCCACCCCGCGTTTCCCTAAGTCCTACGAGAAAAATGGTACCTCACTTGTGCGAGTCGGCCTAGTGCCCGTGACAGGAAACGGCGCAAAACGCAACGTGGTCACACCTCAATTTTGCAGTGAAAAATGACCCTTTTTTGGCAAAGTGCCTAGCTGTAGTTTTTGAACCCTAGCCCTGCCGGCACCTAGGGAAACCTAGCAACCTATATATTTTCGAAAACTTGACATCCAGGGGAATCCAGGATGGGGTGACTTGAGTGCCTCCCACCAGGGTCTGTTACCCAGAATCCCTTACAAACGTAAAAAAAAATTGACAAAAAAAAACCATTTTCCCCACATTTCTGTGATGGAAAGTTCTGGAATCTGCGTGGATCCACAAATTTCCACCCACCCCGCGTTCCCCAAAGTCTTACAAGAAAAATGGAACCTTTCTTGTCCGGGTCGGCTTAGTGCCCGCGACAGGAAACGGCGCAAAACGCAACGTGGTCACACCTCAATTTTGCAGTGAAAAATGACCCTTTTTTGGCAAAGTGCCTAGCTGTAGTTTTTGAACCCTAGCCCTGCCGGTACCTATGGAAACCTAGCAAAGCTATATATTTATGAAAACTAGACACCCAGGGAAATCCAGGATGGGGTGACTTGAGTGCCTACCACCAGGGTCTGTTACCCAGAATCCCTTGCAAACGTAAATAATTGACAAAAAAAAACACATTTTCCCCACATTTCTGTGATGGAAAGTTCTGGAATCTGCGTGGATCCACAAATTTCCAACCACCCCGCGTTCCCCAAAGTCCTACGAGAAAAATGGTACCTCACTTGTGCGGGTCGGCCTAGTGCCCGCGACAGGAAACGGCGCAAAACGCAACATGGTCACACCTCAATTTTGCTGTGAAAAATGACCCTGTTTTTGGCAAAGTGACTAGCTGTGGTTTTTTAACCCTAGCTCTGCCGGCACCTAGGGAAACCTAGCAAACCTATATATTTTTGAAAACTAGACACCCACGGGAATCCAGGATGGGGTGACTTGAGTGCCTACCACCAAGGTCTGTTACCCAGAATCCCTTGCAAATGTAAAAAATTGACACAAAAACACATTTTCCCCATATTTCTTTGATGGAAAGTTCTGGAAACTGCGTGGATCCACAAATTTCCACCCACCCCGCGTTCCCCAAAGTCCTACGAGTAAAATGGTACCTCAGTTGTGCGGGTCGGCCTAGTGCCCTAAACAGGAAACGGCGTAAAACGCAACATGGTGACACCTCAATTTTGCAGTGAAAAATGAGACTTTTTTGGCAAAGTGCCTAGCTGTAGTTTTTGAACCCTAGCCCTGCCGGCACCTAGGGAAACCTAGCAAACCTATACATTTTTGAAAACTAGACACGCAGGGGAATCCAGGATGGGGTGACTTGAGTGCCTCCCACCAGGGTCTGTTACCCAGAATCCCTTGCAAACGTAAAAAATTGACTAAAAAAAAACCACATTTTCCCCACATTTCTGTGATGGAAAGTTCTGGAATCTGTGTGGATCCACAAATTTCCACCCACCCCGCGTTCCCCAAAGTCCTACGAGAAAAATGGTACCTCACTTGTGTGGGTCGGCCTAGTGCCCGCGACAGGAAACGACGCAAAACGCAACGTGGTCACACCTCAATTTTGCACTGAAAAATGACCCTTTTTTGGCAAAGTGCCTAGCTGTAGTTTTTGAACTCTAGCCCTGCCGTCACCTAGGGAAACCTAGCAAACCTATATATTTTCGAAAACTAGACACCCAGGGGAATCCAGGATGGGGTGACTTGAGTGCCTCCCACCAGGGTCTGTTACCCAGAATCCCTTGCAAACGTAAAAAAAAATTGACAAAAAAAAACCATTTTCCCCACATTTCTGTGATGGAAAGTTCTGGAATCTGCGTGGATCCACAAATTTCCACCCACCCCGCGTTCCCCAAAGTCTTACAAGAAAAATGGAACCTTTCTTGTGCGGGTCGGCTTAGTGCCCGCGACAGGAAACGGCGCAAAACGCAACGTGGTCACACCTCAATTTTGCAGTGAATATGACCCTTTTTTGGCAAAGTGCCTAGTTGTAGTTTTTGAACCCTAGCCCTGCCGGCACCTAGGGAAACCTAGCAAACCTATATATTTTCGAAAACTAGACACCCAGGGGAATCCAGGATGGGGTGACTTGAGTGCCTCCCACCATGGTCTGTTACCCAGAATCCCTTGCAAACGTAAATATTTGACAAAAAAAACACATTTTCCCCACATTTCTGTGATGGAAAGTTCTGGAATCTGCGTGGATCCACAAATTTCCACCCACCCCGCGTTCCCCAAAGTCCTACGAGAAAAATGGTACCTCACTTGTGTGGGTCGGCCTAGTGCCCGCGACAGGAAACGACGCAAAACGCAACGTGGTCACACCTCAATTTTGCAGTGAAAAATGACCCTTTTTTGGCAAAGTGCCTAGCTGTAGTTTTTGAACTCTAGCCCTGCCGTCACCTAGGGAAACCTAGCAAACCTATATATTTTCGAAAACTAGACACCCAGGGGAATCTAGGATGGGGTGACTTGAGTGCCTCCCACCAGGGTCTGTTACCCAGAATCCCTTGCAAACGGAAACAATTGACAAAAAAAACACATTTTCCCACATTTCTGTGATGGAAAGTTCTGGAATCTGTGTGGATCCACAAATTTCCACCCACCCCGCGTTCCCCAAAGTCTTACAAGAAAAATGGAACCTTTCTTGTGTGGGTCGGCTTAGTGCCCGCGACAGGAAACGGCGCAAAACGCAACGTGGTCACACCTCAATTTTGCAGTGAAAATGACCCTTTTTTGGCAAAGTGCCTAGCTGTAGTTTTTGAACCCTAGCCCTGCCGGCACCTAGGGAAACCTAGCAAACCTATATATTTTCGAAAACTAGACACCCAGGGGAATCCAGGATGGGGTGACTTGAGTGCCTCCCACCAGGGTCTGTTACCCAGAATCCCTTGCAAACGTAAAAAAAAATTGACAAAAAAAAACAATTTTCCCCACATTTCTGTGATGGAAAGTTCTGGAATTTGCGTGGATCCACAAATTTCCACCCACCCCGCGTTCCCCAAAGTCTTACAAGAAAAATGGAACCTTTCTTGTGCGGGTCGGCTTAGTGCCCGCGACAGGAAACGGCGCAAAACGCAACGTGGTCACACCTCAATTTTGCAGTGAATATGACCCTTTTTTGGCAAAGTGCCTAGCTGTAGTTTTTGAACCCTAGCCCTGCCGGCACCTAGGGAAACCTAGCAAACCTATATATTTTCAAAAACTAGACACCCAGGGGAATCCAGGATGGGGTGACTTGAGTGCCTCCCACCATGGTCTGTTACCCAGAATCCCTTGCAAACGTAAATATTTGACAAAAAAAACACATTTTCCCCACATTTCTGTGATGGAAAGTTCTGGAATCTGCGTGGATCCACAAATTTCCAACCACCCCTCGTTCCCCAAAGTCCTACGAGAAAAATGGTACCTCACTTGTGCGGGTCGGCCTAGTGCCCGCGACAGGAAACGGCGCAAAACGCAACATGGTCACACCTCAATTTTGCAGTGAAAAATGACCCTGTTTTTGGCAAAGTGACTAGCTGTAGTTTTTTAACCCTAGCTCTGCCGGCACCTAGGGTAACCTAGCAAACCTATATATTTTCGAAAACTAGACACCCTTGGGAATCCAGGATGGGGTGACTTGAGTGCCTACTTCCAGGGTCTGTTACCCAGAATCCCTTGCAAATGTAAAAAATTGACAAAAAAAACACATTTTCCCCACATTTCTGTGATGGAAAGTTCTGGAAACTGCGTGGATCCACAAATTTCCACCCACCCCGCGTTTCCCAAAGTCCTACGAGAAAAATGGTACCTCACTTGTGCGAGTCGGCCTAGTGCCCGCGACAGGAAATGGCGCAAAACGCAACGTGGTCACACCTCAATTTTGCAGTGAAAAATGACCCTTTTTTGGCAAAGTGCCTAGCTGTAGTTTTTGAACCCTAGCCCTGCCGGCACCTAGGGAAACGTAGCAACCTATATATTTTCGAAAACTTGACATCCAGGGGAATCCAGGATGGGGTGACTTGAGTGCCTCCCACCAGGGTCTGTTACCCAGAATCCCTTGCAAACATAAAAAAAAATTGACAAAAAAAAAACATTTTCCCCACATTTCTGTGATGGAAAGTTCTGGAATCTGCGTGGATCCACAAATTTCCACCCACCCCGCGTTCCCCAAAGTCTTACAAGAAAAATGGAACCTTTCTTGTGCGGGTCGGCTTAGTGCCCCTGACAGGAAACGGCGCAAAACGCAACGTGGTCACACCTCAATTTTGCAGTGAAAATGACCCTTTTTTGGCAAAGTGCCTAGCTGTAGTTTTTGAACCCTAGCCCTGCCGGCACCTAGGGAAACCTAGCAAACCTATATATTTTCGAAAACTAGACACCCAGGGGAATCCAGGATGGGGTGACTTGAGTGCCTCCCACCATGGTCTGTTACCCAGAATCCCTTGCAAACGTAAATATTTGACAAAAAAAACACATTTTCCCCACATTTCTGTGATGGAAAGTTCTGGAATCTGCGTGGATCCACAAATTTCCAACCACCCCGCGTTCCCCAAAGTCCTACGAGAAAAATGATACCTCACTTGTGCGGGTCGGCCTAGTGCCCGCGACAGGAAACGGTGCAAAACGCAACATGGTCACACCTCAATTTTGCTGTGAAAAATGACCCTGTTTTTGGCAAAGTGACTAGCTGTGGTTTTTTAACCCTAGCTCTGCCGGCACCTAGGGAAACCTAGCAAACCTATATATTTTTGAAAACTAGACACCCACGGGAATCCAGGATGGGGTGACTTGAGTGCCTACCACCAAGGTCTGTTACCCAGAATCCCTTGCAAATGTAAAAAATTGACAAAAAAACACATTTTCCCCATATTTCTTTGATGGAAAGTTCTGGAAACTGCGTGGATCCACAAATTTCCACCCACCCCGCGTTCCCCAAAGTCCTACGAGAAAAATGGTACCTCAGTTGTGCGGGTCGGCCTAGTGCCCTAAACAGGAAACGGCGTAAAACGCAACGTGGTAACACCTCAATTTTGCAGTGAAAAATGAGACTTTTTTGGCAAAGTGCCTAGCTGTAGTTTTTGAACCCTAGCCCTGCCGGCACCTAGGGAAACCTAGCAAACCTATACATTTTTGAAAACTAGACACCCAGGGGAATCCAGGATGGGGTGACTTGAGTGCCTCCCTCCAGGGTCTGTTACCCAGAATCCCTTGCAAACGTAAAAAATTGACTAAAAAAAAACACATTTTCCCCACATTTCTGTGATGGAAAGTTCTGGAATCTGTGTGGATCCACAAATTTCCACGCACCCCGCGTTCCCCAAAGTCCTACGAGAAATATTGTACCTCACTTGTGTGGGTCGGCCTAGTGCCCGCGACAGGAAACGACGCAAAACGCAACGTGGTCACACCTCAATTTTGCAGTGAAAAATGACCCTTTTTTGGCAAAGTGCCTAGCTGTAGTTTTTGAACTCTAGCCCTGCCGTCACCTAGGGAAACCTAGCAAACCTATATATTTTCGAAAACTAGACACCCAGGGGAATCCAGGATGGGGTGACTTGAGTGCCTCCCACCAGGGTCTGTTACCCAGAATCCCTTGCAAACGGAAACAATTGACAAAAAAAACACATTTTCCCCACATTTCTGTGATGGAAAGTTCTGGAATCTGTGTGGATCCACAAATTTCCACCCACCCCGCGTTCCCCAAAGTCTTACAAGAAAAATGGAACCTTTCTTGTGCGGGTCGGCTTAGTGCCCGCGACAGGAAACGGCGCAAAACGCAACGTGGTCACACCTCAATTTTGCAGTGAAAATGACCCTTTTTTGGCAAAGTGCCTAGCTGTAGTTTTTGAACCCTAGCCCTGCCGGCACCTAGGGAAACCTAGCAAACCTATATATTTTCGAAAACTAGACACCCAGGGGAATCCAGGATGGGGTGACTTGAGTGCCTCCCACCAGGGTGTGTTACCCAGAATCCCTTGCAAACGTAAAAAAAAATTGACAAAAAAAACACATTTTCCCCACATTTCTGTGATGGAAAGTTCTGGAATCTGTGTGGATCCACAAATTTCCACCCACCCCGCGTTCCCCAAAGTCTTACAAGAAAAATGGAACCTTTCTTGTGCGGGTCGGCTTAGTGCCCGCGACAGGAAACGGCGCAAAACGCAACGTGGTCACACCTCAATTTTGCAGTGAATATGACCCTTTTTTGGCAAAGTGCCTAGCTGTAGTTTTTGAACCCTAGCCCTGCCGGCACCTAGGGAAACCTAGCAAACCTATATATTTTCGAAAACTAGACACCCAGGGGAATCCAGGATGGGGTGACTTGAGTGCCTCCCACCATGGTCTGTTACCCAGAATCCCTTGCAAACGTAAATATTTGACAAAAAAAACACATTTTCCCCACATTTCTGTGATGGAAAGTTCTGGAATCTGCGTGGATCCACAAATTTCCAACCACCCCTCGTTCCCCAAAGTCCTACGAGAAAAATGGTACCTCACTTGTGCGGGTCGGCCTAGTGCCCGCGACAGGAAACGGCGCAAAACGCAACATGGTCACACCTCAATTTTGCAGTGAAAAATGACCCTGTTTTTGGCAAAGTGACTAGCTGTAGTTTTTGAACCCTAGCTCTGCCGGCACCTAGGGTAACCTAGCAAACCTATATATTTTCGAAAACTAGACACCCTGGGGAATCCAGGATGGGGTGACTTGAGTGCCTACCACCAGGGTCTGTTACCCAGAATCCCTTGCAAATGTAAAAAATTGACAAAAAAAACACATTTTCCCCACATTTCTGTGATGGAAAGTTCTGGAATCTGCGTGGATCCACAAATTTCCACCCACCCCGCGTTCCCCAAAGTCTTACAAGAAAAATGGAACCTTTCTTGTGCGGGTCGGCCTAGTGCCCTAAACAGGAAACGGCGTAAAACGCAACGTGGTGACACCTCCATTTTGCAGTGAAAAATGAGACTTTTTTGGCAAAGTGCCTAGCTGTAGTTTTTGAACCCTAGCCCTGCCGGCACCTAGGGAAACCTAGCAAACCTATACATTTTTGAAAACTAGACACCCAGGGGAATCCAGGATGGGGTGACTTGAGTTCCTCCCTACAGGGTCTGTTACCCAGAATCCCTTGCAAACGTAAAAAATTGACTAAAAAAAAACACATTTTCCCCACATTTCTGTGATGGAAAGTTCTAGAATCTGTGTGGATCCACAAATTTCCATCCACCCCGCGTTCCCCAAAGTCCTACGAGAAAAATGGTACCTCACTTGTGTGGGTCGGCCTAGTGCCCGCGACAGGAAACGACGCAAAACGCAACGTGGTCACACCTCAATTTTGCAGTGAAAAATAACCCTTTTTTGGCAAAGTGCCTAGCTGTAGTTTTTGAACTCTAGCCCTGCCGTCACCTAGGGAAATGTAGGAGAGTAGGGTCTGCTATCCTATGGTCACCCCAAATTTTTGCTTTTTGCTTCACTGGTTTTTGACATATTGAGGCTGTGGGCCTGCCAATCAGACCCCCAGCCTGCTGTTCTCTCTACTAAATTAAAACTATGCACCCGAGGTGCATAACCAATTGGAAGTGGATCACCCTGTCAGCCCCTGTACCAGTGTACACTAGGTACCCAGGGCATTGGTGTACCCAAGGCCTGCCAGGGGCTGAAGCATGTATTATGCCACCCCAGGCTTGGCCTAACAATTTGACACAACTGGCTGATCACTCAGCTGGGGTAAGTTGGTGTAATCACCTCTTACTTAGGTGTAGTATACCTATACCTAACCTTAAATGGGACACCTGGTAACCTATAAGTCACTCCTATGGCAGGCCTTAACAATCCTGAAGGCAGAGTGCGTGGTTCCATGTGAGATGGTGCTCTGGCACGAGCTGAGCCTGTCTGCAGTGGTCGGAACAACTTCCTTCTACTGTTTCCAGATATCGTCATACCATATACTCTTAAGTGCATTATGAACCTCGCGGTTAAATGCTATCTTTGGTTTGGCTTTATCAAAACATGTCGAGTAAGGTGTCATACGAATTGGAATACTAACCCCTCGCCAATTCTGGCGACGGGGTTAGCATTCCACCCTTCTAGAGGGACACGACATGTACAGTGCCTGAAACCCGGGTAAAATCAGACATAGCCACAGCTCCACAAAATGGATGCTGCCACCACAGACACAAGTCTGCCCTCCTGCTGCTGGGAGTCCTTCCAGCTTGGGAGGTGTGGACAAAGGGTTTCCTGCCAGGGGAGGTGCGTGCACCACCCCAGACAGGATTTTGTGTATTGGTCAGGTAGGGCTTGAAAGAAACCAGACATGCCTGTGGCTCACAAGGAGCCTCGGTGCATATTTCAGTTCAAACCGGTCCTGGGGCACACCAGTCCCGGGCCTGGGGCGAGCTGGACAAAGGATTGGGGGTGTAACCACCCCCCTTCCTGGTACCACCCATAGGGAGGGACCTAGCAGGTAGTCCGGCCCCTAGAATCCGCTTAAAGGTAGGAGCTGTGTCCTAAGACTTCAGACATCCTGGAATCAACTTAAAACTAAGAAGAAGACGGGAACTTCGACGCTCTGCTGCACAGAGGACTGAAGCCAATCTCCCCTGTGGTCAGGGAGTGACCACCTTGCTAACGCAAGCACCATCCAGCGAATCAACGTCTGATTTGCCGCCGCCTCCTGCCGGAGCCCGAGCCCAGAGTCTGACAAGACCTGGACCTCCAGACCTCTCACCGCCCGATCCACAGTCCCTGAAAAGAGGAGACCCGTGGAGGCACCGAGACACGTGGAGCCGGCCATCTTAGAACGACTACGACAAGCTGACAAGTGCAACAACCAAGGCTCCCTCCAAGTTGTGCTTTGGGATCTGAGAAGCCCAACACCCGAGCAGCATCTGCACCAAAGGTGAGCCCTCCAGCATCTCCACGATCTGCGTGGGGCCCTTCTGCATTTTGCCACTCGACGTGCCTAACCGGTTGCTGGCCCGCTGGCTAGTAGCCATCTTGGCGACGAACTTCAAGAAATACACCGCTGGTCTGGTTGCTCCAGACTAGCCCTTGCTCCCCTCCAAAGGAGCAGTCCTTCTGACCTTGCTGGTCAGAACCATCAGCTTATTTCCTTTTCCTACAACAATTGCTTTTGCCAAGGCTTGTTTGCTTCGATCAAGTCGCCGACACCGCCGACAGCGAGAGCCTGCGTGGGACAGCTCGTGACTCGACTCCTGGACGTCGTCGACCTCCAGGGACCACGTGGCTGCAGAGACAAGCTACACCTTTCTCCCTGTTTGCACCCGACATTGCTTGGTACCCACCTGGTGCCACGCTGGTCACTGGCTAGTGACTGTGAACACTGTCCCCTCTGCTTACAGGTCTTCAACATCTCCGATCCACTCTTGGATCCACTGCATCTCTCCCGGACCGACCGCCTGCAGCATCTTTGTCTTCAGGCTCCACGGAACAGATAGAAGAAACCCGACGCACTTCGAGGCCTATGCACCCGCTTCCTGTGGGTGAGGTAAAGCTGGCACATCTGTGCCCAAGTGTAGTATTACATCTCTAGTGCCTGTGTTCCAAATCTTGAGTTCCTAGTCCATCCGGAAGATCCTCTTTGCAGTAACTTTGTACTTTTTACGCACCCATTGAAACCTATGGGAGCACGCGTGTGACTATTTGCTCTGCACACGCCACCCGTGGACCTCCTGGTCACTAACTGACGTTAGCTCCTTGTAGGCCCAGCGATTCTAGAGGCCCTAGGCCTTTTCCCTTTTCTGTTCGTGGTACTTATACCACTATTTTAGTATATGGTTCGAGTGGCCACCAGGGCCTATCCATATAAAGTGCAACTTCTGTGTATTCTGTGATAATCTTGTTTGACGATTTGTGCTCCTGTGCTCATAAAGAGACTAGGGGTTACTTTGAGAAATAAATACATATATATTTCGAATATATATCTGTGTGGTGTCCTTTCATTGGTATAAAAGGGGGTTGCATTTGGTAAAACAGCTGGCTTAACACGCTTCACGAGTTTAGCCTCAAAGACTGCTTAGCCTACGCTACCACTAGGGCAGCTAGTCCGAAAAGGTTGACTTACAACCACACCATAAGGGTTGCTTGGCATGGTACAAGGTGATCACTTTAACTAGTGAGCATCATATACCAGGCCAACTTCTCACAGGAAACCTAGCACACCTATATATTTTCGAAAACTAGACACCCAGGGGAATCCAGGATGGGGTGACTTGAGTGCCTCCCACCAGGGTCTGTTACCCAGAATCCCTTGCAAACGGAAACAATTGACAAAAAAAACACATTTTCCCCACATTTCTGTGATGGAAAGTTCTGGAATCTGTGTGGATCCACAAATTTCCACCCACCCCGCATTCCCCAAAGTCTTACAAGAAAAATGGAACCTTTTTTGTGCGGGTCGGCTTAGTGCCCGCGACAGGAAACGGCGCAAAACGCAACGTGGTCACACCTCAATTTTGCAGTGAAAATGACCCTTTTTTGGCAAAGTGCCTAGCTGTAGTTTTTGAACCCTAGCCCTGCCGGCACCTAGGGAAACCTAGCAAACCTATATATTTTCGAAAACTAGACACCCAGGGGAATCCAGGATGGGGTGACTTGAGTGCCTCCCACCAGGGTCTGTTACCCAGAATCCCTTGCAAACGTAAAAAAAAATTGACAAAAAAAAACCATTTTCCCCACATTTCTGTGATGGAAAGTTCTGGAATCTGCGTGGATCTACAAATTTCCACCCACCCCGCGTTCCCCAAAGTCTTACAAGAAAAATGGAACCTTTCTTGTGCGGGTCGGCTTAGTGCCCGTGACAGGAAACGGCGCAAAACGCAACGTGGTCACACCTCAATTTTGCAGTGAATATGACCCTTTTTTGGCAAAGTGCCTAGCTGTAGTTTTTGAACCCTAGCCCTGCCGGCACCTAGGGAAACCTAGCAAACCTATATATTTTCGAAAACTAGACACCCAGGGGAATCCAGGATGGGGTGACTTGAGTGCCTCCCACCATGGTCTGTTACCCAGAATCCCTTGCAAACGTAAATATTTGACAAAAAAACACATTTTCCCCACATTTCTGTGATGGAAAGTTCTGGAAACTGCGTGGATCCACAAATTTCCAACCACCCCGCGTTCCCCAAAGTCCTACGAGAAAAATGGTACCTCACTTGTGCGGGTCGGCCTAGTGCCCGCGACAGGAAATGGCGCAAACGCAACGTGGTCACACCTCAATTTTGCAGTGAAAAATTACCCTATTTTGGCAAAGTGCCTAGCTGTAGTTTTTGAACCCTAGCCCTGCCGGCACCTAGGGAAACGTAGCAACCTATATATTTTCGAAAACTTGACATCCAGGGGAATCCAGGATGGGGTGACTTGAGTGCCTCCCACCAGGGTCTGTTACCCAGAATCCCTTGCAAACATAAAAAAAAATTGACAAAAAAAAACCATTTTCCCCACATTTCTGTGATGGAAAGTTCTGGAATCTGCGTGGATCCACAAATTTCCAACCACCCCGCGTTCCCCAAAGTCTTACAAGAAAAATGGAACCTTTCTTGTGCGGGTCGGCTTAGTGCCCCTGACAGGAAACGGCGCAAAACGCAACGTGGTCACACCTCAATTTTGCAGTGAAAATGACCCTTTTTTGGCAAAGTGCCTAGCTGTAGTTTTTAAACCCTAGCCCTGCCGGCACCTAGGGAAACCTAGCAAACCTATATATTTTCGAAAACTAGACACCCAGGGGAATCCAGGATGGGGTGACTTGAGTGCCTCCCACCATGGTCTGTTACCCAGAATCACTTGCAAACGTAAATATTTGACAAAAAAAACACATTTTCCCCACATTTCTGTGATGGAAAGTTCTGGAATCTGCGTGGATCCACAAATTTCCAACCACCCCGCGTTCCCCAAAGTCCTACGAGAAAAATGGTACCTCACTTGTGCGGGTCGGCCTAGTGCCCGCGACAGGAAACGGCGCAAAACGCAACATGGTCACACCTCAATTTTGCTGTGAAAAATGACCCTGTTTTTGGCAAAGTGACTAGCTGTGGTTTTTTAACCCTAGCTCTGCCGGCACCTAGGGAAACCTAGCAAACCTATATATTTTTGAAAACTAGACACCCACGGGAATCCAGGATGGGGTGACTTGAGTGCCTACCACCAAGGTCTGTTACCCAGAATCCCTTGCAAATGTAAAAAATTGACAAAAAAACACATTTTCCCCATATTTCTTTGATGGAAAGTTCTGGAAACTGCGTGGATCCACAAATTTCCACCCACCCCGCGTTCCCCAAAGTCCTACGAGTAAAATGGTACCTCAGTTGTGCGGGTCGGCCTAGTGCCCTAAACAGGAAACGGCGTAAAACGCAACGTGGTGACACCTCAATTTTGCAGTGAAAAATGAGACTTTTTTGGCAAAGTGCCTAGCTGTAGTTTTTGAACCCTAGCCCTGCCGGCACCTAGGGAAACCTAGCAAACCTATACATTTTTGAAAACTAGACACCCAGGGGAATCCAGGATGGGGTGACTTGAGTGCCTCCCACCAGGGTCTGTTACCCAGAATCCCTTGCAAACATAAAAAATTGACTAAAAAAAACCACATTTTCTCCACATTTCTGTGATGGAAAGTTCTGGAATCTGTGTGGATTCACAAATTTCCACCCACCCCGCGTTCCCCAAAGTCCTACGAGAAAAATGGTACCTCACTTGTGCGTGTCGGCCTAGTGCCCGAAACAGGAAACGGCGTAAAACGCAATGTGGTGACACCTCAATTTTGCAGTGAAAAATGACCCTTTTTTGGCAAAGTGCCTAGCTGTAGTTTTTGAACCCTAGCCCTACCGTCACCTATGGAAACCTAGCAAACCTATATATTTTCGAAAACTAGACACCCAGGGAAATCCAGGATGGGGTGACTTGAGTGCCTGCCACCAGGGTCTGTTACCCAGAATCCCTTGCAAACGGAAACAATTGACAAAAAAAACACATTTTCCCCACATTTCTGTGATGAAAAGTTCTGGAATCTGCGTGGATCCACAAATTTCCACCCGCCCCGCGTTTCCCAAAGTCCTATGAGAAAAATGGTACCTCACTTGTGCGGGTCGGCCTAGTGCCCGCGACAGGAAACAGCGCAAAACGCAACGTGGTCACACCTCAATTTTGCAGTGAAAAATGACCCTTTTTTGGCAAAGTGCCTAGCTGTAGTTTTTTAACCCTAGCCCTGCCGGCACCTAGGGAAACCTAGCAAACCTATATATTTTCGAAAACTAGACACCCAGGGGAATCCAGGATGGGGTGACTTGAGTGCCTCCCACCATGGTCTGTTACCCAGAATCCCTTGCAAACGTAAATATTTGACAAAAAAAACACATTTTCCCCACATTTCTGTGATGGAAAGTTCTGGAATCTGCGTGGATCCACAAATTTCCAACCACCCCGCGTTCCCCAAAGTCCTACGAGAAAAATGGTACCTCACTTGTGCGGGTCGGCCTAGTGCCCGCGACAGGAAACGGCGCAAAACGCAACGTGGTCACACCTCAATTTTGCAGTGAAAAATTACCCTTTTTTGGCAAAGTGCCTAGCTGTAGTTTTTGAACCCTAGCCCTGCCGGCACCTAGGGAAACCTAGCAACCTATATATTTTCAAAAACTTGACATCCAGGGGAATCCAGGATGGGGTGACTTGAGTGCCTCCCACCAGGGTCTGTTACCCAGAATCCCTTGCAAACGTAAAAAAAAATTGACAAAAAAAACCCATTTTCCCCACATTTCTGTGATGGAAAGTTCTGGAATCTGCGTGGGTCCACAAATTTCCACCCACCCCGCGTTCCCCAAAGTCTTACAAGAAAAATTGAACCTTTCTTGTGCGGGTCGGCTTAGTGCCCACGACAGGAAACGGCGCAAAACGCAACGTGGTCACACCTCAATTTTGCAGTGAAAATGACCCGTTTTTGGCAAAGTGCCTAGCTGTAGTTTTTGAACCCTAGCCCTGCCGGCACCTAGGGAAACCTAGCAAACCTATATATTTTCGAAAACTAGACACCCAGGGGAATCCAGGATGGCGTGACTTGAGTGCCTCCCACGATGGTCTGTTACCCAGAATCCCTTGCAAACGTAAATATTTGACAAAAAAAACACATTTTCCCCACATTTCTGTGATGGAAAGTTCTGGAATCTGCGTGGATCCACAAATTTCCAACCACCCCGGGTTACCCAAAGTCCTACGAGAAAAATGGTACCTCACTTGTGCGGGTCGGCCTAGTGCCCGCGACAGGAAACGGCGCAAAACGCAACATGGTCACACCTCAATTTTGCAGTGAAAAATGACCCTGTTTTTGGCAAAGTGACTAGCTGTAGTTTTTGAACCCTAGCTCTGCTGGCACCTAGGGTAATGTAGGAGAGTAGGGTCTGCTATCCTATGGTCACCCCAAATTTTTGCTTTTTGCTTCACTGGTTTTTGACATATTGAGGCTGTGGGCCTGCCAATCAGACCCCCAGCCTGCTGTTCTCTCTACTAAATTAAAACTATGCACCCTAGGTGCATAACCAATTGGAAGTGGATCACCCTGTCAGCCCCTGTACCAGTGTACACTAGGTACCCAGGGCATTGGTGTACCCAAGGCCTGCCAAGGGCTGCAGCATGTATTATGCCACCCCAGGCTTGGCCTAACAATCTGACACAACTGGCTGATCACTCAGCTGGGGTAAGTTGGTGTAATCACCTCTTACTTAGGTGTAGTATACCTATACCTAAACTTAAATGGGACACCTGGTAACCTATAAGTCACTCCTATGGCAGGCCTTAACAATCCTGAAGGCAGAGTGCTTGGTTCCATGTGAGATGGTGCTCTGGCATGAGCTGAGCCTGTCTGCAGTGGTCGGAACAACTTCCTTCTACTGTTTCCAGATATCGTCATACCATATACTCTTAAGTGCATTATGAACCTCGCGGTTAAATGCTATCTTTGGTTTGGCTTTATCAAAACATGTCGAGTAAGGTGTCATACGAATTGGAATACTAACCCCTCGCCAATTCTGGCGACGGGGTTAGCATTCCACCCTTCTAGAGGGACACGACATGTACAGTGCCTGAAACCCGGGTAAAATCAGACATAGCCTCAGCTCCACAAAATGGATGCTGCCACCACAGACACAAGTCTGCCCTCCTGCTGCTGGGAGTCCTTCCAGCTTGGGAGGTGTGGACAAAGGGTTTCCTGCCAGGGGAGGTGCGTGCACCACCCCAGACAGGATTTTGTGTATTGGTCAGGTAGGGCTTGAAAGAAACCAGACATGCCTGTGGCTCACAAGGAGCCTCGGTGCATATGCCAGTTCAAACCGGTCCTGGGGCACACCAGTCCCGGGCCTGGGGCGAGCTGGACAAAGGATTGGGGGTGTAACCACCCCCCTTCCTGGTCCCACCCATAGGGAGGGACCTAGCAGGTAGTCCGGCCCCTAGAATCCGAATAAAGGTAGGAGCTGTGTCCTAAGACTTTAGACATCCTGGAATCAACTTGAAACTAAGAAGAAGACGGGAACTTCGACATTCTGCTGCACAGAAGACTGAAGAAAATCTCCCCTGTGGTCAGGGAGTGACCACCTTGCTAACGCAAGCACCATCCAGCGAATCACCGTCTGCTTTGCCGCCGCCTCCCGCCGGAGCCCGAGCCCAGAGACTGACAAGACCTGGACCTCCAGACCTCTCACCGCCCGATCCACAGTCCCTGCAAAGAGGAGACCCGTGGAGGCACCGAGACACGTGGAGCCAGCCATCTTGGAACGACTACGACAAGCTGACAAGTGCAACAACCGAGGCTCCCTCCAAGTTGTGCTTTGGGTCCTGAGAAGCCCAACCCTCGAGCAGCATCTGCACCAAAGGTGAGCCCTCCAGCATCTCCACGATCTGCGTGGGGCCCTTCTGCATTTTGCCACTCGACGCGCCTAACCGGTTGCTGGCCCGCTGGCTAGTGGCCATCTTGGCGACGAAATCTACGACAAACACCGCTGGTCTGGTTGCTCCAGACTGGCCCTTGCTCCCCTCCAAAGGAGCAATCCCTCTGACCTTGCTGGTCAGAACCAACAGCTGATTTCCGAATCCTCCTACAATTGCTTTAGCCAAGGCTTGTTTGCTTCGATCAAGTCGCCGACACCGCCGACAGCGAGAGCCTGCGTGGGACAGCTCGTGAGCCGACTCCTGGACGTCGTCGACCTTCAGGGACCACGTGGCTGCGGAGACAAGCTACCCCTCATCACCTGTTTGCACCCGACATCGCCTGGTACCCACCTGGTGCCACGCTGGTCACTGGCTAGTGACTGTGAACACTGTCCCCTCTGCTTACAGGTCTTCAATATCTCCGATCCACTCTTGGATCCACTGCATCTCTTCCCGACCGACCGCCTGCAGCATCTTTGTCCCAGGCTCAACGGAACAGATAGAAGAAACCCGACGCACTTCGAGGCCTATGCACCCGCTTCCTGTGGGTGAGGTAAAGCTGGTACTCCGGTGCCCATGTGTAGTAATACATCTCTAGTGCCTGTGTTCCAAATCTTAAGTTCCTAGTCAACCCGGAAGATCTCCTTTTGCAGTAACTTGGTACTTTTTACGCACCCATTGAAACCTATGGGAGCACGCGTGTGACTATTTGCTCTGCACACGCCACCCGTGGACCTCCTGGTCACTAACTGACGTTAGCTCCTTGTAGGCCCAGCGATTCTAGAGGCCCTAGGCCTTTTCCCTTTTCTGTTCGTGGTACTTATACCACTATTTTAGTATATGGTTCGAGTGGCCACCAGGGCCTATCCATATAACGTGCAACTTCTGTGTATTCTGTGATAATCTTGTTTGACGATTTGTGCTCCTGCGCTCATAAAGAGACTAGGGGTTACTTTGAGAAATAAATACATATATATTTTGAATATATATCCGTGTGGTGTCCTTTCATTGGTATAAAAGGGGGTTGCTATTGGTAAAACAGCTTGCTTAACACGCTTCACGAGTTTAGCCTCAAAGACTGCTTAGCCTACGCTACCACTAGGGCAGCTAGTCCGAAAAGGTTGACTTACAACCACACCATAAGGGTTGCTTGGCATGGTACAAGGTGATCACTTTAACTAGTGAGCATCATATACCAGGCCAACTTCTCACATTGGTGAGCAGCGGTTGGATTTGAGCTTGCTGTGTTTTACCATTGTAATCTCTTGGTTACCAATTGAAAGATCACATAGGTACCTGTAGGTACATATAAAACAAGATTAGATATACATAAGTTCTACTGAACTTAGTTGTTGTAGAGCAAAGGGAGTAGCACACCCTGACTACAACTACTAGATAGGTTTAGTAGGTAAACCCAAGTGTAGGTAGATTGCAACACATCCACCCACACTTAAGAGCAATGGCCGGGGCAGAGGGGTCCACTGTACCCATCTCTGTTGAGAGTGACCCCCAGAGGGCACCATCCAGCTTTGCTACCCTTAATCAGAATGAGCTCAGGCATTTGGCAACTCTTAGAGGCCTTAAACAGCCCAAGAACCCAAACTCTGCTGAGCTCAGAGAGCTCTTACAGAATGATGAGAATCAGAGAGCACTCAAGAAAGCTTCCCAGTTAGCCCCCTTAGGGACAGGAACAGGAGGCCCCCCTTCTAAAGATGCCACTGAAGTACCCCTTCCCAATAGTCACCCCTTAGATGGGATGCCTACCACAGAGGATGAGAGTGAAAAGGATACTGACAGTAGTGAGGATGAAGGGAGAACTAGCCCAGTGCCAAGTGTTATACTTGGCCCAGCTAAACCAAGGCTATTGGGGACTGACAGTGGGTTCAACCCACTGGATCTCCCCAGTGGACTTAACACAGGGCTGGGAAGGCAAAGGAATCGCTCAGGTGACTCCAATGCTTCCCATGGCTCTAGAGGCTCTCAAGGTCACTCCAGGAGAAGGATGACCACCCCTCAGAGGAGGGAACATGAGGCCAAGATGCAAGAGGCCCAGCTGAGGATCAGGAAGCAGGAGCTAGAAGTAGCCCTGATGGAAGAGAAACTTAGCAAGGCTAGACAGCATAAAGAGAGTGGGTCTATACCCACTGGTGGCAGCATTGTCCCTAAGGACAAAGATAGGGTTTTCGACAATAGAAACCTGTCTAAGGTTGTGCCCCCCTACAAAAGTGGGGATGACATCCACAAGTGGATAACTGCTCTTGAGAGAGCCTGCAAAGTACAGCAGGTTCCTGAAGATCAGTGGGCAGCAATCCTCTGGCTCTCCTTTGAAGGAAGAGGCAGAGACAGACTCCTCACTGTTAGAGAAGAGGATGTCAGAAACTACAGAGTCCTGAAGAGTGTTCTAGTTGATGGGTTAGGCTTAACCACTGAGCAGTACAGGTTAATGTTCAGAGACACCCAAAAGACACAGACTCAGGACTGGTCTGAATACATTGAATGTGCCACTAAGGCTTTGGAGGGTTGGTTGCTGGGAAGTAAGGTATCTGATTTTACAGGATTGTATAATTTGATGATGAGAGAACAGATTTTAAATAACTGTCAAAACCAGCAACTGCATCAACACTTGGTTGACTCTGATCTGACCTCTCCCCAAGAATTGGGAAAGAAGGCAGACAAATGGGTCAGAACCAGGGTTAAGCAAAAGAACCAGAACCAGGGCCAAGGGGGTGATCAGAGGAAAACAGACCAAAAGGGTGGAGATCAGAAATCTAAAGACCAGAAGTCTTCAACAGGGCCCCAAACTACTGCTAAGGAGGGTGGGTCCCAACAACAGTCCAAAAAGAAGAAAGAAGGTCAAAAGAAACCCTGGTGCAATCATTGCAAAAATACAACTCACTGGACTAGTGATTGCAAAAAGGGTGGAGCCCCCAACACTGTTGCCCCTAAGGCACCTGCTCCCAGTACTACTGTTAGCAGTGTTGGTCCCCAGACAAAGGGTGTAGTGGGAATCACTATGGGAACTGAAGGAGATTCTGACTTAGACAGAACCCTTACACAGGCAGTCTTGATCTGTGATGGGGACATTGATTTGTCCCTGACTGTGAGCCCCAGTAACCTGGGCAAGTACAGACAGACCCCTTTAATTAATGACAAAGTGGCTCAAGCCTACAGGGACACATGTGCCAGTGTCACTATGGTGACACCAGGCTTTGTGGACCCTGGACAGTACATACCAGGTGAGAACTACCTGGTGACCAATGCCAGCAATGCCACTACTTCACATAGTGTGGCAGTTGTTAACTTCTCATGGGGAGGGGTAACTGGCCTCAAAAGGGTTGTGGTTAGTGCAGACCTCCCAGTAGAATGTTTGTTGGGCAATGACCTAGAGAGTTCTCTATGGTCAGAAGTGGAGTACAGGACTCATGCAGAGATGTTAGGTATATCATCACATGTCCTTGCTGTGACCAGGTCACAGGCCAAAAAGTGCCTCACTGAACCACAGGTCTTGGATCCTGGAACAATGGACCAAGCACCTACCAAGAAGAAGAACAGGAGGGTCAAGGCTGTGCCTTCCCCCTTGCCTCAGAGTGATGATCAGCCTTCCCAGGAAGCTGATCTAGAGGACCCTGAAGGAACTGTCCCTGAAGAGCTTGAACCTGATCAGGTTGAGTTTCTGGGGACAGGGGGACCTTCAAGGGCTGACTTGAGGCAGGCTCAGTTATCCTGTCCCTCTCTTGAACCCCTCAGACAGCTGGCTGCTGCTGAGGCTGCTGGGAATGCTCAAGGTACCCATAAAGTGTATTGGGATGAAGGGCTCCTTTATTCAGAGGCTAGAGACCCCAAGCCTGGTGCAACCAGGAGGTTGGTCATACCTCTGCAATTTAGGGGCTTCCTTCTTACCTTGGCCCATGACATTCCTTTAGCAGGACACTTAGGCCAGAACAAGACTTGGGACAGGCTTGTCCCTCACTTTCACTGGCCTCATATGAATGAAGATACAAAGGAGTTTTGTCGCTCCTGTGTTACCTGCCAAGCCAGTGGCAAATCAGGTGGCACAACAAAGGCCCCCCTTATACCACTACCTGTGGTGGGGGTCCCCTTTGAAAGAGTGGGAATAGACATAGTGGGTCCCATGGATCCTCCCACTGCATCTGGGCACAGATTTATACTGGTGGTAGTGGATCATGCCACCAGGTATCCAGAGGCAATTCCCCTTAGGACCACTACAGCACCTGTTGTGGCCAGGGCCCTGCTGGGAGTATTCTCCAGAGTGGGGTTTCCTAAGGAGGTAGTATCTGACAGAGGTACCAACTTTATGTCAGGATACTTGACAGCTATGTGGAAGGAATGTGGTGTCAACTACAAGTTCACCACCCCTTATCACCCACAATGCAATGGGCTTGTTGAGAGATTCAACAAGACCCTAAAGGGTATGATCAAAGGATTACCTGAAAAGCTCAGGCGAAGATGGGATATCCTTCTACCCTGCCTTCTGTTTGCTTACAGAGAGGTCCCACAAAAAGGAGTTGGCTACAGCCCCTTTGAATTGTTGTTTGGGCACCCTGTGAGAGGCCCACTGTGTTTGGTGAAGGAAGGATGGGAGTTACCTCTCAAAAAGCCTAAGCTAGACATAGTGGACTATGTACTTGGTCTCCGCTCCAGGATGGCTGAGTATATGGAGAAGGCATCTAAAAACCTTGAGGCAAGCCAGGCCTTACAGAAAGCTTGGCATGACCAAAAGGCTGTCTTGGTTGAGTATCAGCCAGGACAGAAGGTATGGGTGTTGGAGCCAGTGGCCCCAGCAGCACTCCAAGACAAATGGTCTGGACCCCATACAATCCTGGAAAAGAAGGGAGAGGTCACCTACTTGGTGGACCTAGGAACTCCCAGGAGTCCCCACAGGGTACTCCATGTTAACAGGCTTAAAGCATATGTTGACAGGGCAGACATGGGCTTGCTCATGGCTACAGATGAGGGACAGGAGGAAGAGAGTGACCCTCTCCCAGACCTGTTGTCTCAGAACCCTGAAGATGGCTCAGTTGAAGGAGTGACCCTTGGAGGCAACCTCACTGCCCATCAGCAGACTGAATGTAGACAGGTTCTACAATCATTTTCACATATGTTTTCCTTGATACCTAGTCAAACTGACTGGTGTACCCATGTTGTGGACACTGGTGACAGTCTGCCTGTAAAGAACAAACTTTACAGACAACCTGACCACGTCAGGGACTGTATAAAGGCTGAGGTACATAAAATGCTGGAATTAGGTGTCATTGAACCCTCAGAGAGCCCCTGGGCTAGCCCAGTGGTTCTGGTCCCCAAACCTCACACCAAAGATGGCAAGAGAGAGATGAGGTTCTGTGTGGACTACAGAGGACTCAATGCTGTCACCAGGACAGATGCACACCCTATTCCAAGGGCAGATGAGCTCATAGACAAACTAGCTTCTGCAAAGTTTTTGAGCACATTTGACTTGACAGCTGGCTATTGGCAAATCAGGTTAGCTGAGGAGTCTAAGGCCAAAACAGCATTCTCCACCCCAGGTGGGCATTATCAGTTTGTGGTGATGCCCTTTGGTCTGAAGAATGCACCTGCCACCTTCCAAAGGCTGGTGAACCAAGTCCTTACTGGGTTGGATGACTTTTGCGCAGCATATCTTGATGACATTGCTGTCTTTAGTTCCACCTGGGAGGATCACCTGATCCACCTGAAGAAGGCTCTTGAGGCTCTGCAAAGGGCAGGCCTCACTATCAAGGCTACTAAGTGCCAGATAGGGCAGAGTAAGGTTGTATATTTGGGCCACCTTGTAGGTGGAGGCCAAGTTCAACCACTGGAGAGTAAGATACAATCCATCAAGGACTGGTCCCCTCCAACCACCCAGACTCAAGTTCGAGCTTTCTTGGGCTTGACTGGGTACTACAGGAAGTTTGTTAAGAACTATGGGTCCATTGTGACTCCTCTTAATGATCTGACATCCAAGAAGATGCCCAAAAAGGTTCAGTGGACAGTAAACTGTCAAAAGGCATTTGATGACCTGAAGGAGGCCATGTGCTCTGCACCTATCCTGAAAAGTCCTGACTACTCCAAAGAGTTTATTGTCCAAACAGATGCTTCTGAGTTGGGTGTGGGAGCTGTGCTGTCACAACTTAATGTAGATGGTCAAGACCAACCCATTGCTTTTATTAGCAGAAGGTTGACCCCCAGAGAGAAGAATTGGTCAGCTATTGAGAGGGAGGCCTTTGCTGTGGTGTGGGCCCTGAAGAAGCTGAGGCCATACTTGTTTGGCACTCACTTCAAGATTCAGACCGACCATAAGCCCCTCTTGTGGCTAAATCAGATGAAGGGTGAAAACCCCAAACTGCTTAGGTGGTCCATTTCCCTACAGGGGATGGACTTTACAGTGGAGCACCGGCCAGGTACTGACCATGGGAATGCAGATGGTCTCTCCAGGTACTTCCACTTAGGACATGAAGACGAGACTGGTCAAGGCTAGTTTAACGTCCCAGCGTTTGGGGGGGGGTTGTGTAGGAGAGTAGGGTCTGCTATCCTATGGTCACCCCAAATTTTTGCTTTTTGCTTCACTGGTTTTTGACATATTGAGGCTGTGGGCCTGCCAATCAGACCCCCAGCCTGCTGTTCTCTCTACTAAATTAAAACTATGCACCCTAGGTGCATAACCAATTGGAAGTGGATCACCCTGTCAGCCCCTGTACCAGTGTACACTAGGTACCCAGGGCATTGGTGTACCCAAGGCCTGCCAAGGGCTGCAGCATGTATTACGCCACCCCAGGCTTGGCCTAACAATCTGACACAACTGGCTGATCACTCAGCTGGGGTAAGTTGGTGTAATCACCTCTTACTTAGGTGTAGTATACCTATACCTAAACTTAAATGGGACACCTGGTAACCTATAAGTCACTCCTATGGCAGGCCTTAACAATCCTGAAGGCAGAGTGCTTGGTTCCATGTGAGATGGTGCTCTGGCATGAGCTGAGCCTGTCTGCAGTGGTCGGAACAACTTCCTTCTACTGTTTCCAGATATCGTCATACCATATACTCTTAAGTGCATTATGAACCTCGCGGTTAAATGCTATCTTTGGTTTGGCTTTATCAAAACATGTCGAGTAAGGTGTCATACGAATTGGAATACTAACCCCTCGCCAATTCTGGCGACGGGGTTAGCATTCCACCCTTCTAGAGGGACACGACATGTACAGTGCCTGAAACCCGGGTAAAATCAGACATAGCCTCAGCTCCACAAAATGGATGCTGCCACCACAGACACAAGTCTGCCCTCCTGCTGCTGGGAGTCCTTCCAGCTTGGGAGGTGTGGACAAAGGGTTTCCTGCCAGGGGAGGTGCGTGCACCACCCCAGACAGGATTTTGTGTATTGGTCAGGTAGGGCTTGAAAGAAACCAGACATGCCTGTGGCTCACAAGGAGCCTCGGTGCATATGCCAGTTCAAACCGGTCCTGGGGCACACCAGTCCCGGGCCTGGGGCGAGCTGGACAAAGGATTGGGGGTGTAACCACCCCCCTTCCTGGTCCCACCCATAGGGAGGGACCTAGCAGGTAGTCCGGCCCCTAGAATCCGAATAAAGGTAGGAGCTGTGTCCTAAGACTTTAGACATCCTGGAATCAACTTGAAACTAAGAAGAAGACGGGAACTTCGACATTCTGCTGCACAGAAGACTGAAGAAAATCTCCCCTGTGGTCAGGGAGTGACCACCTTGCTAACGCAAGCACCATCCAGCGAATCACCGTCTGCTTTGCCGCCGCCTCCCGCCGGAGCCCGAGCCCAGAGACTGACAAGACCTGGACCTCCAGACCTCTCACCGCCCGATCCACAGTCCCTGCAAAGAGGAGACCCGTGGAGGCACCGAGACACGTGGAGCCAGCCATCTTGGAACGACTACGACAAGCTGACAAGTGCAACAACCGAGGCTCCCTCCAAGTTGTGCTTTGGGTCCTGAGAAGCCCAACCCTCGAGCAGCATCTGCACCAAAGGTGAGCCCTCCAGCATCTCCACGATCTGCGTGGGGCCCTTCTGCATTTTGCCACTCGACGCGCCTAACCGGTTGCTGGCCCGCTGGCTAGTGGCCATCTTGGCGACGAAATCTACGACAAACACCGCTGGTCTGGTTGCTCCAGACTGGCCCTTGCTCCCCTCCAAAGGAGCAATCCCTCTGACCTTGCTGGTCAGAACCAACAGCTGATTTCCGAATCCTCCTACAATTGCTTTAGCCAAGGCTTGTTTGCTTCGATCAAGTCGCCGACACCGCCGACAGCGAGAGCCTGCGTGGGACAGCTCATGAGCCGACTCCTGGACGTCGTCGACCTTCAGGGACCACGTGGCTGCGGAGACAAGCTACCCCTCATCACCTGTTTGCACCCGACATCGCCTGGTACCCACCTGGTGCCACGCTGGTCACTGGCTAGTGACTGTGAACACTGTCCCCTCTGCTTACAGGTCTTCAATATCTCCGATCCACTCTTGGATCCACTGCATCTCTTCCCGACCGACCGCCTGCAGCATCTTTGTCCCAGGCTCAACGGAACAGATAGAAGAAACCCGACGCACTTCGAGGCCTATGCACCCCCTTCCTGTGGGTGAGGTAAAGCTGGTACTCCGGTGCCCATGTGTAGTAATACATCTCTAGTGCCTGTGTTCCAAATCTTAAGTTCCTAGTCAACCCGGAAGATCTCCTTTTGCAGTAACTTGGTACTTTTTACGCACCCATTGAAACCTATGGGAGCACGCGTGTGACTATTTGCTCTGCACACGCCACCCGTGGACCTCCTGGTCACTAACTGACGTTAGCTCCTTGTAGGCCCAGCGATTCTAGAGGCCCTAGGCCTTTTCCCTTTTCTGTTCGTGGTACTTATACCACTATTTTAGTATATGGTTCGAGTGGCCACCAGGGCCTATCCATATAACGTGCAACTTCTGTGTATTCTGTGATAATCTTGTTTGACGATTTGTGCTCCTGCGCTCATAAAGAGACTAGGGGTTACTTTGAGAAATAAATACATATATATTTTGAATATATATCCGTGTGGTGTCCTTTCATTGGTATAAAAGGGGGTTGCTATTGGTAAAACAGCTTGCTTAACACGCTTCACGAGTTTAGCCTCAAAGACTGCTTAGCCTACGCTACCACTAGGGCAGCTAGTCCGAAAAGGTTGACTTACAACCACACCATAAGGGTTGCTTGGCATGGTACAAGGTGATCACTTTAACTAGTGAGCATCATATACCAGGCCAACTTCTCACAGGTAACCTAGCAAACCTATATATTTTCGAAAACTAGACACCCAGGGGAATCCAGGATGGGGTGACTTGAGTGCCTCCCACCAGGGTCTGTTACCCAGAATCCCTTGCAAACATAAAAAATTGACTAAAAAAAACCACATTTTCCCCACATTTCTGTGATGGAAAGTTCTGGAATCTGTGTGGATCCACAAATTTCCACCCACCCCGCGTTCCCCAAAGTCCTACGAGAAAAACGGTACCTCACTTGTGCGGTTCGGCCTAGTGCCCGAAACAGGAAACGGCGTAAAACGCAATGTGGTGACACCTCAATTTTGCAGTGAAAAATGACCCTTTTTTGGCAAAGTGCCTAGCTGTAGTTTTTGAACCCTAGCCCTACCGTCACCTATGGAAACCTAGCAAACCTATATATTTTCGAAAACTAGACACCCAGGGGAATCCAGGATGGGGTGACTTGAGTGCCTGCCACCAGGGTCTGTTACCCAGAATCCCTTGCAAACGGAAACAATTGACAAAAAAAACACATTTTCCCCACATTTCTGTGATGAAAAGTTCTGGAATCTGCGTGGATCCACAAATTTCCACCCGCCCCGCGTTTCCCAAAGTCCTATGAGAAAAATGGTACCTCACTTGTGCGGGTCGGCCTAGTGCCCGCGACAGGAAACAGCGCAAAACGCAACGTGGTCACACCTCAATTTTGCAGTGAAAAATGACCCTTTTTTGGCAAAGTGCCTAGCTGTAGTTTTTGAACCCTAGCCCTGCCGGCACCTAGGGAAACCTAGAAAACCTATATATTTTCGAAAACTAGACACCCAGGGGAATCCAGGATGGGGTGACTTGAGTGCCTCCCACCATGGTCTGTTACCCAGAATCCCTTGCAAACGTAAATATTTGACAAAAAAAACACATTTTCCCCACATTTCTGTGATGGAAAGTTCTGGAATCTGCGTGGATCCACAAATTTCCAACCACCCCGCGTTCCCCAAAGTCCTACGAGAAAAATGGTACCTCACTTGTGCGGGTCGGCGTAGTGCCCGCGACAGGAAACGGCGCAAAACGCAACGTGGTCACACCTCAATTTTGCAGTGAAAAATTACCCTTTTTTGGCAAAGTGCCTAGCTGTAGTTTTTGAACCCTAGCCCTGCCGGCACCTAGGGAAACCTAGCAAACCTATATATTTTCAAAAACTTGACATCCAGGGGAATCCAGGATGGGGTGACTTGAGTGCCTCCCACCAGGGTCTGTTACCCAGAATCCCTTGCAAACGTAAAAAAAAATTGACAAAAAAAACCCATTTTCCCCACATTTCTGTGATGGAAAGTATTGGAATCTGCGTGGGTCCACAAATTTCCACCCACCCCGCGTTCCCCAAAGTCTTACAAGAAAAATGGAACCTTTCTTGTGCGGGTCGGCTTAGTGCCCACGACAGGAAACGGCGCAAAACGCAACGTGGTCACACCTCAATTTTGCAGTGAAAATGACCCGTTTTTGGCAAAGTGCCTAGCTGTAGTTTTTGAACCCTAGTCCTGCCGGCACCTAGGGAAACCTAGCAAACCTATATATTTTCGAAAACTAGACACCCAGGGGAATCCAGGATGGCGTGACTTGAGTGCCTCCCACGATGGTCTGTTACCCAGAATCCCTTGCAAACGTAAATATTTGACAAAAAAAACACATTTTCCCCACATTTCTGTGATGGAAAGTTCTGGAATCTGCGTGGATCCACAAATTTCCAACCACCCCGCGTTCCCCAAAGTCCTACGAGAAAAATGGTACCTCACTTGTGCGGGTCGGCCTAGTGCCCGCGACAGGAAACGGCGCAAAACGCAACATGGTCACACCTCAATTTTGCAGTGAAAAATAACCCTGTTTTTGGCAAAGTGACTAGCTGTAGTTTTTGAACCCTAGCTCTGCTGGCACCTAGGGTAACCTAGCAAACCTATATATTTTCGAAAACTAGACACCCAGGGGAATCCAGGATGGGGTGACTTGAGTGCCTCCCATCAGGGTCTGTTACCCAGAATCCCTTGCAAACATAAAAAATTGACTAAAAAAAAACCACATTTTCCCCACATTTCTGTGATGGAAAGTTCTGGAATCTGTGTGGATCCACAAATTTCCACCCACCCCGCGTTCCCCAAAGTCCTACGAGAAATATGGTACCTCACTTGTGCGGGTCGGCCTAGTGCCCGAAACAGGAAACGGCGTAAAACGCAATGTGGTGACACCTCAATTTTGCAGTGAAAAATGACCCTTTTTTGGCAAAGTGCCTAGCTGTAGTTTTTGAACCCTAGCCCTACCGTCACCTATGGAAACCTAGCAAACCTATATATTTTCGAAAACTAGACACCCAGGGGAATCCAGGATGGGGTGACTTGAGTGCCTGCCACCAGGGTCTGTTACCCAGAATCCCTTGCAAACGGAAACAATTGACAAAAAAAACACATTTTCCCCACATTTCTGTGATGAAAAGTTCTGGAATCTGCGTGGATCCACAAATTTCCACCCGCCCCGCGTTTCCCAAAGTCCTATGAGAAAAATGGTACCTCACTTGTGCGGGTCGGCCTAGTGCCCGCGACAGGAAACAGCGCAAAACGCAACGTGGTCACACCTCAATTTTGCAGTGAAAAATGACCCTTTTTTGGCAAAGTGCCTAGCTGTAGTTTTTTAACCCTAGCCCTGCCGGCACCTAGGGAAACCTAGCAAACCTATATATTTTCGAAAACTAGACACTCAGGGGAATCCAGGATGGGGTGACTTGAGTGCCTCCCACCATGGTCTGTTACCCAGAATCCCTTGCAAACGTAAATATTTGACAAAAAAAACACATTTTCCCCACATTTCTGTGATGGAAAGTTCTGGAATCTGCGTGGATCCACAAATTTCCAACCACCCCACGTTCCCCAAAGTCCTACGAGAAAAATGGTACCTCACTTGTGCGGGTCGGCCTAGTGCCCGCGACAGGAAACGGCGCAAAACGCAACGTGGTCACACCTCAATTTTGCAGTGAAAAATTACCCTTTTTTGGCAAAGTGCCTAGCTGTAGTTTTTGAACCCTAGCCCTGCCGGCACCTAGGGAAACCTAGCAACCTATATATTTTCAAAAACTTGACATCCAGGGGAATCCAGGATGGGGTGACTTGAGTGCCTCCCACCAGGGTCTGTTACCCAGAATCCCTTGCAAACGTAAAAAAAAATTGACAAAAAAAACCCATTTTCCCCACATTTCTGTGATGGAAAGTTCTGGAATCTGCGTGGGTCCACAAATTTCCACCCACCCCGCGTTCCCCAAAGTCTTACAAGAAAAATGGAACCTTTCTTGTGCGGGTCGGCTTAGTGCCCACGACAGGAAACGGCGCAAAACGCAACGTGGTCACACCTCAATTTTGCAGTGAAAATGACCCGTTTTTGGCAAAGTGCCTAGCTGTAGTTTTTGAACCCTAGCCCTGCCGGCACCTAGGGAAACCTAGCAAACCTATATATTTTCGAAAACTAGACACCCAGGGGAATCCAGGATGGCGTGACTTGAGTGCCTCCCACGATGGTCTGTTACCCAGAATCCCTTGCAAACGTAAATATTTGACAAAAAAAAAACACATTTTCCCCACATTTCTGTGATGGAAAGTTCTGGAATCTGCGTGGATCCACAAATTTCCAACCACCCCGCGTTCCCCAAAGTCCTACGAGAAAAATGGTACCTCACTTGTGCGGGTCGGCCTAGTGCCCGTGACAGGAAACGGCGCAAAACGCAACATGGTCACACCTCAATTTTGCAGTGAAAAATGACCCTGTTTTTGGCAAAGTGACTAGCTGTAGTTTTTGAACCCTAGCTCTGCTGGCACCTAGGGTAACCTAGCAAACCTATATATTTTCGAAAACTAGACACCCAGGGGAATCCAGGATGGGGTGACTTGAGTGCCTACCACCAGGGTCTGTTACCCAGAATCCCTTGCAAATGTAAAAAATTGACAAAAAAAACACATTTTCCCCACATTTCTGTGATGGAAAGTTCTGGAAACTGCGTGGATCCACAAATTTCCACCCACCCCGCGTTCCCCAAAGTCCTACGAGAAAAATGGTACCTCACTTGTGCGGGTCGGCCTAGTGCCCGAAACAGGAAACGGCGTAAAACGCAACGTGGTGACACCTCAATTTTGCAGTGAAAAATGACCCTTTTTTGGCAAAGTGCCTAGCTGTAGTTTTTTAACCCTAGCCCTGCCGTCACCTATGGAAACCTAGCAAACCTATATATTTTCGAAAACTAGACACCCAGGGGAATCCAGGATGGGGTGACTTGAGTGCCTGCCACCAGGGTCTGTTACCCAGAATCCCTTGCAAATGTAAAAAATTGACAAAAAAAACACATTTTCCCCACATTTCTGTGATGGAAAGTTCTGGAAACTGCGTGGATCCACAAATTTCCACCCACCCCGCGTTCCCCAATGTCCTACGAGAAAAATGGTACCTCACTTGTGCGGATCGGCCTAGTGCCCGCGACAGGAGACGGCGCAAAACGCAACATGGTCACACCTCAATTTTGCAGTGAAAAATTACCCTTTTTTGGCAAAGTGACTAGCTGTAGTTTTTGAACCCTAGCTCTGCCGGCACCTAGGGAAACCTAGCAAACCTATATATTTTTGAAAACTAGACACCCAGGGGAATCCAGGATGGGGTGACTTGAGTGCCTACCACCAGGGTCTGTTACCCAGAATCCCTTGCAAACGGAAACAATTGACAAAAAAAACAAATTTTCCCCACATTTCTGTGATGAAAAGTTCTGGAATCTACGTGGATCCACAAATTTCCACTTACCCCGCGTTTCCCAAAGTCCTACGAGAAAAATGGTACCTCACTTGTGCGGGTCGGCCTAGTGCCCGCGACAGGAAACGGCGCAAAACGCAATGTGGTCACACCTCAATTTTGCAGTGAAAAATGACCCTTTTTTGGCAAAATGCCTAGCTGTAGTTTTTGAACCCTAGCCCTGCCGTCACCTATGGAAACCTAGCAAACCTATATATTTTCAAAAACTAGACACCCAGGGGAATCCAGGATGGGGTGACTTGAGTGCCTGCCACCAGGGTCTGTTACCCAGAATCCCTTGCAAACGGAAAACATTGACAAAAAAAACCACATTTTCCCCACATTTCTGTGATGAAAAGTTCTGGAATCTGCGTGGATCCACAAATTTCCACCCGCCCCGCGTTTCCCAAAGTCCTATGAGAAAAATGGTACCTCACTTGTGCGGGTCGGCCTAGTGCCCGCGACAGGAAATGGCGCAAAACGCAACGTGGTCACACCTCAATTTTGCAGTGAAAAATGACCCTTTTTTGGCAAAGTGCCTAGCTGTAGTTTTTTAACCCTAGCCCTGCCGGCACCTAGGGAAACCTAGCAAACCTATATATTTTCGAAAACTAGACACCCAGGGGAATCCAGGATGGGGTGACTTGAGTGCCTCCCACCAGGGTCTGTTACCCAGAATCCCTTGCAAACGTAAATAATTGACAAAAAAAAAACATTTTCCCCACATTTCCGTGATGGAAAGTTCTGGAATCTGCGTGGATCCACAAATTTCCACCCACCCCGCGTTCCCCAAAGTCCTACGAGAAAAATGGTACCTCACTTGTGCGGGTCGGCCTAGTGCCCGCGACAGAAGACGGGGCAAAACGCAACATGGTCACACCTCAATTTTGCAGTGAAAAATTACCCTTTTTTGCGAAGTGACTAGCTGTAGTTTTTTAACCCTAGCTCTGCCGGCACCTAGGGAAACCTAGCAAACCTATATATTTTTGAAAACTAGACACCCAGGGGAATCCAGGATGGGGTGACTTGAGTGCCTACCACCAGGGTATGTTACCCAGAATCCCTTGCAAACGGAAACAATTGACAAAAAAAACACATTTTCCCCACATTTCTGTGATGAAAAGTTCTGGAATCTGCGTGGATCCACAAATTTCCACTTACCCCGCGTTTCCCAAAGTCCTACGAGAAAAATGGTACCTCACTTGTGCGGGTCGGCCTAGTGCCCGCGACAGGAAACGGCGCAAAACGCAACGTGGTCACACCTCAATTTTGCAGTGAAAAATGACCCTTTTTTGGCAAAATGCCTAGCTGTAGTTTTTGAACCCTAGCCCTGCCGTCACCTATGGAAACCTAGCAAACCTATATATTTTCAAAAACTAGACACCCAGGGGAATCCAGGATGGGGTGACTTGAGTGCCTGCCACCAGGGTCTGTTACCCAGAATCCCTTGCAAACGGAAAACATTGACAAAAAAAACCACATTTTCCCCACATTTCTGTGATGAAAAGTTCTGGAATCTGCGTGGATCCACAAATTTCCACCCGCCCCACGTTTCCCGAAGTCCTATGAGAAAAATGGTACCTCACTTGTGCGGGTCGGCCTAGTGCCCGCGACAGGAAATGGCGCAAAACGCAACGTGGTCACACCTCAATTTTGCAGTGAAAAATGACCCTTTTTTGGCAAAGTGCCTAGCTGTAGTTTTTTAACCCTAGCCCTGCCGGCACCTAGGGAAACCTAGCAAACCTATATATTTTCGAAAACTAGACACCCAGGGGAATCCAGGATGGGGTGACTTGAGTGCCTCCCACCAGGGTCTGTTACCCAGAATCCCTTGCAAACGTAAATAATTGACAAAAAAAAACATTTTCCCCACATTTCCGTGATGGAAAGTTCTGGAATCTGCGTGGATCCACAAATTTCCACCCACCCCGCGTTCCCCAAAGTCCTACGAGAAAAATGGTACCTCACTTGTGCGGGTCGGCCTAGTGCCCGCGACAGAAGACGGGGCAAAACGCAACATGGTCACACCTCAATTTTGCAGTGAAAAATTACCCTTTTTTGCGAAGTGACTAGCTGTAGTTTTTTAACCCTAGCTCTGCCGGCACCTAGGGAAACCTAGCAAACCTATATATTTTTGAAAACTAGACACCCAGGGGAATCCAGGATGGGGTGACTTGAGTGCCTACCACCAGGGTATGTTACCCAGAATCCCTTGCAAACGGAAACAATTGACAAAAAAAACACATTTTCCCCACATTTCTGTGATGAAAAGTTCTGGAATCTGCGTGGATCCACAAATTTCCACTTACCCCGCGTTTCCCAAAGTCCTACGAGAAAAATGGTACCTCACTTGTGTGGGTCGGCCTAGTGCCCGCGACAGGAAACGGCGCAAAACGCAACGTGGTCACACCTCAATTTTGCAGTGAAAAATGACCCTTTTTTGGCAAAGTGCCTAGCTGTAGTTTTTTAACCCTAGCCCTGCCGGCACCTATGGAAACCTAGCAAACCTATATATGTTCGAAAACTAGACACCCAGGGGAATCCAGGATGGGGTGACTTGAGTGCCTGCCACAAGGGTCTGTTACCCAGAATCCCTTGCAAACGGAAACAATTGACAAAAAAAACACATTTTCCCCACATTTCTGTGATGAAAAGTTTTGGAATCTGCGTGGATCCACAAATTTCCACCCACCCCGCGTTCCCCAAAGTCCTACGAGAAAAATGGTACCTCACTTGTGCGGGTCGGCCTAGTGCCCGAAACAGGAAACGGCGTAAAACGCAACGTGGTGACACCTCAATTTTGCAGTGAAAAATGACCCTTTTTTGGCAAAGTGCCTAGCTGTAGTTTTTGAACCCTAGCCCTGCCGGCACCTAGCGAAACCTAGCAAACCTATATATTTTCGAAAACTAGGCACCCAGGGGAATCCTGGATGGGGTGACTTGAGTGCCTCCCACCATGGTCTGTTACCCAGAATCCCTTGCAAACGTAAATAATTGACAAAAAAAAACACATTTTCCCCACATTTCTGTGATGGAAAGTTCTGGAATCTGCGTGGATCCACAAATTTCCACCCACCCCGCGTTCCCCAAAGTCCTACGAGAAAAATGGTACCTCACTTGTACGGGTTTGCCTAGTGCCCGAAACAGGAAACGGCGTAAAACGCAACGTGGTGACACCTCAATTTTGCAGTGAAAAATGACCCTTTTTTGGCAAAGTGCCTAGCTGTAGTTTTTTAACCCTAGCCCTGCCGGCACCTAGGGAAACCTAGCAAACCTATATATTTTTGAAAACTAGACACCTAGGGGAATCCAGGATGGGGTGACTTGAGTGCCTCCCACCAGGGTCTGTTACCCAGAATCCCTCGCAAACATAAAAAATTGACAAAAAAACACATTTTCCCCACATTTCTGTGATGGAAAGTTCTGGAATCTGCGTGGATCCACAAATTTCCACCCACCCCGCATTCCCCAAAGACCTACGAGAAAAATGGTACCTCACTTGTGCGGGTCGGCCTAGTGCCCGCGACAGGAAATGGCACAAAATGCAACGTGGTCACACCTCAATTTTGCAGTGAAAAATGACCCTTTTTTGGCAAAGTCCCTAGCTTTAGTTTTTGAACCCTAGCCCTGCCGTCACCTATGGAAACCTAGCAAACCTATATATTTTCTAAAACTAGACACCCAGGGGAATCCAGGATGGGGTGACTTGAGTGCCTGCCACGAGGGTCTGTTACCCAGAATCCCTTGCAAACGGAAACAATTGACAAAAAAACCACAGTTTCCCCACATTTCTGTGATGAAAAGTTCTGGAATCTGCGTGGATCCACAAATTTCCACATACCCCGCGTTTCCCAAAGTCCTACGAGAAAAATGGTACCTCACTTGTGCGGGTCGGCCTAGTGACCGCGACAGGAAACGGCGCAAAACGCAACGTGGTGACACCTCAATTTTGCAGTGAAAAATGACCCTTTTTTGGCAAAGTGCCTAGCTGTAGTTTTTTAACCCTAGCCCTGCCGGCACCTAGGGAAACCTAGCAAACCTATATATTTTCGAAAACTAGACACCCAGGGGAATCCAGGATGGGGTGACTTGAGTGCCTCCCACCAGGGTCTGTTACCCAGAATCCCTTGCAAACGTAAACAATTGACAAAAAAAACACTTTTTCCCCACATTTCTGTGATGAAAAGTTCTGGAATCTGCGTGGATCCACAAATTTCCACCCACCCCGCGTTCCCCAAAGTCCTACGAGAAAAATGGTACCTCGCTTGTTCGGGTCGGCCTAGTGCCCGAAACAGGAAACGGCGTAAAACGCAACGTGGTCACACCTCAATTTTGCAGTGAGAAATGACCCTTTTTTGGCAAAGTGACTAGCTGTAGTTTTTGAACCCTAGCCCTGCCGGCACCTAGGGAAAGCTAGCAAATCTATATATTTTTGAAAACTAGACACCCAGGGGAATCCAGGATGGGGTGACTTGAGTGCCTCCCACCAGGGTCTGTTACCCTGAATCCCTTGCAAACGTAAATAATTGACAAAAAAAACACATTTTCCCCACATTTCTGTGATGGAAAGTTCTGGAATCTGCGTGGATCCACAAATTTCCACACACCCCGCGTTCCCCAAAGTCCTACGAGAAAAATGGTACCTCACTTGTGTGGGTCGGCCTAGTGCCCGCAACAGGAAACGGCGCATAACGCAACATGGTCACACCTCAATTTTGCAGTGAAAAATTACCCTTTTTTGGCAAAGTGACTAGCTGTAGTTTTTTAACCCTAGCTCTGCCGGCACCTAGTGAAACCTAGCAAACCTTTATATTTTTGAAAACTAGACACCCAGGGGAATCCAGGATGGGGTGACTTGAGTGCCTACCACCAGGGTCTGTTACCCAGAATCCCTTGCAAACGTACAAAATTGACAAAAAAAACACATTTTTCCCACATTTCTGTGATGGAAAGTTCTGGAATCTGCTTGGATCCACAAATTTCCACCCACCCCGCGTTCCCCAAAGTCCTACGAGAAAAATGGTACCTCACTTGTGTGGGTCTGCCTAGTGCCCGCGACAGGAAACGGCGCAAAACGCAACGTGGTCACACCTCAATTTTGCAGTGAAAAATGACCCTTTTTTGGCAAAGTGCCTAGCTGTAGTTTTTTAACCCTAGCCCTGCCGGCACCTAGGGAAACCTAGCAAACCTATATATTTTCAAAAACTAGACACCCAGGGTAATCCAGGATGGGGTGACTTGAGTGCCTCCCACCAGGGTCTGTTACCCAGAATCCCTTGCAAACGTAAATAATTGATAAAAAAAACACATTTTCCCCACATTTCTGTGATGGAAAGTTCTGGAACTTGCGTGGATCCACAAATTTCCACCCACCCCGCGTTCCCCAAAGTCCTACGAGAAAAATGGTACCTCACTTGTGCGGGTCGGCCTAGTGCCCGCGACAGGAGACGGGGCAAAACGCAACATGGTCACACCTCAATTTTGCAGTGAAAAATTACCCTTTTTTGCGAAGTGACTAGCTGTAGTTTTTTAACCCTAGCTCTGCCGGCACCTAGGGAAACCTAGCAAACCTATATATTTTTGAAAACTAGACACCCAGGGGAATCCAGGATAGGGTGACTTGAGTGCCTCCCACCAGGGTCTGTTACCCAGAATCCCTTGCAAATGGAAACAATTGACAAAAAAAACACATTTTCCCCACATTTCTGTGATGAAAAGTTCTGGAATCTGCGTGGATCCACAAATTTACACCCACCCCGCGTTCCCCAAAGTCCTACGAGAAAAATGGTACCTCACTTGTGCGGGTTTGCCTAGTGCCCGAAACAGGAAACGGCGTAAAACGCAACGTGGTGACACCTCAATTTTGCAGTGAAAAATGACCCTTTTTTGGCAAAGTGCCTAGCTGTAGTTTTTTAACTCTAGCCCTGCCGGCACCTAGGGAAACCTAGCAAACCTATATATTTTTGAAAACTAGACACCTAGGGGAATCCAGGATGAGGTGACTTGAGTGCCTCCCACCAGGGTCTGTTACCCAGAATCCCTCGCAAACATAAAAAATTGACAAAAAAACACATTTTCCCCACATTTCTGTGATGGAAAGTTCTGGAATCTGCGTGGATCCACAAATTTCCACCCACCCCGCATTCCCCAAAGTCCTACGAGAAAAATGGTACCTCACTTGTGCGGGTAGGCCTAGTGCCCGCGACAGGAAATGGCGCAAAACGCAACGTGGTCACACCTCAATTTTGCAGTGAAAAATGACCCTTTTTTGGCAAAGTGCCTAGCTGTAGTTTTTTAACCCTAGCCCTGCCGGCACCTAGGGAAACCTAGCAAACCTATATATTTTTGAAAACTAGACACCCAGGGGAATCCAGGATGGGGTGACTTGAGTGCCTCCCACTAGGGTCTGTTACCCAGAATCCCTTGCAAACATAAAAAATGGACAAAAAAAACACATTTTCCCCACATTTCTGTGATGGAAAGATCTGGAATCTGCGTGGATCCACAAATTTCCACCCACCCGGCGTTCCCCAAAGTCCTACGAGAAAAATGGTACCTCACTTGTGTGGGTCGGCCTAGTGCCCGCGACAGGAAACGGCGCAAAACGCAACGTGATCACACCTCAATTTTGCAGTGAAAAATGACCCTTTTTTGGCAAAGTGCCTAGCTGTAGTTTTTGAACCCTAGCCCTGCCGTCACCTATGGAAACCTAGCAAACCTATATATTTTCGAAAACTAGACACCCAGGGGAATCCAGGATGGGGTGACTTGAGTGCCTGCCACAAGGGTCTGTTACCCAGAATCCCTTGCAAACGGAAACAATTGACAAAAAAAACACATTTTCCCCACATTTCTGTGATGAAAAGTTCTGGAATCTGCGTGGATCCACAAATTTCCACCCACCCCGCGTTTCCCAAAGTCCTACGAGAAAAATGGTACCTCACTTGTGCGGGTCGGCCTAGTGCCCGCGACAGGAAACGGCGCAAAACGCAACGTGGTCACACCTCAATTTTGCAGTGAAAAATGACCCTTTTTTGGCAAAGTGCCTAGCTGTAGTTTTTTAACCCTAGCCCTGCTGGCACCTAGGGAAACCTAGCAAACCTATATATTTTCGAAAACTAGACACCCAGGGCAATCCAGGATGGGGTGACTTGAGTGCCTCCCACCAGGGTCTGTTACCCAGAATCCCTTGCAAACGTAAACAATTGACAAAAAAAACACATTTTCCCCACATTTCTGTGATGAAAAGTTCTGGAATCTGCGTGGATCCACAAATTTCCACCCACCCCGCATTCCCCAAAGTCCTACGAGAAAAATGGTACCTCGCTTGTGCGGGTCGGCCTAGTGCCCGAAACAGGAAACGGCGTAAAACGCAAAGTGGTCACACCTCAATTTTGCAGTGAGAAATGACCCTTTTTTGGCAAAGTGACTAGCTGTAGTTTTTTAACCCTAGCCCTGCCGGCACCTAGGGAAAGCTAGCAAATCTATATATTTTTGAAAACTAGACACCCAGGGGAATCCAGGATGGGGTGACTTGAGTGCCTCCCACCAGGGTCTGTTACCCTGAATCCCTTGCAAACGTAAATAATTGACAAAAAAAACACATTTTCCCCACATTTCTGTGATGGAAAGTTCTGGAATCTGCGTGGATCCACAAATTTCCACCCACCCCGCGTTCCCCAAAGTCTTACGAGAAAAATGGTACCTCACTTGTGCGGGTGGCCTAGTGCCCAATACAGGAAACGGCGCAAAATGCAACATGGTCACACCTCAATTTTGCAGTGAAAAATTACCCTTTTTTGGCAAAGTGCCTAGTTGTAGTTTTTTAACCCTAGCCCTGCCGGCACCTAGGGAAACCTAGCAAACCTATATATTTTTGAAAACTAGACACCCACGGGAATCCAGGATGGGGTGACTTGAGTGCCTCCCACCAGGGTCTGTTACCCAGAATCCCTTGCAAACATAAAAAATTGAAAAAAAAACACATTTTTCCCACATTTCTGTGATGGAAAGTTCTGGAATCTGCGTGGATCCACAAATTTCCACCCACCCGGCGTTCCCCAAAGTCCTACGAGAAAAATGGTACCTCACTTGTGTGGGTCGGCCTAGTGCCCGCGACAGGAAACGGCGCAAAACGCCACGTGGTCACACCTCAATTTTGCAGTGAAAAATGACCCTTTTTTGGCAAAGTGCCTAGCTGTAGTTTTTGAACCCTAGCCCTGCCGGCACCTAGCGAAACCTAGCAAACCTATATATTTTCGAAAACTAGACACCCAGGGGAATCCTGGATGGGGTGACTTGAGTGCCTCCCACCATGGTCTGTTACCCAGAATCCCTTGCAAACGTAATTAATTGACAAAAAAAACACATTTTCCCCACATTTCTGTGATGGAAAGTTCTGGAATCTGCGTGGATCCACAAATTTCCACCCACCCTGCGTTCCCCAAAGTCCTACGAGAAAAATGGTACCTCACTTGTGTGGGTCGGCCTAGTGCCCGAAACAGGAAACGGCGTAAAACGCAACGTGTTGACACCTCAATTTTGCAGTGAAAAATGACCCTTTTTTGGCAAAGTGCCTAGCTGTAGTTTTTTAACCCTAGCCCTGCCAGCACCTAGGGAAACCTAGCAAACCTTTATATTTTTGAAAACTAGACACCCAGGGGAATCCAGGATGGGGTGACTTGAGTGCCTACCACCAGGGTCTGTTACCCAGAATCCCTTGCAAACATACAAAATTGACAAAAAAAACACATTTTCCCCACATTTCTGTGATGGAAAGTTCTGGAATCTGCGTGGATCCACAAATTTCCACCCACCCCGCGTTCCCCAAATTCCTACGAGTAAAATGGTACCTCACTTGTGTGGGTCGGCCTAGTGCCCGCGACAGGAAACGGCACAAAACGCAACGTGGTCACACCTCAATATTGCAGTGAAAAATGACCCTTTTTTGGCAAAGTGCCTAGCTGTAGTTTTTTAACCCTAGCCCTGCCGGCACCTAGGGAAACCTAGCAAACCTATATATTTTTGAAAACTAGACACCCAGGGGAATCCAGGATGGGGTGACTTGAGTGCCTCCCACCAGGGTCTGTTACCCAGAATCCCTCGCAAACATAAAAAATTGACAAAAAAACACATTTTCCCCACATTTCTGTGATGGAAAGTTCTGGAATCTGCGTGGATCCACAAATTTCCACCCACCCCGCATTCCCCAAAGTCCTACGAGAAAAATGGTACCTCACTTGTGCGGGTCGGCCTAGTGCCCGCGACAGGAAATGGCGCAAAACGCAACGTGGTCACACCTCAATTTTGCAGTGAAAAATGACCCTTTTTTGGCAAAGTGCCTAGCTTTAGTTTTTGAACCCTAGCCCTGCCGTCACCTATGGAAACCTAGCAAACCTATATATTTTCTAAAAAGGGGTGACTTGAGTGCCTGCCACAAGGGTCTGTTACCCAGAATCCCTTGCAAACGGAAACAATTGACAAAAAAAACACATTTTCCCCACATTTCTGTGATGGAAAGATCTGGAATCTGCGTGGATCCACAAATTTCCACCCACCCGGCGTTCCCCAAAGTCCTACGAGAAAAATGGTACCTCACTTGTGTGGGTCGGCCTAGTGCCCGCGACAGGAAACGGCGCAAAACGCAACGTGATCACACCTCAATTTTGCAGTGAAAAATGACCCTTTTTTGGCAAAGTGCCTAGCTGTAGTTTTTGAACCCTAGCCCTGCCGTCACCTATGGAAACCTAGCAAACCTATATATTTTCGAAAACTAGACACCCAGGGGAATCCAGGATGGGGTGACTTGAGTGCCTGCCACAAGGGTCTGTTACCCAGAATCCCTTGCAAACGGAAACAATTGACAAAAAAAACACATTTTCCCCACATTTCTGTGATGAAAAGTTCTGGAATCTGCGTGGATCCACAAATTTCCACCCACCCCGCGTTTCCCAAAGTCCTACGAGAAAAATGGTACCTCACTTGTGCGGGTCGGCCTAGTGCCCGCGACAGGAAACGGCGCAAAACGCAACGTGGTCACACCTCAATTTTGCAGTGAAAAATGACCCTTTTTTGGCAAAGTGCCTAGCTGTAGTTTTTTAACCCTAGCCCTGCTGGCACCTAGGGAAACCTAGCAAACCTATATATTTTCGAAAACTAGACACCCAGGGCAATCCAGGATGGGGTGACTTGAGTGCCTCCCACCAGGGTCTGTTACCCAGAATCCCTTGCAAACGTAAACAATTGACAAAAAAAACACATTTTCCCCACATTTCTGTGATGAAAAGTTCTGGAATCTGCGTGGATCCACAAATTTCCACCCACCCCGCATTCCCCAAAGTCCTACGAGAAAAATGGTACCTCGCTTGTGCGGGTCGGCCTAGTGCCCGAAACAGGAAACGGCGTAAAACGCAAAGTGGTCACACCTCAATTTTGCAGTGAGAAATGACCCTTTTTTGGCAAAGTGACTAGCTGTAGTTTTTTAACCCTAGCCCTGCCGGCACCTAGGGAAAGCTAGCAAATCTATATATTTTTGAAAACTAGACACCCAGGGGAATCCAGGATGGGGTGACTTGAGTGCCTCCCACCAGGGTCTGTTACCCTGAATCCCTTGCAAACGTAAATAATTGACAAAAAAAACACATTTTCCCCACATTTCTGTGATGGAAAGTTCTGGAATCTGCGTGGATCCACAAATTTCCACCCACCCCGCGTTCCCCAAAGTCTTACGAGAAAAATGGTACCTCACTTGTGCGGGTGGCCTAGTGCCCAATACAGGAAACGGCGCAAAATGCAACATGGTCACACCTCAATTTTGCAGTGAAAAATTACCCTTTTTTGGCAAAGTGCCTAGCTGTAGTTTTTTAACCCTAGCCCTGCCGGCACCTAGGGAAACCTAGCAAACCTATATATTTTTGAAAACTAGACACCCACGGGAATCCAGGATGGGGTGACTTGAGTGCCTCCCACCAGGGTCTGTTACCCAGAATCCCTTGCAAACATAAAAAATTGAAAAAAAAACACATTTTTCCCACATTTCTGTGATGGAAAGTTCTGGAATCTGCGTGGATCCACAAATTTCCACCCACCCGGCGTTCCCCAAAGTCCTACGAGAAAAATGGTACCTCACTTGTGTGGGTCGGCCTAGTGCCCGCGACAGGAAACGGCGCAAAACGCCACGTGGTCACACCTCAATTTTGCAGTGAAAAATGACCCTTTTTTGGCAAAGTGCCTAGCTGTAGTTTTTTAACCCTAGCCCTGCCGGCACCTAGCGAAACCTAGCAAACCTATATATTTTCGAAAACTAGACACCCAGGGGAATCCTGGATGGGGTGACTTGAGTGCCTCCCACCATGGTCTGTTACCCAGAATCCCTTGCAAACGTAATTAATTGACAAAAAAAACACATTTTCCCCACATTTCTGTGATGGAAAGTTCTGGAATCTGCGTGGATCCACAAATTTCCACCCACCCCGCGTTCCCCAAAGTCCTACGAGAAAAATGGTACCTCACTTGTGTGGGTCGGCCTAGTGCCCGAAACAGGAAACGGCGTAAAACGCAACGTGTTGACACCTCAATTTTGCAGTGAAAAATGACCCTTTTTTGGCAAAGTGCCTAGCTGTAGTTTTTTAACCCTAGCCCTGCCAGCACCTAGGGAAACCTAGCAAACCTTTATATTTTTGAAAACTAGACACCCAGGGGAATCCAGGATGGGGTGACTTGAGTGCCTACCACCAGGGTCTGTTACCCAGAATCCCTTGCAAACATACAAAATTGACAAAAAAAACACATTTTCCCCACATTTCTGTGATGGAAAGTTCTGGAATCTGCGTGGATCCACAAATTTCCACCCACCCCGCGTTCCCCAAATTCCTACGAGTAAAATGGTACCTCACTTGTGTGGGTCGGCCTAGTGCCCGCGACAGGAAACGGCACAAAACGCAACGTGGTCACACCTCAATATTGCAGTGAAAAATGACCCTTTTTTGGCAAAGTGCCTAGCTGTAGTTTTTTAACCCTAGCCCTGCCGGCACCTAGGGAAACCTAGCAAACCTATATATTTTTGAAAACTAGACACCCAGGGGAATCCAGGATGGGGTGACTTGAGTGCCTCCCACCAGGGTCTGTTACCCAGAATCCCTCGCAAACATAAAAAATTGACAAAAAAACACATTTTCCCCACATTTCTGTGATGGAAAGTTCTGGAATCTGCGTGGATCCACAAATTTCCACCCACCCCGCATTCCCCAAAGTCCTACGAGAAAAATGGTACCTCACTTGTGCGGGTCGGCCTAGTGCCCGCGACAGGAAATGGCGCAAAACGCAACGTGGTCACACCTCAATTTTGCAGTGAAAAATGACCCTTTTTTGGCAAAGTGCCTAGCTTTAGTTTTTGAACCCTAGCCCTGCCGTCACCTATGGAAACCTAGCAAACCTATATATTTTCTAAAAAGGGGTGACTTGAGTGCCTGCCACAAGGGTCTGTTACCCAGAATCCCTTGCAAACGGAAACAATTGACAAAAAAAACACATTTTCCCCACATTTCTGTGATGAAAAGTTCTGGAATCTGCGTGGATCCACAAATTTCCACCCACCCCGCGTTTCCCAAAGTCCTACGAGAAAAATGGTACCTCACTTGTGCGGGTCGGCCTAGTGCCCGCGACAGGAAACGGCGCAAAACGCAGCGTGGTCACACCTCAATTTTGCAGTGAAAAATTACCCTTTTTTGGCAAAGTGCCTAGCTGTAGTTTTTTAACCCTAGCCCTGCCGGCACCTAGGGAAACCTAGCAAACCTATATATTTTCGAAAACTAGACACCCAGGGGAATCCAGGATGGGGTGACTTGAGTGCCTCCCACCAGGGTCTGTTACCCAGAATCCCTTGCAAACGTAAAAAATTGACAAAAAAAAAACATTTTCCCCACATTTCTGTGATGAAAAGTTCTGGAATCTGCGTGGATCCACAAATTTCCACCCACCCCGCGTTCCCCAAAGTCCTACGAGAAAAATGGTACCTCGCTTGTGTGGGTCGGCCTAGTGCCCGAAACAGGAAACGGCGTAAAACGCAACGTGGTCACACCTCAATTTTGCAGTGAGAAATGACCCTTTTTTGGCAAAATGACTAGCTGTAGTTTTTTAACCCTAGCTCTGCCGGCACCTAGGGAAACCTAGCAAACCTTTATATTTTTGAAAACTAGACACCCAGGGGAATCCAGGATGGGGTGACTTGAGTACCTACCACCAGGGTCTGTTACCCAGAATCCCTTGCAAACGTACAAAATTGACAAAAAAAACACATTTTCCCCACATTTCTGTGATGGAAAGTTCTGGAATCTGCGTGGATCCACAAATTTCCACCCACCCCGCGTTTCCCAAAGTCCTACGAGAAAAATGGTACCTCACTTGTGCGGGTCGGCCTAGTGCCCGCGACAGGAAACGGCGCAAAACGCAACGTGGTCACACCTCAATTTTGCAGTGAAAAATGACCCTTTTTTGGCAAAGTGCCTAGCTGTAGTTTTTTAACCCTAGCCCTGCCGGCACCTAGGGAAACCTAGCAAACCTATATATTTTAGAAAACTAGACACCCAGGGCAATCCAGGATGGGGTGACTTGAGTGCCTCCCACCAGGGTCTGTTACCCAGAATCCCTTGCAAACGTAAACAATTGACAAAAAAAACACATTTTCCCCACATTTCTGTGATGAAATGTTCTGGAATCTGCGTGGATCCACAAATTTCCACCCACCCCGCGTTCCCCAAACTCCTACGAGAAAAATGGTACCTCGCTTGTGCGGGTCGGCCTAGTGCCCGAAACAGGAAACGGCGTTAAACGCAACGTGGTCACATCTCAATTTTGCAGTGAGAAATGACCCTTTTTTGGCAAAGTGCCTAGCTGTAGTTTTTGAACCCTAGCCCTGCCGTCACCTATGGAAACCTAGCAAACCTATATATTTTCGAAAACTAGACACTCAGGGGAATCCAGGATGGGGTGAATTGAGTGCCTGCCACCAGGGTCTGTTACCCAGAATCCCTTGCAAACGGAAAACATTGACAAAAAAACCACATTTTCCCCACATTTCTGTGATGAAAAGTTCTGGAATCTGCGTGGATCCACAAATTTCCACCCACCCCGCGTTCCCCAAAGTCCTACGAGAAAAATGGTACCTCGCTTGTGCGGGTCGGCCTAGTGCCCGAAACAGGAAACGACGTTAAACGCAACGTGGTCACATCTCAATTTTGCAGTGAGAAATGACCCTTTTTTGGCAAAGTGCCTAGCTGTAGTTTTTGAACCCTAGCCCTGCCGTCACCTATGGAAACCTAGCAAACCTATATATTTTCGAAAACTAGACACTCAGGGGAATCCAGGATGGGGTGAATTGAGTGCCTCCCACCAGGGTCTGTTACCCAGAATCCCTTGCAAACGTAAACAATTGACAAAAAAAACACATTTTCCCCACATTTCTGTGATGAAAAGTTCTGGAATCTGCGTGGATCCACAAATTTCCACTTACCCCGCGTTTCCCAAAGTCCTACGAGAAAAATGGTACCTCACTTGTGCGGGTCGGCCTAGTGCCCGCGACAGAAAACGGCGCAAAACGCAACGTAGTCACACCTCAATTTTGCAGTGAAAAATGACCCTTTTTTGGCAAAGTACCTAGCTGTAGTTTTTGAACCCTAGCCCTGCCGGCACCTATGGAAACCTAGCAAACCTATATATGTTCGAAAACTAGACACCCAGGGGAATCCAGGATGGGGTGACTTGAGTGCCTGCCACAAGGGTCTGTTACCCAGAATCCCTTGCAAACGGAAACAATTGACAAAAAAAACACATTTTCCCCACATTTCTGTGATGAAAAGTTCTGGAATCTGCGTGGATCCACAAATTTCCACCCACCCCGCGTTCCCCAAAGTCCTACGAGAAAAATGGTACCTCACTTGTGCAGGTCGGCCTAGTGCCCGCGACAGGAAACGGCGCAAAACGCAACGTGGTCACACCTCAATTTTGCAGTGAAAAATGACCCTTTTTTGGCAAAGTGCCTAGCTGTAGTTTTTGAACCCTAGCCCTGCCGGCACCTAGCGGAACCTAGCAAACCTATATATTTTCGAAAACTAGACACCCAGGGGAATCCTGGATGGGGTGACTTGAGTGCCTCCCACCATGGTCTGTTACCCAGAATCCCTTGCAAACGTAAATAATTGACAAAAAAAACACATTTTCCCCACATTTCTGTGATGGAAAGTTCTGGAATCTGCGTGGATCCACAAATTTCCACCCACCCCGCGTTCCCCAAAGTCCTACGAGAAAAATGGTACCTCACTTGTGCGGGTTTGCCTAGTGCCCGAAACAGGAAACGGCGTAAAACGCAACGTGGTGACACCTCAATTTTGCAAGGAAAAATGACCCTTTTTTGGCAAAGTGCCTAGCTGTAGTTTTTTAACCCTAGCCCTGCCGGCACCTAGGGAAACCTAGCAAACCTATATATTTTTGAAAACTAGACACCTAGGGGAATCCAGGATGGGGTGACTTGAGTGCCTCCCACCAGGGTCTGTTACCCAGAATCCCTCGCAAACATAAAAAATTGACAAAAAAACACATTTTCCCCACATTTCTGTGATGGAAAGTTCTGGAATCTGTGTGGATCCACAAATTTCCACCCACCCCGCATTCCCCAAAGTCCTACGAGAAAAATGGTACCTCACTTGTGCGGGTCGGCCTTGTGCCTGCGACAGGAAGGTGCAAAATGCAACGTGGTCACACCTCAATTTTGCAGTGAAAAATGACCCTTTTTTGGCAAAGTGCCTAGCTTTAGTTTTTGAACCCTAGCCCTGCCGTCACCTATGGAAACCTAGCAAACCTATATATTTTCTAAAACTAGACACCCAGGGGAATCCAGGATGGGGTGACTTGAGTGCCTGCCACAAGGGTCTGTTACCCAGAATCCCTTGCAAACGGAAACAATTGACAAAAAAAACACATTTTCCCCACATTTCTGTGATGAAAAGTTCTGGAATCTGCGTGGATCCACAAATTTCCACATACCCCGCATTTCCCAAAGTCCTACGAGAAAAATGGTACCTCACTTGTGCGGGTCGGCCTAGTGCCCGCGACAGGAAACGGCGCAAAACGCAACATGGTCACTCCTCAATTTTGCAGTGAAAAATGACCCTTTTTTGGCAAAGTGCCTAGCTGTAGTTTTTTAACCCTAGCCCTGCCGGCACCTAGGGAAACCTAGCAAACCTATATATTTTCAAAAACTAGACACCCAGGGGAATCCAGGATGGGGTGACTTGAGTGCCTGCCACCAGGGTCTGTTACCCAGAATCCCTTGCAAACGTAAACAATTGACAAAAAAAACACATTTTCCCCACATTTCTGTGATGGAAAGTTCTGGAATCTGCGTGGATCCACAAATTTCCACCCACCCCGCATTCCCCAAAGTCCTACGAGAAAAATGGTACCTCACTTGTGCGGGTAGGCCTAGTGCCCGCGACAGGAAATGGCGCAAAACGCAACGTGGTCACACCTCAATTTTGCAGTGAGAAATGACCCTTTTTTGGCAAAGTGCCTAGCTGTAGTTTTTGAACCCTAGCCCTGCCGGCACCTAGGGAAAGCTAGCAAATCTATATATTTTTGAAAACTAGACACCCAGGGGAATCCAGGATGGGGTGACTTGAGTGCCTCCCACCAGGGTCTGTTAGCCTGAATCCCTTGCAAACGTAAATAATTGACAAAAAAAACCATTTTCCCCACATTTCTGTGATGGAAAGTTCTGGAATCTGCGTGGATCCACAAATTTCCACCCACCCCGCGTTCCCCAAAGTCCTACAAGAAAAATGGTACCTCACTTGTGCGGGTCGGCCTAGTGCCCGCGACAGGAAACGGCGCAAAACGCAACATGGTCACACCTCAATTTTGCAGTGAAAAATTACCTTTTTTTGGCAAAGTGACTAGCTGTAGTTTTTTAACCCTAGCTCTGCCGGCACCTAGGGAAACCTAGCAAACCTTTATATTTTTGAAAACTAGACACCCAGGGGAATCCAGGATGGGGTGACTTGAGTGCCTACCACCAGGGTCTGTTACCCAGAATCCCTTGCAAACGTACAAAATTGACAAAAAAAACACATTTTCCCCACATTTCTGTGATGGAAAGTTCTGGAATCTGCTTGGATCCACAAATTTCCACCCACCCCGCGTTCCCCAAAGTCCTACAAGAAAAATGGTACCTCACTTGTGTGGGTCGGCCTAGTGCCCGCGACAGGAAACGGCGCAAAACGCAACGTGGTCACACCTCAATTTTGCAGTGAAAAATGACCCTTTTTTGGCAAAGTGCCTAGCTGTAGTTTTTGAACCCTAGCCCTGCCGTCACCTATGGAAACCTAGCAAACCTATATATTTTCGAAAACTAGACACCCAGGGGAATCCAGGATGGGGTGACTTGAGTGCCTGCCACAAGGGTCTGTTACCCAGAATCCCTTGCAAACGGAAACAATTGACAAAAAAACACATTTTCCCCACATTTCTGTGATGAAAAGTTCTGGAATCTGCGTGGATCCACAAATTTCCACCCGCCCCGCTTTTCCCAAAGTCCTATGAGAAAAATGGTACCTCACTTGTGCTGGTCGGCCTAGTGCCCGCGACAGGAAACGGCGCAAAACGCAACGTGGTCACACCTCAATTTTGCAGTGAAAAATGACCCTTTTTTGGCAAAGTGCCTAGCTGTAGTTTTTGAACCCTAGCCCTGACGTCACCTATGGAAACCTAGCAAACCTATATATTTTTGAAAACTAGATACCCAGGGTAATCCAGGATGGGGTGACTTGAGTGCCTCCCACCAGGGTCTGTTACCCAGAATCCCTTGCAAACGTAAACAATTGACAAAAAAAACACATTTTCCCCACATTTCTGTGATGAAAAGTTCTGGAATCTGCGTGGATCAACAAATTTCCACTTACCCCGCGTTTCCCAAAGTCCTACGAGAAAAATGGTACCTCACTTGTGCGGGTCGGCCTAGTGCCCGCGACAGAAAACGGCGCAAAACGCAACGTAGTCACACCTCAATTTTGCAGTGAAAAATGACCCTTTTTTGGCAAAGTACCTAGCTGTAGTTTTTGAACCCTAGCCCTGCCGGCACCTATGGAAACCTAGCAAACCTATATATGTTCGAAAACTAGACACCCAGGGGAATCCAGGATGGGGTGACTTGAGTGCCTGCCACAAGGGTCTGTTACCCAGAATCCCTTGCAAACGGAAACAATTGACAAAAAAAACACATTTTCCCCACATTTCTGTGATGAAAAGTTCTGGAATCTGCGTGGATCCACAAATTTCCACCCACCCCGCGTTCCCCAAAGTCCTACGAGAAAAATGGTACCTCACTTGTGCAGGTCGGCCTAGTGCCCGCGACAGGAAACGGCACAAAACGCAACATGGTCACACCTCAATTTTGCAGTGAAAAATGACCCTTTTTTGGCAAAGTGACTAGCTGTAGTTTTTGAACCCTAGCTCTGCCGGCACCTAGGGAAACCTAGCAAACCTATATATTTTTGAAAACTAGACACCCACGGGAATCCAGGATGGGGTTACTTGAGTGCCTACCACCAGGGTCTGTTACCCAGAATCCCTTGCAAATGTAAAAAATTGACAAAAAAAACACATTTTCCCCACATTTCTGTGATGGAAAGTTCTGGAATCTGCGTGGATCCACAAATTTCCACCCACCCCGCGTTCCCCAAAGTCCTACGAGAAAAATGGTACCTCACTTGTGCGGGTTTGCCTAGTGCCCGAAACAGGAAACGGCGTAAAATGCAACGTGGTGACACCTCAATTTTGCAGTGAAAAATGACCCTTTTTTGGCAAAGTGCCTAGCTGTAGTTTTTTAACCCTAGCCCTGCCGGCACCTAGGGAAACCTAGCAAACCTATATATTTTTGAAAACTAGACACCTAGGGGAATCCAGGATGGGGTGACTTGAGTGCCTCCCACCAGGGTCTGTTACCCAGAATCCCTCGCAAACATAAAAAATTGACAAAAAAACACATTTTCCCCACATTTCTGTGATGGAAAGTTCTGGAATCTGTGTGGATCCACAAATTTCCACCCACCCCGCATTCCCCAAAGTCCTACGAGAAAAATGGTACCTCACTTGTGCGGGTCGGCCTAGTGCCTGCGACAGGAAATGGTGCAAAATGCAACGTGGTCACACCTCAATTTTGCAGTGAAAAATGACCCTTTTTTGGCAAAGTGCCTAGCTTTAGTTTTTGAACCCTAGCCCTGCCGTCACCTATGGAAACCTAGCAAACCTATATATTTTCTAAAACTAAACACCCAGGGGAATCCAGGATGGGGTGACTTGAGTGCCTGCCACAAGGGTCTGTTACCCAGAATCCCTTGCAAACGGAAACAATTGACAAAAAAAACACATTTTCCCCACATTTCTGTGATGAAAAGTTCTGGAATATGCGTGGATCCACAAATTTCCACATACCCCGCATTTCCCAAAGTCCTACGAGAAAAATGGTACCTCACTTGTGCGGGTCGGCCTAGTGCCCGCGACAGGAAACGGCGCAAAACGCAACATGGTCACACCTCAATTTTGCAGTGAAAAATGACCCTTTTTTGGCAAAGTGCCTAGCTGTAGTTTTTTAACCCTAGCCCTGCCGGCACCTAGGGAAACCTAGCAAACCTATATATTTTCGAAAACTAGACACCCAGGGGAATCCAGGATGGGGTGACTTGAGTGCCTCCCACCAGGGTCTGTTACCCAGAATCCCTTGCAAACGTAAACAATTGACAAAAAAAACACATTTTCCCCACATTTCTGTGATGAAAAGTTCTGGAATCTGCGTGGATCCACAAATTTCCACCCACCCCGCGTTCCCCAAAGTCCTACAAGAAAAATGGTACCTCGCTTGTGCGGGTCGGCCTAGTGCCCGAAACAGGAAACGGCGTAAAACGCAACGTGGTCACACCTCAATTTTGCAGTGAGAAATGACCCTTTTTTGGCAAAGTGACTAGCTGTAGTTTTTTAACCCTAGCCCTGCCGGCACCTAGGGAAAGCTAGCAAACCTTTATATTTTTGAAAACTAGACACCCAGGGGAATCCAGGATGGGGTGACTTGAGTGCCTACCACCAGGGTCTGTTACCCAGAATCCCTTGCAAACGTACAAAATTGACAAAAAAAACACATTTTCCCCACATTTCTGTGATGGAAAGTTCTGGAATCTGCTTGGATCCACAAATTTCCACCCACCCCGCGTTCCCCAAAGTCCTACAAGAAAAATGGAACCTCACTTGTGTGGGTCGGCCTAGTGCCCGCGACAGGAAACGGCGCAAAACGCAACGTGGTCACACCTCAATTTTGCAGTGAAAAATGACCCTTTTTTGGCAAAGTGCCTAGCTGTAGTTTTTGAACCCTAGCCCTGCCGTCACCTATGGAAACCTAGCAAACCTATATATTTTCCAAAACTAGACACCCAGGGGAATCCAGGATGGGGTGACTTGAGTGCCTGCCACAAGGGTCTGTTACCCAGAATCCCTTGCAAACGGAAACAATTGACAAAAAAACACATTTTCCCCACATTTCTGTGATGAAAAGTTCTGGAATCTGCGTGGATCCACAAATTTCCACCCACCCCGCGTTCCCCAAAGTCCTACGAGAAAAATGGTACCTCACTTGTGCAGGTCGGCCTAGTGCCCGCGACAGGAAACGGCACAAAACGCAACATGGTCACACCTCAATTTTGCAGTGAAAAATGACCCTTTTTTGGCAAAGTGACTAGCTGTAGTTTTTGAACCCTAGCTCTGCCGGCACCTAGGGAAACCTAGCAAACCTATATATTTTTGAAAACTAGACACCCACGGGAATCCAGGATGGGGTTACTTGAGTGCCTACCACCAGGGTCTGTTACCCAGAATCCCTTGCAAATGTAAAAAATTGACAAAAAAAACACATTTTCCCCACATTTCTGTGATGGAAAGTTCTGGAATCTGCGTGGATCCACAAATTTCCACCCACCCCGCGTTCCCCAAAGTCCTACGAGAAAAATGGTACCTCACTTGTGCGGGTTTGCCTAGTGCCCGAAACAGGAAACGGCGTAAAATGCAACGTGGTGACACCTCAATTTTGCAGTGAAAAATGACCCTTTTTTGGCAAAGTGCCTAGCTGTAGTTTTTTAACCCTAGCCCTGCCGGCACCTAGGGAAACCTAGCAAACCTATATATTTTTGAAAACTAGACACCTAGGGGAATCCAAGATGGGGTGACTTGAGTGCCTCCCACCAGGGTCTGTTACCCAGAATCCCTCGCAAACATAAAAAATTGACAAAAAAACACATTTTCCCCACATTTCTGTGATGGAAAGTTCTGGAATCTGTGTGGATCCACAAATTTCCACCCACCCCGCATTCCCCAAAGTCCTACGAGAAAAATGGTACCTCACTTGTGCGGGTCGGCCTAGTGCCTGCGACAGGAAATGGTGCAAAATGCAACGTGGTCACACCTCAATTTTGCAGTGAAAAATGACCCTTTTTTGGCAAAGTGCCTAGCTTTAGTTTTTGAACCCTAGCCCTGCCGTCACCTATGGAAACCTAGCAAACCTATATATTTTCTAAAACTAGACACCCAGGGGAATCCAGGATGGGGTGACTTGAGTGCCTGCCACAAGGGTCTGTTACCCAGAATCCCTTGCAAACGGAAACAATTGACAAAAAAAACACATTTTCCCCACATTTCTGTGATGAAAAGTTCTGGAATCTGCGTGGATCCACAAATTTCCACATACCCCGCATTTCCCAAAGTCCTACGAGAAAAATGGTACCTCACTTGTGCGGGTCGGCCTAGTGCCCGCGACAGGAAACGGCGCAAAACGCAACATGGTCACACCTCAATTTTGCAGTGAAAAATGACCCTTTTTTGGCAAAGTGCCTAGCTGTAGTTTTTTAACCCTAGCCCTGCCGGCACCTAGGGAAACCTAGCAAACCTATATATTTTCGAAAACTAGACACCCAGGGGAATCCAGGATGGGGTGACTTGAGTGCCTCCCACCAGGGTCTGTTACCCAGAATCCCTTGCAAACGTAAACAATTGACAAAAAAAACACATTTTCCCCACATTTCTGTGATGAAAAGTTCTGGAATCTGCGTGGATCCACAAATTTCCACCCACCCCGCGTTCCCCAAAGTCCTACAAGAAAAATGGTACCTCGCTTGTGCGGGTCGGCCTAGTGCCCGAAACAGGAAACGGCGTAAAACGCAACGTGGTCACACCTCAATTTTGCAGTGAGAAATGACCCTTTTTTGGCAAAGTGACTAGCTGTAGTTTTTTAACCCTAGCCCTGCCGGCACCTAGGGAAATGTTAGAACTGGCGGTCTCTAGTTGGCAGAGGTATACACTTCTGACAAATAGGGACCAACCAACTCTAGTCAGGGCAAGGGGATTACACACTCAGATAACCCCTGCTACCCCCTTGGTAGCTTGGCAGAGCAGACAGGCTTATCTCAGAGGCAGTGTGTTAAGCATTTATGACCACATACAGTAATAAAGTGAATACACTACAGATGGACACGACACAGAAGTTATTATAAAAATAGTATTTTTATATAAGGCTTAGCACAAGACCAAATAACGACAAAAATATACCACAGTCTTAATAAATACTCTTTGGAAGGAAAAATAATAGTTCAAGTAAGGTTTCTTCTTGGCAAATAGTTCTTTAGCAAAGTATTCTTCTGAGCACAGTTCTTTGGCAACAATGTAACCCCCACAGGAGTCACACGACGTCGAGTCTACAAGATTCCCAAGGTTCGGCGTCGACCGCGAGGAGCGCTACGTCGAGCCTGGAGTTGCAACAGACCCCACCAGTACAGTACCTTGAGAAACGAAGAAAACGATGATCCACGACGTCGAGATGTCGGCGTCGAGGTCGGCGTCGATCGTGCCTCGGAGTCGGGCCAATCCACAGCGGCGTCGAGGGATGTCGGGCCGGAGCAGCGCTCACGGCGTCGAGACGGGCGTCGAGTCGATGCGATCAGCAGCGGCGTCGGGACGGGGTCGCTTGGAGGCAGAGCCGATACTCACTCCTCACTGGCGTCGATACCGGCGTCGAGACGGGGTCACTTGGAGCCGGGGCCGATACCCACTGCTCACTGGCGTTGCTGCTGGCGTCGAGACTGCAGATTTTCCCTTGTGTACTGGAAACAACACTTTCCAGCAATTCAGCAAATGGTGAAGTCCTTTGGCCCTGTGACTTCAGCAGGAGACTGGCACTCTTCCAGCCCTTGGAGATTTCCTAGCAAGTGTTCAGAGAGTACACACCAAGTTCCTCTCTCCTTGTTCCTTGGCAAAAATAAAGAAGCGGCTTTCAGGTTCCTCCACAGCAAAACAGCACTCTGGCAGAAAGGGGAGGCAAGTCCTTAGATCAGCAGGCTTCTTGTCCTTGGTACAGGTTTCCTTGTCAGAAGTGATCTGAGTTCTTGGTTCAGGGGTCCTTCTCTTATACCCCTTTTTCCCTTTGTTCCCTTTGTCCAAGCAGGGAGATTCCCACCATCTCAGGTTTGTTGTGGGTGTTGCCAGGCAGAGGCACCTGGCCTATTCACTGAGCAGGGCAGAGTCCTCAGCCGCCCAGCAGGAGGCGGAGCCAGTATTGTCGCTGGCAGGAGCAGGGCTATCAGTCGCCCAGCAGGAGGCGGAGCCAGTATTGTGTCAGGCAGGGCAGGCTACTCTTCCCTCACTCTATGTGTAAACGCCCCATTCACCCCACACTGACTCACTCAGACCTCTGGAGCCACCCAGCCCCTGACACACACACCAAACCAGCAGAGACCGGTAGATAGTTGGACAAGAAAATAGCCACTTTCTAAAAGTGCTATTTTCAAACATAGAATTTAAAAACCATCCATCCTAAAGGGTGTGTTATTAAATTCTGAGTTCAGGGATACTAAACTCGACTTGCTACCATGCTCCCTGAGTCAGATAGATTATAATGGAGTTAATAATCAGTCTGCCCAGTCTGGCCTATTGGAGGCAGGTAGCCCTTCAATAGTGAAAAACGAAAATGGCTGTAATTCACTATTAGGTCATGCCACACACATCAGGGCATGACCTACCTTTTACCAACAATGCACCCTGCCCTAGGGCCTACCATAGAGGTGTCTGAAATGTGGCAAAGTGAAGGTTTAGAGACTGGTAAGTAGGTTTCCTTACCAAGTCGACATGGCAGTCAGGGACTGCACGCAGGCGCTGCGGTGGCAGGCCTGAGACACATTTTACACGCTGCTTCCGTGGGTGGCACAACCAGTGCTGCAAGCCCACCAGCAGCAGTTAACTTACACGCCCTTGGCACCCGCAGTGCCCTAGACTAGGGTCTGAACAGTAAGTCAACCAAGCCAATCATGGTAACACCAATCAATGTAACAATTTAACATAGGGAGCACTTGCACTGTGGCACTGATCAGCAGTGGCACAGTGCCCAAAGCAATAATCCAGCAAAAACATCGTAAACAGAGGAGGCAAACAGGAAAAAAATGGAGGAGAGACTCATGCCAATGATGCCAGGTCTAACACGTGTCCCCTCCAGCTGAAATGTGGGGAGAACTACCCTTCACCCAGGGAGTCCTCATCACTAAGGCGGAAAAATCTGGACAGACCATCAGCATTGGCGTGATCTGTACCAGGGCGGTGTTCCACCGTAAAGTCCATCCCCTGTAGGGAAATGGACCACCTCAACAGCTTTGGGTTCTCACCCCTCATCTGCATTAACCATCTGAGGGGCCTGTGGTCTGTCTGAACCCGGAAGTGAGACCCAAACAAGTAGGGTCTTAGCTTCTTCAGCGCCCAGACCACAGCAAATGCCTCACGCTCTATCGCACTCCACCTTTGTTCCCTGGGAAGTAACCTCCGGCTGATGAAGGCTACAGGTAAGTCTCGGCCCTCCTCATTCATCTGTGCTAGAACAGCCCCCACACCATGCTCTGAAGCGTCCGTCTGGACAATGAATTCTTTTGAAAAGTCGGGTGCCTGGAGGACCGGTGCTGTGCACATTGCAGTTTTCAGGGTGTCAAAGGCTTTCTGACAGGCGTCAGTCCAGATCACAAGTCTCGGCTGCTTCCGGGAAGTCAGCGAGGTCAAGGGGTGCACAATGTTGCCATACCCCTTGACAAACCTCCTGTAGTAACCCGTGAGACCCAAGAAGGCTCTCACCTGAGTCTGGGTTTTGGGCGGTTCCCAAGCCAGGATGGTATCTATCTTGGGTTGCAGGGGGGCCACCTTGCCGCTCCCTACTTGGTGCCCCAAGTACACCACGGAACCCTGCCCAATCTGGCACTTACTAGCCTTGATTGTGAGGCCTGCTCTGCGCAGGGCCAACAACACTTCCTGGAGGTGGCGCAAGTGTTCCTCCCAGCTGGCGCTGAACACTGCTATATCGTCCAGGTAGGCGGCGCTGAAATCTTCCAGCCCGGCCAATACCTGGTTAACCAACCTCTGGAATGTGGCAGGGGCATTCTTCATCCCAAAGGGCATCACACGGAACTGGTAGTGCCCATCTGGTGTGGAGAATGCAGACCTCTCTTTTGCCCCATCAGTCAAGGCGATCTGCCAGTACCCAGACGTTAGATCAAACGTACTAAGGTACCGGGCAGCCCCCAACCGATCGATGAGCTCATCAGCTCTGGGGATGGGGTGCGCGTCAGTCTTGGTGACCGAATTGAGTCCTCGGTAATCCACACAGAACCGAAGTTCTGGTGAAGCACCAGGCGCTGCAGCCTTTGGGACCAAGACCACTGGGCTGGCCCAAGGACTGCTAGAGGACTCAACCACCCCTAAGGCAAACATCTTGGAGACCTCCTCCTTGATGTATGCTCTGACCTTGTCAGCCACCCTGTAGGCCTTGTGCCTCACAGGAGTGCTGTCCCCGGTGTCCACATCATGGACACACCACTGAGTGACACCAGGGATTAAGGAGAACAGATCAGGGAATTGTACCAACAGGTGGCGACAATCTTGCTGCTGCTCAGGGGTCAGTGTGTCAGAGAGGACAACACCATCCACTGACCCATCTTTTTCTTTTGCACACAGGAGGTCAGGAAGAGGCTCACTCTCCTCCTCCATCCCAGCATCTGTGGCAAGGAGCATGCCCACTTCGGACCTTTCTAAGTGGGGCTTTAACCGGTTGACATGCAGGACCCTTAAGGGGTTCCTGGGAGATTTCAAGTCCACCAAGTAGGTGACATCGCTCTTCTTCTCCACAACCTCAAATGGTCCAGTCCACCTGTCCTTGAGCGCACAAGGTTCCACAGGGGCCATGACCCAAACTTTCTGACCAGGTTGAAGCTCAACCAGAGTGGCATTCTGATCGTACCACCGCTTCATCTCTTCCTGGCTGGCCTCCAGATTTGCCTGAGCAAGATCTCTGAAGCGCCGAGTCTGGTTCCTAAAGGCCAGCATGTAACTATATACATCCTGGGGAGGTTTCCTGGGAGATTGCTCCCAGCCTTCTTTGACCAGACTCAAAGGTCCTCTTACCGGGTGACCATACAAAAGCTCAAAGGGGCTGAACCCTAGAGACTTCTGTGGCACCTCACGGTAAGCAAACAGCAGGCATGGCAAGAGGACGTCCCATTTACGCCTCATTGGTTCTTCAAGACCCATGATCATGCCTTTTAGGGTCCGGTTGAATCTCTCAACCAGCCCATTACCTTGAGGGTGGTAAGGAGTGGTAAACTTGTAGGTTACCCCACACTCCTTCCACAGAGACTTCATATAATTCGAAATGAAGTTGGTGCCCCGGTCTGACACCACCTCTCTGGGGAACCCCATGCGGGAGAAAACACCCATCAGTGCCCGTCCCACCACGGGGGCCGTCACTGTTCGGAGAGGGATGGCTTCCGGGTACCGGGTGGCATGGTCCACCAAGACCAGGATAAACCTGTTGCCCATGGCTGTCTTGGGGTCCAGTGGCCCCACAATGTCAATTCCCACTCGCTCAAAGGGGGTACTGACGACGGGAAAAGGTTGGAGGGGAGCCTTCTGCTTCCGCCCACTTTTCCCACTTGCCTGGCAAGTTTGACAGGTCCTACAATGGATATCTGAATCCCTTCTCATCTGGGGCCAATAAAAATGGGTGACAAGCCTGTCATAGGTCTTGTCCTGCCCCAGATGTCCAGCTAACGGAACGTCATGAGCCAACCCCAGTAGGAAGGCTCTGAAGCGCTGGGGTACCACCAGCACACGGGCTGACCCAGGTTCAGCAGCCTTAGGCTCGCTATACAGGAGGTCGTTCTCCCAGTAGACCCAATGTGATCCTGACTGATCACCTGTCGTTTGGGCTGAGGCCTGCTGCCTCATACCCACAAGAGAAGGGCACACTTTCTGTTCAGCACAAAATTCCTCCCTGGAGGGACCACCATCCTGCTGCCAATGGGTCAGCTCGGGCAGGTCTCCCAGTTCGGCCACTTGCTCTCCTGTCGGTTCCAGGGCATCCCCCTCAGGGTCTGCTCCCTCCTGGACCGCGGGAACGATGGGGGACGGTTTCCCGCGCCCCCTGCCTCTTCTCTTCGCGGTTGGGACCTGGGCCATACTTTCAGGCTCCGGGCCCCCATCAACACCCTTACTGACTGACATGGACCGGGTGGTCGCACACACCCACTCAGGCAGACCCAACATTTCCAGATGCGCTTTTCTCTCCACCTTAGCCCAAGGGGAGTCCTCCAAATCATTGCCCAAGAGACAATCAACAGGCATGGCGGGCCTCACAGCAACCTGAAGAGTACCTGAGACCCCCCCCCACTCAAAGGGAACTTGAGCTACCTCACACTGACTCTGTGAGTTGTCAGCAGCTACAACGGGGTAGAATGCATGAGGGACCACCTGCTCTCTGGACACCAAGTGACACTTGACAGCTGTCACACTCGCTCCGGTGTCTCTGAGAGCTTCCACCCTATGGCCATTAATGGTCACCCACTGCCTATATTTCTTAGTGTTACTAGGCAGAGGGGTTGGAGGGACCATTTCCACGTCTCCTAAAGAGACCAGGGACATTTCTGCGGGACCCCACCCACCGGGGGCACCCATCTCCTCCCCTCCCAGAGCTACACTCGCTACCTGACGAGGGGGTGCACGCGGCGGTGCATTCGAATCCTTCATGGGACACTGGGGATCATAATAACGGTGTCCCACCTGCTTACAGGCATAGCAGGTCATGGGGCCCCTGTGAACAGGTTTACCTGTCGGGGCCTCTGGCTTCTTTACAGGGGGAGGCTGGGAACCCTTCCCTTGGTTCCCTTGGGGACTACTTTGGGGCCCTTTCTGAAACTCCCTCTGTTTACCCCTGTCCCCCCCACTCTTCTGCTGGGGACCCTGCCCACCCTTGGCTGAGTCTCCCACTGGACCCTTGTGGACCCTGGTACTGACCCAGCGGTCCGCCTCCTCAGCAAGTTTTCTAGGGTTAGATAGCTTGCTGTCAACAAGGTGCTGGCGTAGCTCTGGAAAACAGTTATTAGACAAGTGCTCCCAAGCAAACAAATCATAAAGAGCATCATAACTATCAACCTTGCTACCCTTTATCCAACCATCCATGGTTCTGCAGAAAAAAGACACATATTCAACCCACGTAGTACCAGGCAACTTCTTACATTCTCTAAAGGTTTGTCTGTACTTTTCTGGAGTTAAGCCATATCTCAGCATTAAAGCATCTTTCATATGAGTATAAGACATCCTATCCTCAGCAGGAAGGCTCAACAAGGTATCTCTCCCCTCGTTTGTAAAGCGGCTCCACAACCCCGTTCCCCAATCCTTCTCAGGGACCCGGTGGGCCAATAACGCTAACTCATATGCTTTAAACCATTGGCTAATATCTTCATTCTTACTGTAATCTTTGATCACATCTTTAGGAAAATAAAACCTACTTTCTGCAGGCACAGATGGAGTGCTGCCACCAGAGGGATTCAACTCTAAACTCTTAGTTTTAAGCTCCATCTCCCTCACCATCTTCTCACGTTCAAACGCTAATTTCTCTCTCTCAAAATCTAATCTTTTGCTCTCCATTTCAGCTTCTCTCTTGCTTCTTGCATTCTCTAATTCCAACTGCCCTCCTAATTTAAGTTTTGCCATTTCCAACTTGTACCCCCTCTCCTTCTCCCTGTCTTCTAATTCTTCGGGGGAAAGGCTCCTAGAGGACGCACTACTGCCTGGAGATGACACTGGCCCACCTGTGGGCTCTTCCTCTTCCTCTTCTTCTTCCTCTTCCGGTACCACCACCGGATCAGAGGGATTTCTGGCCTCTAACCAGGCCTTCAGCGCTTTGAGGAAGCCCTCTTTCTTTGAGACACCTGTGGTAGGAACTTTAAACTGCTTGCTAAATCCTTTTAGATCTTTTAGCGTGTAGGAATCTATCTTCTCCTTATCAAATTCCCCCACAACATTCTCCACAGGTGTAGCAGCTCCGGCATTCTCCATGGTCAAAACTGGCAGTGTTTAAAAAAAATAAGCTCCAGGAAAGCGGAGAACAAAAATAGAATATCCTACCAAACAGACTGTGGCTGCGTTATGGTCTGCTTTCACTATGTAGCGTACACTAATCACTGCACATGAGTCATAAATGCAAAGTTCAAATCCTCACCGCTGACCACCAATGTTAGAACCGGCGGTCTCTAGTTGGCAGAGGTATACACTTCTGACAAATAGGGACCAACCAACTCTAGTCAGGGCAAGGGGATTACACACTCAGATAACCCCTGCTACCCCCTTGGTAGCTTGGCAGAGCAGACAGGCTTATCTCAGAGGCAGTGTGTTAAGCATTTATGACCACATACAGTAATAAAGTGAATACACTACAGATGGACACGACACAGAAGTTATTATAAAAATAGTATTTTTATATAAGGCTTAGCACAAGACCAAATAACGACAAAAATATACCACAGTCTTAATAAATACTCTTTGGAAGGAAAAATAATAGTTCAAGTAAGGTTTCTTCTTGGCAAATAGTTCTTTAGCAAAGTATTCTTCTGAGCACAGTTCTTTGGCAACAATGTAACCCCCACAGGAGTCACACGACGTCGAGTCTACAAGATTCCCAAGGTTCGGCGTCGACCGCGAGGAGCGCTACGTCGAGCCTGGAGTTGCAACAGACCCCACCAGTACAGTACCTTGAGAAACGAAGAAAACGATGATCCACGACGTCGAGATGTCGGCGTCGAGGTCGGCGTCGATCGTGCCTCGGAGTCGGGCCAATCCACAGCGGCGTCGAGGGATGTCGGGCCGGAGCAGCGCTCACGGCGTCGAGACGGGCGTCGAGTCGATGCGATCAGCAGCGGCGTCGGGACGGGGTCGCTTGGAGGCAGAGCCGATACTCACTCCTCACTGGCGTCGATACCGGCGTCGAGACGGGGTCACTTGGAGCCGGGGCCGATACCCACTGCTCACTGGCGTTGCTGCTGGCGTCGAGACTGCAGATTTTCCCTTGTGTACTGGAAACAACACTTTCCAGCAATTCAGCAAATGGTGAAGTCCTTTGGCCCTGTGACTTCAGCAGGAGACTGGCACTCTTCCAGCCCTTGGAGATTTCCTAGCAAGTGTTCAGAGAGTACACACCAAGTTCCTCTCTCCTTGTTCCTTGGCAAAAATAAAGAAGCGGCTTTCAGGTTCCTCCACAGCAAAACAGCACTCTGGCAGAAAGGGGAGGCAAGTCCTTAGATCAGCAGGCTTCTTGTCCTTGGTACAGGTTTCCTTGTCAGAAGTGATCTGAGTTCTTGGTTCAGGGGTCCTTCTCTTATACCCCTTTTTCCCTTTGTTCCCTTTGTCCAAGCAGGGAGATTCCCACCATCTCAGGTTTGTTGTGGGTGTTGCCAGGCAGAGGCACCTGGCCTATTCACTGAGCAGGGCAGAGTCCTCAGCCGCCCAGCAAGAGGCGGAGCCAGTATTGTCGCTGGCAGGAGCAGGGCTATCAGTCGCCCAGCAGGAGGCGGAGCCAGTATTGTGTCAGGCAGGGCAGGCTACTCTTCCCTCACTCTATGTGTAAACGCCCCATTCACCCCACACTGACTCACTCAGACCTCTGGAGCCACCCAGCCCCTGACACACACACCAAACCAGCAGAGACCGGTAGATAGTTGGACAAGAAAATAGCCACTTTCTAAAAGTGCTATTTTCAAACATAGAATTTAAAAACCATCCATCCTAAAGGGTGTGTTATTAAATTCTGAGTTCAGGGATACTAAACTCGACTTGCTACCATGCTCCCTGAGTCAGATAGATTATAATGGAGTTAATAATCAGTCTGCCCAGTCTGGCCTATTGGAGGCAGGTAGCCCTTCAATAGTGAAAAACGAAAATGGCTGTAATTCACTATTAGGTCATGCCACACACATCAGGGCATGACCTACCTTTTACCAACAATGCACCCTGCCCTAGGGCCTACCATAGAGGTGTCTGAAATGTGGCAAAGTGAAGGTTTAGAGACTGGTAAGTAGGTTTCCTTACCAAGTCGACATGGCAGTCAGGGACTGCACGCAGGCGCTGCGGTGGCAGGCCTGAGACACATTTTACACGCTGCTTCCGTGGGTGGCACAACCAGTGCTGCAAGCCCACCAGCAGCAGTTAACTTACACGCCCTTGGCACCCGCAGTGCCCTAGACTAGGGTCTGAACAGTAAGTCAACCAAGCCAATCATGGTAACACCAATCAATGTAACAATTTAACATAGGGAGCACTTGCACTGTGGCACTGATCAGCAGTGGCACAGTGCCCAAAGCAATAATCCAGCAAAAACATCGTAAACAGAGGAGGCAAACAGGAAAAAAATGGAGGAGAGACTCATGCCAATGATGCCAGGTCTAACAGGAAAGCTAGCAAACCTTTATATTTTTGAAAACTAGACACCCAGGGGAATCCAGGATGGGGTGACTTGAGTGCCTACCACCAGGGTCTGTTACCCAGAATCCCTTGCAAACGTACAAAATTGACAAAAAAAACACATTTTCCCCACATTTCTGTGATGGAAAGTTCTGGAATCTGCTTGGATCCACAAATTTCCACCCACCCCGCGTTCCCCAAAGTCCTACAAGAAAAATGGAACCTCACTTGTGTGGGTCGGCCTAGTGCCCGCGACAGGAAACGGCGCAAAACGCAACGTGGTCACACCTCAATTTTGCAGTGAAAAATGACCCTTTTTTGGCAAAGTGCCTAGCTGTAGTTTTTGAACCCTAGCCCTGCCGTCACCTATGGAAACCTAGCAAACCTATATATTTTCCAAAACTAGACACCCAGGGGAATCCAGGATGGGGTGACTTGAGTGCCTGCCACAAGGGTCTGTTACCCAGAATCCCTTGCAAACGGAAACAATTGACAAAAAACCACATTTTCCCCACATTTCTGTGATGAAAAGTTCTGGAATCTGCGTGGATCCACAAATTTCCACCCACCCCGCGTTTCCCAAAGTCCTACGAGAAAAATGGTACCTCACTTGTGCGGGTCGGCCTAGTGCCCGCGACAGGAAACGGCGCAAAACGCAACGTGGTCACACCTCAATTTTGCAGTGAAAAATGACCCTTTTTTGGCAAAGTGCCTAGCTGTAGTTTTTGAACCCTAGCCCTGCCGTCACCTATGGAAACCTAGCAAACCTATATATTTTCTAAAACTAGACACCCAGGGGAATCCAGGATGGGGTGACTTGAGTGCCTGCCACAAGGGTCTGTTACCCAGAATCCCTTGCATACGGAAACAATTGACAAAAAAAACACATTTTCCCCACATTTCTGTGATGAAAAGTTCTGGAATCTGCGTGGATCCACAAATTTCCACATACCCCGCGTTTCCCAAAGTCCTACGAGAAAAATGGTACCTCACATGTGCGGGTCGGCCTAGTGCCCGCGACAGGAAACGGCGCAAAACGCAACGTGGTCACACCTCAATTTTGCAGTGAAAAATGACCCTTTTTTGGCAAAGTGCCTAGCTGTAGTTTTTGAACCCTAGCCCTGCCGTCACCTATGGAAACCTAGCAAACCTGTATATTTTTAAAAACTAGACACCCACGGAAATCCAGGATGGGGGGACTTGAGTGCCTACCACCAGGGTCTGTTACCCAGAATCCCTTGCAAATGTAAAAAATTGACAAAAAAAATACATTTTCCCCACATTTCTGTGATGGAAAGTTCTGGAATCTGCTTGGATCCACAAATTTCCACCCACCCCGCGTTCCCCAAAGTCCTACGAGAAAAATGGTACCTCACTTGTGTGGGTCGGCCTAGTGCCCGCGACAGGAAACGGCGCAAAACGCAACGTGGTCACACTGTGGTAAATATTTCGTTACCGGTACTATTTTTTATGCGGTAAAGTCTATCAAGAATAACTCAGTAAATATAAGAGGCAGAATCCGTGGTATTAGAGGGTTTAAAATGCTTTATTCCTATAAAAAGGAAGACAATTCGAATTGTGGGCCTTCTATTCCATCACCACGAAAGTTCAGGAAGGAAGGGAGCATATATTATTGACCGGTAGGCAGTTTTATAGAAAAATACATTACAGTGAAACAGATGCAAGAGGCGTAACAGCTGATAAAAGGTGCATACGTAGCTAATAGAGGGCGTAATTCAAGAAACGTCATTAAACATGATGTCACAAGTGGGTGGATCCATAAAAGAATCCTGCAATGTCAGCAGAAATGTTTGGCAAAGATGCGCACGCAGCCGCATGACGTGTGATTGACGTGCAACTAGAGGGTGAAGGGGACTTGACATTTAGCTCTACATGTGGAGACAGAAGTCTGGGGTTATGTCAACCTAATTCCAAATCATATCTAATATCCTATGTTTAAAGAACTGTGTTATCCAAAAGGAAAGGTCTCTAGGATAGAATCTTATTCTATACTGACTATACTGACTGTTAGTGCGTGTACAAGCGTCTAAGTGTCTACACTAGATGCGAGGGGGTAGGAATATTCCATGGTAACGGGGCTATGAATTACTTGCATGAGGACAGCGAGGCCTGGCTCCTTTGCACGGTAGCTGGAGGAATGTTTACCTAAACTACTAGACAGGAATGCATCGGATGAGGAGCGAAGGAGATAATCTCGAAGGTGAAATACAGTTTTTGGCAGGCGACAGGCTGGATCAGGCACCGTTAGCCGCGCAAGGAGTAAGACAAAGTTCATGGTCACAGATGCAGGCTCAGACTGGAGCTTTCAGAGGCAGAAGGCAGGAAAAGGCTTGATGACAGAATTCGGGCCTACTCGCCTGAATCTGTGAAATGTGGAAAGTGAACCACATAAAGTCGGTGGCCTTTCATACTTAGGAATGGAATATCTGACCCATTCATGGCGGATCTGGAAGAGAACATGTTGACGGTGGACGCACATATATTTGCGTCTTCAAAACTGGAGCAGGAGGGAACATACATGTACTTATAGCATGCACATGGAGCCGTTGGGGTCTACGATAGGGGACATAACTGATCACAAAATTCATATTTCCTCATTCCCTCCTTGTCCCCTTCGGACCCTCAGGAGATATCGATCTTCATCAATCCATCGATCTGTTCATATAGCATCATTTGTTCTTCTTTCTTCTTCCGGGATCTCGAACGAAAACTTGGATGTGGGATACACGAGGTGGCACACAGACCACAAATCGCTGGCCCACATTGTAGACATAAGCAGCAACTGAATAGTATGAGAAGGCCAATACCTAGGAAGGATAGTATTCTCCATCCCCAGGCTGACAACACGCCCCAGAACCAACCGGACCAAGTCCAGGTGCCTGGACTCTGGTGTATCTGGCTTACAATCTTATGAAGGCGAGTTATGGCCTTGTATACTGACGGCGAATTTTCTGGTATGAAAATGCAACAACTTGATCCGATGACCCTACAAGCTCCGCCCCTATCGGCCAGGATGACGTCAAGGACAAGACGATTTTGAAGCACAACAATCCGCATAGCAGACTGCTCTTCTGTTAAATTGCCTAAGGCGGAAATAGTCTCATTCACTACTGCTTCAAGGGTTCTGGTTAATCTACGTATCAGTTTACTATTAGTGACTGTACCTATATAGGGAAAGAAACCTTTATTGAAATCTGTGTATTTTTCCCATGCTGTTTCAGTGTAATCGACAATTGGGATATCTCTGCGCTGTCTATTGTGTACTAAATGGGTATTTCTATGATAATCAGGAGGAGCTAGGAAAACAGGTGGCAGAAGGAATGCTATGTAACAGGTACCATCCCAATCTAAAGGTAGACATATATATGCGGTCTGGCCACATATGAAGTAGGAATGATGGGAAGCTCTAAATGTAGACTTGCCTTGATCAGTGAATTTTATTACAGTGGTGCATTTACTATGACCCATGTGTATGGAACCATTCTTTCTTATACATAATTCCCCTTTTACTGGGAATACTGACATGGCGGGCAAGATTGGTGTAGCTTCAGATTCAACGTTCAGGATCATGAGGTTAAGTGTAAAATTACCTAATCCATATACTTCATTTTCTAGATCAGTTCCTGTTCTTTTGGGGAGTCCCTCCTTGTTAGGGTAGCAGACTTTAAGTAAAACTAGGTTCAGATTTCCCCAAACCCAGTTGTCTTGATAAACTGCGGAATTTGAATCTAGGGTATTAATCAAACTAAACCATGCTCCACAGGAGCCATTGTGTGTGAACGGATAAGGAAAGAGGGGCAAAACTCCCTTATAGCTTTGATAGGGAGGGAGTCGGCCACATATCCAACAATTTGTGGCATTGCTGGTTTGATGGGAATGATGTAACATACTAATAAATGTGTTGTTGCGCAGCGCAAATCTATATGACAACTCATGCGGAGGAAATTCACTAAAAGAATGTTCTGCAGTTATATTATAAGCATGCTTAGGAATAGGGTAATACATGTGCAATAGGATGCTGACAATGATGATCAGAAGACTTAGAAAAAACAAAATTAATAATGTTACTGTGCAGTGACTACGAAATGATTTACAATATGCATGCTTCTTGAGCTGCATCTGATGATTTCTTTCTCTATTCCGGTCTAGAGGATACATGTCAGGGAAAAATTCAACCGATTCACCTTGGAGAGGACTTAAACAATCAAATTGTCTGACTTACTAGACCTCAATTTTAGTTTATAAATTTCTGAGTTCGATTGCTCAACCAAGGGGAGCTTTGAGTCTGTCTGTGAGGGAATACAGCATTGAGTATCTACGTTGGATGGTAGTCCATAAAATTTCTTGATATGACTCGAGTGCAACCACCCTTTCCTTCCCTCGATTTTCACGGCTGTCCTTGTGGTGAGTAGAACCAACTTCGGTGACTTCCACCTAGGATCCAGTTGGGTCTTCCGGTCAAAGTTCCTGACCAGCACCAGGTCACCAGGAACCACGTCATGGGGCTTCACCTCAGTATTATCGGGAAAAGCTGCGGATACCTGTGAACGACAAGATTGTAGTGCAGACATCAAGGAAGCCAGGTAATCTGTCAGCATATTACAGTCAACGTCAGTGATTTTACGAGGTATAGGCGTCCCCCACATATTTGGTGGTCTATCAAAGATCACCTCATACGGGGATAGCCCTGTTCGAGAATGTGCTACCATTCTCATGTAAAAGAGCGCAACTGGTAAGGCTACTATCCAATCGACTCCTTTTTCTCTACATATTTTGGACAATCTAGTTTTCAAAGTTTGATTATGGCGTTCTACGAGACCTGCTGCCTCAGGATGTCGGACACAGTGAAATTTCCATTGATAGCCTAATAGAAGGGAAACGTGTTTCATTAGTTCGGATGAAAACGGCTGGCCGTTATCTGAGTAGACAACACGTGGTAAACCGTACCGTGGGAAGAATTCTCGAACTAACTGTTTGGCAGTAGTCGGGGCAGTGTAATCTGAAACCGGGTATGCTTCTGTCCAACGGGAAAGAGCACAGACAACTACGAGAACATATTTGAATCCTCGACATCGTTCCATCTGGATATAATCCATCTGGAGGACTTCAAAAGCATGATCGGGAGGTTGAAATCCACCCTGCTCTACGGGGATGCTTTTACCTGGATTAAACTGACAACATATCATACAGGTACGAACTTTTTGTTTAGCTGTGGCTCGCAAGTGCTTGTTGAACCAAATGTGTTGAATACTGTCTAGCATAGCTTTTTCTCCTAGGTGCGCTGGACTATGTATTGTGTTAATGATGACTTGGACCATAGAGTCGGGAAGAAACCATATAGATTTTTCCTTCGTCATCCATCCCTGATCTGTTTGGATCCCTCCTAATTCAGTCCATTTCTTTATTTCTTCTGGTGTAGCATGTGTCTGTATGTCAATTACATCAAGGGCGGGATCCTTAACTGTCATGCAATGTGTTGGTGTCGGAACTATTGTCTTTGTCATGTCAGTTGTGTGAGTCTGATTCTGAGCAGTCTGTTTAGCTGTTCTGTCAGCTAGGTCATTACCCTGAGAAATAATATCGGTAACTTTTGTATGGGCTTTGCATTTCATAATCGATATTGCAGTAGGTAGATGAATCGCATCTAATAGGGCTTGAATGAGGGGTCCGTGTTGGATGTGGGCACCGTGAGAAGTTAAATAACCTCTCTCTCGCCACAGTACGCCGAAGTCATGGACGACTCCGAATGCATAACGTGAATCTGTGAATATGTTGACTTTCTTATTTGTGGCTTGAATACAGGCTTGTGTCAGAGCGATGAGCTCTGCTGCTTGAGCTGACAAAGTGTTAATACGATTTGTTTCAATGACTTCAGTGTCTGTTGTGACTGCGTAAGCAGCCACTAACTCTCCTGTACTTGTTCTCATACATGACCCATCTACATACAATGTCAAGTCTGGATCTGACAAAGGGATATCTGTCAAGTCTTGTCTGGGTTTCGTCGTGATAGTAATAACTTCAACACAATCATGTGCCAATGGATCTGTTCCGCCTACTGGTAACAGTGTGGCAGGATTTAACGTATTACAACGTCTGATTTCTATATGTGGCTGAAACAATGTTAATTCGTAACCGGTGAGTCTCGCTATAGTCAAGTGTTGTGTTTGTGTGCGGTTCAAAAGAACCTCTACTGCGTGTGGTACTTGTACTGTCAATTGATGTCCTAACACTATGGCATCGCTTTGTCTGATTGCTAAAGCTGTTGCTGCCACCGATTTCAGGCACGCTGGAAGAGCCTGAGCTACTGGATCTAATGTACTAGAGAAATAAGCACATGGTTTATGTGATCCTGCTTGTTCCTGAGTGAGTACTGACAAAGCAGTACCTTCGCGTTCTGTAACAAAGAGTGTAAACTGTTTATTGTAACATGGTGTTGCTAGGACAGGTGCTTGGCATAAAGCTTTCTTTAAACTTTCAAAGGCGTGTGTATGTTCTTGAGTCCAAGGGAGGACAGTCGATGTGGCTGCCTCCTGTGTTGTCAACTGGATGAGTGGTTTTGCTAGAAATGCATATTGAGGGATCCACTGCCTACAGTATGAAGTGAGGCCTATAAATGCCCGTACCTCCTTTTGTGTCTTGGGTGGTGGCATGTTAGCGATTAACTGGATGCGGTCGGATGTAAGCTGCCTTCCCTCCTTGGACAGCGAGTGCCCAAGGTAAACAACTCGCTGGACACAGAATTGCAGCTTAGAAGGGGACACCTTGTGGCCCTTGTCAGCCAAAAATTTTAAAACCGTCAGTGACGCTTTTTCACATTCAAGTTCGCTTCGGGCGGTGATCAGTAGATCATCAACATATTGAAGCAAGGCAGTGTTAACTGGCATGTGGATACTGTCGAGTTCTCGTTTCAGTGCTTGGCTATAGATGCTGGGGCTTTCTGTAAATCCTTGAGGTGCGCGTGTGAATTTAAAACTTCGTCCATTTAAACTGAATCCGAACAAATATTGACTTTCCGGATCGATTGGGACACTAAAGAAAGCATTTTTTAGATCAATTACAGTGAAGAACGTTGCTTCTGAGTCAATAGCTGTTAGTAATGAAGAGATATCTGGGACCACAGGGTATTGTGGTACAATACATTTATTTAATTCGCGCAGATCAATAACTAATCGATATACTGGTAGAGCTTTTGGATCCGTTCTTTTAAGAATCGGAATTATCGGGGAATTACATACATTGGAGTCTGTTTCGACAACCACTCCTTGTGCAATGAGCTCGTCAATGATTTGCAGCAAAGCCACAACAGCATCGGGTGGTAACTTGTATTGTCGTATTCGTGGTAGTATTACTCCTGATTTCAGTGTAACTCGATATGGTGTAATGTTCATGCAACCAACATCAGTGGGTCCTTGTGCCCATAAATGTGTAGGTAAATTCTGCAGTCGGTGATCCATGTCTCTGGATACGTAGTGACCTTTAAAGTCACGTAAAAATAGTCGTACTCCTTCCGGAGAACAACATATTATAGCTCCTAGAGCTTTCAATGTTTTTATGCCTAACAAGTTTTCTGGACATGATTTAGTAAGCAATAAATCTGTAGTACGCGTCAATGGACCGACTGTAAGTGGAAGAGGTTGTTACGTCATTAATTATAGGTTTTCCTGAGAATCCAAGGGAAATATTCTGTGAGCCTGAGAGGGGTGCCCCTGGAACTTCACTGCGTCTTATAGTTGTTCTGCTTGCCCCTGTATCAAGTAAAAACTTTCTGTCTTCCCCTAATAGTTTACTATGTACATAAGGTCCCTCTTGGTCTACAGGAACCTCAATAAGGGGTAAGCCAACTTCCCTCTCTAGGCTATCTCATGAGTATCGCTGATAATCGGGATAATCTGCTTGTGCATACTGATACATCTGTTGTGTTGTTGCTTGTGTTGCAGCAATAGGCTGCGCTTGTGGTGATGCTATTGTCTGTTGTGGAGCTCCTTGTTGCGGAGCTAATTGTTGCGGAGCTAACCTAGGTTGTGCATGCTGAGGAATTTGTTGTTGATTCTGATCCTGTCTAGGTGGACGTGGTCTCTCCTGAGTTCTACCTGTAGCAATATTATGTTTCAGGACTGGACAATCGTGTATATAATGACCCTGTTGTTTACATTAGTTACATGTCCCTTTCGTAGGACCTGCGGAATTACCCTTTTGATGACCATCGGCTGGGACTGACTGTGCAACAAGCATTTTCATTTTTGTATCTTTCATACGTCTTTGTTCGTGTTCTTGTTCTTCTCTAATTCTATTGTGATGATATTGTAACATCTGTAACATCTGTGATGGGGTATTACCTTGCCAGGTACTTTCGAATTTCAATACTCTATTCTTAACTTGTAGCAGAGAATTTTCAACTAATTTTGTCACGAACAGATGTGGGTATGACTCACTACTGGCTTTTATGCCACTATTTATACCAAAACATTTTTCAAATCGGGAATAGAAATCACTAGTATCTTCGTCTGGCTTTTGTTTACAGGCTGAGATTGCACCCCAGTCTTCCTTTTTCGTAGTTAATAAACGTGGCAGTACCTGTATTAGTAATCCTGCTAGTGCTGTAGTCTTTTCCCCAAGCCCTGCTCCTGCAGCTCGGGCCTTTTCTTCGTTTTCTAATGCTGTCCAATCTATCTTTTGGTCTCCCACCTCCCATTCTTTTTCTTTGAGTTTCTCATAAACACCGGCGGGTAATAGGACTTTTAATATTTTCATAATGTCGGGGTAGGTATACTCTTCCATGAGTAACATGTCTTTTATCTCACGGTGGAAACCTGCTGGGTCCTTGTCATGGCTGGGTACTACTTTCTTCATTTCCAATAATTCTAGTTTAGTTATAGGCGTGTACACAAACACGCGTGTAAAATTATCACCGGCACCTCTAATTGGGTGCACTTCGCGTAACGGGTTCTGTCTATCTATGTCATACATTTTTCTTCCCATTATGGGAACTGGAACGTGTTCCGGGCATACGAAATTTAAATATTGGTTTCGGGATTCTAGTATTTCTTTAATCAAATCAGTACCTGACCCTCTCCATATGTTTGTGAGTAGTTCTGTCAATATGTCAGGTAAGGGTCCTGGATCGGAGTGTTGGCTTTTATATAATATAAGGAGGTGTTGAATCATGTATATACTCGCTAAACGCTGTTCGTACGGGTCAAGATTCAGAAACGTGTGTGCAAGTACATCATCATTGTAGTCGCTGGGACTGTCAGCCCATTGTACTGCTGACCTGGCTAATTCTTGTTCGTCCATGGAATCGAGCATGTGGTACCCCCTTCGATCTCGGAGTAATTTATCAGCGGCTTGGAATAAGTGTTCGGAGGATTTTGTATTTAGCATAGGGTTTGGAAAATGTCTATTATATTCTGGACGTATTGGACGTACCGGATCATTAAAACCTCTGGTATTATTATGGGGTCTTCCTCTACCTACATAAGCTATCGTTTCTACTTGCTCTGACTCTTGCTCCTCCTCTTCTCTGTTTAGGTCAGCGGCGTCTACCTCTAATCTTTCTTCGTGTATTCGTTCTACTTCTTTGCGGATCTTTCGGTACATAGCGACTATACATAACTGTTTATCATGTCTCCCTTCTGATATATTCTGGCCCCAAGTGACAAGTTTTTGCATTTCTTCCGGATTTACCCCAGGCCGGTCTTGATTTCTGATTACACAGTTTATGAGGAAACGTAACAGTTGTCCCTGTACCTCCGCTTTCTGGTACTCCATGGCTCTGCTAATACTTTCAGGACCTCGCCCTGACTGGACAAAGTGATACATATTTTCTAAATGTGTAGTCATTCCTGGTAGCTTCGTTAAATATATTGCAGCTCGTCGAATACGTAATGATGACAGCAGCATTTCGTCCCGTTTACCGGGCACAGGATCATATCTACAATCTACTAGAAGTTCCTTAAGCATGTCGGGAGTTGCTAGTTTGGGCGTACGTTGGTGTGCTAATTCTCTAAGGGAAAATTTATTTCCTCTGGGTGGCGTAGAAAAAATGTCTGTCGTACCTCCTGTAGCACCGTCTGGGGTGCTGGACGTGAAAGTATTTGTTGAAGGTGAGACAGAGATTGTAGATGCGGGAAAAACTGTAGAGACGGACGGGCCTGTTGGAACCTGTGTAGGAGTTTGTAGTTGCGGGGGTACAGACGTATGCTCTTGGTGTTGAACACCATCGGCAAGCGATATGTGTGGTATGGCATTAGCATACTCGGGAGCTGCGTCATCTAAATAGGAGGAAAGAAAAACGTCCTTTGCTGTTTTGGGATGTGATTTGGGATGTGCTTTTATCGGAAACAATGGAGGTGGCAAGTCTTTTGGTATTTCCGGAGTAGCCTTAGGTAACTCTTTGGCCAGAAGTGGATACATACCATTCATAAGGGCCTTTCTTTGTCTATCTAATTGTTCTGATTTTACTCGGGTACCTTCCTCAATTAACAGATTCTCTCGGACTTTATTTGGCTTCTCCTTACCCTTATCTTCCTGTCTGAGTGCTTTTTCTGTACGTCTGTATGATTCTTTACGCCATAATTCAATGGCATCTTTCTGTGACTGTCTGGCTTTCTTTTTCCATAATTCTTCTTCTACTCTCATGATGCAATCTGCATCCCAGGTCCCCGCTGCGGGCCATCTCTGACTCTCTGGTAATTCTTTGGTGTAGTCCACCCATAAATCAAGAAATAATACGGCATCTAGACCATGCTTATGATACATGAAGTACCCTGGAGTGTCCCTCGGTGGGATGGGAACAGCTTCTTCGAGTACTCCTTTTCTAGTTTTGATCTGTCTTAGTTTCGAAAAGAGCGGCATTTTTTTTAGATCTTGTTTCTAGAACACACTTTATACAAGAAAACACAATAATGAACAGTCATTCACACCACAATATATAGAACGTATTTAAAACATTTTAACATTTAACAGTTTTAACGAACAATGATAACTAATAGAAAACTAGTTACTGACATAATACTGACACTAGATAATACTTATTTATATGCAAGACATACTATATATACTATATATACTGCTAAACAGTACAGATACACTGCTGAAACAGTGCAGACCGGATTTGTGTACCCAAACCCGTCTTGACCGGCACAGACTATGTGCACGTAAAATGCCTCCCCGGTAATGGTACTCACCGGGTAGCTCGGAACGGAAGGCCTCGGAACGGAACTGAAACTGGACCGGACTGGACTCGACTCAACTGGACTCGGAACTTCGGAACCTGGCGGGACTCTGTATACCTCGGATCTTGCTCTCTCAGCTAGGCTCTGGTCGGGATACTTCGCACTTCTCACCGCCTCGTCTGGGTGTTGATCGCAGCCTCAGTCGTTCCTGCTTGGCCGGAGGGAGATACAGGAAATCCTGCGGGTACGCGTTTTTGTCCGTTCAGCTGTGGCAGGAGACCGGGCCTGCAACGCACCGCCGGCGCGTGAGATGAGAAAGTGTCCCTGTTCGGGCGCCAATTTATGTGGTAAATATTTCGTTACCGGTACTATTTTTTATGCGGTAAAGTCTATCAAGAATAACTCAGTAAATATAAGAGGCAGAATCCGTGGTATTAGAGGGTTTAAAATGCTTTATTCCTATAAAAAGGAAGACAATTCGAATTGTGGGCCTTCTATTCCATCACCACGAAAGTTCAGGAAGGAAGGGAGCATATATTATTGACCGGTAGGCAGTTTTATAGAAAAATACATTACAGTGAAACAGATGCAAGAGGCGTAACAGCTGATAAAAGGTGCATACGTAGCTAATAGAGGGCGTAATTCAAGAAACGTCATTAAACATGATGTCACAAGTGGGTGGATCCATAAAAGAATCCTGCAATGTCAGCAGAAATGTTTGGCAAAGATGCGCACGCAGCCGCATGACGTGTGATTGACGTGCAACTAGAGGGTGAAGGGGACTTGACATTTAGCTCTACATGTGGAGACAGAAGTCTGGGGTTATGTCAACCTAATTCCAAATCATATCTAATATCCTATGTTTAAAGAACTGTGTTATCCAAAAGGAAAGGTCTCTAGGATAGAATCTTATTCTATACTGACTATACTGACTGTTAGTGCGTGTACAAGCGTCTAAGTGTCTACACTAGATGCGAGGGGGTAGGAATATTCCATGGTAACGGGGCTATGAATTACTTGCATGAGGACAGCGAGGCCTGGCCCCTTTGCACGGTAGCTGGAGGAAATGTTTACCTAAACTACTAGACAGGAATGCATCGGATGAGGAGCGAAGGAGATAATCTCGAAGGTGAAATACAGTTTTTGGCAGGCGACAGGCTGGATCAGGCACCGTTAGCCGCGCAAGGAGTAAGACAAAGTTCATGGTCACAGATGCAGGCTCAGACTGGAGCTTTCAGAGGCAGAAGGCAGGAAAAGGCTTGATGACAGAATTCGGGCCTACTCGCCTGAATCTGTGAAATGTGGAAAGTGAACCACATAAAGTCGGTGGCCTTTCATACTTAGGAATGGAATATCTGACCCATTCATGGCGGATCTGGAAGAGAACATGTTGACGGTGGACGCACATATATTTGCGTCTTCAAAACTGGAGCAGGAGGGAACATACATGTACTTATAGCATGCACATGGAGCCGTTGGGGTCTACGATAGGGGACATAACTGATCACAAAATTCATATATCCTCAACACCTCAATTTTGCAGTGAAAAATGACCCTTTTTTGGCAAAGTGCCTAGCTGTAGTTTTTTAACCCTAGCCCTGCCGGCACCTAGGGAAACCTAGCAAACCTATATATTTTTGAAAGCTAGACACCCAGGGGGTGACTTGAGTGCCTCCCACTAGGGTCTGTTACCCAGAATCCCTTGCAAACATAAAAAATTGACAAAAAAAACACATTTTCCCCACATTTCTGTGATGGAAAGATCTGGAATCTGCGTGGATCCACAAATTTCCACCCACCCGGCGTTCCCCAAAGTCCTACGAGAAAAATGGTACCTCACTTGTGTGGGTCGGCCTAGTGCCCGCGACAGGAAACGGCGCAAAACGCAACGTGGTCACACCTCAATTTTGCAGTGAAAAATGACCCTTTTTTGGCAAAGTGCCTAGCTGTAGTTTTTGAACCCTAGCCCTGCCGGCACCTATGGAAACCTAGCAAACCTATATATTTTCGAAAACTAGACACCCAGGGGAATCCAGGATGGGGTGACTTGAGTGCCTGCCACAAGGGTCTGTTACCCAGAATCCCTTGCAAATGGAAACAATTGGCAAAAAAAACACATTTTCCCCACATTTCTGTGATGAAAAGTTCTGGAATCTGCGTGGATCCACAAATTTCCACCCACCCCGCGTTTCCCAAAGTCCTACGAGAAAAATGGTACCTCACTTGTGCGGGTCGGCCTAGTGCCCGTGACAGGAAACGGCGCAAAACGCAACGTGGTCACACCTCAATTTTGCAGTGAAAAATGACCCTTTTTTGGCAAAGTGCCTAGCTGTAGTTTTTTAACCCTAGCCCTGCCGGCACCTAGGGAAACCTAGCAAACCTATATATTTTCGAAAACTAGACACCCAGGGCAATCCAGGATGGGGTGACTTGAGTGCCTCCCACCAGGGTCTGTTACCCAGAATCCCTTGCAAACGTAAACAATTGACAAAAAAAACACATTTTCCCCACATTTCTGTGATGAAAAGTTCTGGAATCTGCGTGGATCCACAAATTTCCACCCACCCCGCGTTCCCCAAAGTCCTACGAGAAAAATGGTACCTCGCTTGTGCGGGTCGGCCTAGTGCCCGAAACAGGAAACGGCGTAAAACGCAACGTGGTCACACCTCAATTTTGCAGTGAGAAATGACCCTTTTTTGGCAAAGTGACTAGCTGTAGTTTTTGAACCCTAGCCCTGCCGGCACCTAGGGAAAGTTAGCAAATCTATATATTTTTGAAAACTAGACACCCAGGGGAATCCAGGATGGGGTGACTTGAGTGCCTCCCACCAGGGTCTGTTACCCTGAATTCCTTGCAAAAGTAAATAATTGACAAAAAAAACACATTTTCCCCACATTTCTGTGCTGAAAAGTTCTGGAATATGCGTGGATCCACAAATTTCCACCCATCCCACGTTTCCCGAAGTCCTACGAGAAAAATGGTACCTCACTTGTGCGGGTCGGCCTAGTGCCCGTGACAGGAAACGGCGCAAAACGCAACGTGGTCACACCTCAATTTTGCAGTGAAAAATGACCCTTTTTTGGCAAAGTGCCTAGCTGTAGTTTTTTAACCCTAGCCCTGCCGGCACCTAGGGAAACCTAGCAAACCTATATATTTTTGAAAGCTAGACACCCAGGGGAATCCAGGATGGGGTGACTTGAGTGCCTCCCACTAGGGTCTGTTACCCAGAATCCCTTGCAAACATAAAAAATTGACAAAAAAAACACATTTTCCCCACATTTCTGTGATGGAAAGATCTGGAATCTGCGTGGATCCACAAATTTCCACCCACCCGGCGTTCCCCAAAGTCCTACGAGAAAAATGGTACCTCACTTGTGTGGGTCGGCCTAGTGCCCGCGACAGGAAACGGCGCAAAACGCAACGTGGTCACACCTCAATTTTGCAGTGAAAAATGACCCTTTTTTGGCAAAGTGCCTAGCTGTAGTTTTTGAACCCTAGCCCTGCCGGCACCTATGGAAACCTAGCAAACCTATATATTTTCGAAAACTAGACACCCAGGGGAATCCAGGATGGGGTGACTTGAGTGCCTGCCACAAGGGTCTGTTACCCAGAATCCCTTGCAAATGGAAACAATTGGCAAAAAAAACACATTTTCCCCACATTTCTGTGATGAAAAGTTCTGGAATCTGCGTGGATCCACAAATTTCCACCCACCCCGCGTTTCCCAAAGTCCTACGAGAAAAATGGTACCTCACTTGTGCGGGTCGGCCTAGTGCCCGTGACAGGAAACGGCGCAAAACGCAACGTGGTCACACCTCAATTTTGCAGTGAAAAATGACCCTTTTTTGGCAAAGTGCCTAGCTGTAGTTTTTTAACCCTAGCCCTGCCGGCACCTAGGGAAACCTAGCAAACCTATATATTTTCGAAAACTAGACACCCAGGGCAATCCAGGATGGGGTGACTTGAGTGCCTCCCACCAGGGTCTGTTACCCAGAATCCCTTGCAAACGTAAACAATTGACAAAAAAAACACATTTTCCCCACATTTCTGTGATGAAAAGTTCTGGAATCTGCGTGGATCCACAAATTTCCACCCACCCCGCGTTCCCCAAAGTCCTACGAGAAAAATGGTACCTCGCTTGTGCGGGTCGGCCTAGTGCCCGAAACAGGAAACGGCGTAAAACGCAACGTGGTCACACCTCAATTTTGCAGTGAGAAATGACCCTTTTTTGGCAAAGTGACTAGCTGTAGTTTTTGAACCCTAGCCCTGCCGGCACCTAGGGAAAGTTAGCAAATCTATATATTTTTGAAAACTAGACACCCAGGGGAATCCAGGATGGGGTGACTTGAGTGCCTCCCACCAGGGTCTGTTACCCTGAATTCCTTGCAAAAGTAAATAATTGACAAAAAAAACACATTTTCCCCACATTTCTGTGCTGAAAAGTTCTGGAATATGCGTGGATCCACAAATTTCCACCCATCCCACGTTTCCCGAAGTCCTACGAGAAAAATGGTACCTCACTTGTGCGGGTCGGCCTAGTGCCCGCGACAGGAAACGGCGCAAAACGCAACATGGTCACACCTCAATTTTGCAGTGAAAAATTACCCTTTATTGGCAAAGTGACTAGCTGTAGTTTTTTAACCCTAGCCCTGCCGGCACCTAGGGAAACCTAGCAAACCTATATATTTTTGAAAACTAGACACCCAGGGGAATCCAGGATGGGGTGACTTGAGTGCCTCCCACCAGGGTCTGTTACCCAGAATCCCTTGCAAACATAAAAAATTGAAAAAAAAAACACATTTTCCCCACATTTCTGTGATGGAAAGTTCTGTAATCTGCGTGGATCCACAAATTTCCACCCACCCGGCGTTCCCCAAAGTCCTACGAGAAAAATGGTACCTCACTTGTGTGGGTCGGCCTAGTGCCCGTGACAGGAAACGGCGCAAAACGCCACGTGGTCACACCTCAATTTTGCAGTGAAAAATGACCCTTTTTTGGCAAAGTGCCTAGCTGTAGTTTTTGAACCCTAGCCCTGCCGGCACCTAGCGAAACCTAGCAAACCTATATATTTTCGAAAACTAGACACCCAGGGGAATCCTGGATGGGGTGACTTGAGTGCCTCCCACCATGGTCTGTTACCCAGAATCCCTTGCCACGTAAATAATTGACAAAAAAAACACATTTTCCCCACATTTCTGTGATGGAAAGTTCTGGAATCTGCGTGGATCCACAAATTTCCACCCACCCCGCATTCCCCAAAGTCCTACGAGAAAAATGGTACCTCACTTGTGCGGGTCGGCCTAGTGCCCGCGACAGGAAATGGCGCAAAACGCAACGTGGTCACACCTCAATTTTGCAGTGAAAAATGACCCTTTTTTGGCAAAGTGCCTAGCTTTAGTTTTTGAACCCTAGCCCTGCCGTCACCTATGGAAACCTAGCAAACCTATATATTTTCTAAAAAGGGGTGACTTGAGTGCCTCCCACCAGGGTCTGTTACCCAGAATCCCTTGCAAACGTAAACAATTGACAAAAAAAACACATTTTCCTCACATTTCTGTGATGAAAAGTTCTGGAATCTGCGTGGATCCACAAATTTCCACCCACCCCGCGTTCCCCAAAGTCCTACGAGAAAAATGGTACCTCGCTTGTGCGGGTCGGCCTAGTGCCCGAAACAGGAAACGGCGTAAAACGCAACGTGGTCACACCTCAATTTTGCAGTGAGAAATGACCCTTTTTTGGCAAAGTGACTAGCTGTAGTTTTTGAACCCTAGCCCTGCCGGCACCTAGGGAAAGCTAGCAAATCTATATATTTTTGAAAACTAGACACCCAGGGGAATCCAGGATTGGGTGACTTGAGTGCCTCCCACCAGGGTCTGTTACCCTGAATCCCTTGCAAACGTAAATAATTGACAAAAAAAACACATTTTCCCCACATTTCTGTGATGGAAAGTTATTGAATCTGCGTGGATCCACAAATTTCCACCCACCCCGCGTTCCCCAAAGTCCTACGAGAAAAATGGTACCTCACTTGTGCGGGTCGGCCTAGTGCCCGCGACAGGAAACGGCACAAAACGCAACATGGTCACACCTCAATTTTGCAGTGAAAAATTACCCTTTTTTGGCAAAGTGCCTAGCTGTAGTTTTTTAACCCTAGCCCTGCCGGCACCTAGGGAAACCTAGCAAACCTATATATTTTCGAAAACTAGACACCCAGGGCAATCCAGGATGGGGTGACTTGAGTGCCTCCCACCAGGGTCTGTTACCCAGAATCCCTTGCAAACGTAAACAATTGACAAAAAAAACACATTTTCCCCACATTTCTGTGATGAAAAGTTCTGGAATCTGCGTGGATCCACAAATTTCCACCCACCCCGCGTTCCCCAAAGTCCTACGAGAAAAATGGTACCTCGCTTGTGCGGGTCGGCCTAGTGCCCACGACAGGAAACGGCGCAAAACGCAACATGGTCACACCTCAATTTTGCAGTGAAAAATTACCCTTTTTTGGCAAAGTGACTAGCTGTAGTTTTTTAACCCTAGCTCTGCCGGCACCTAGGGAAACCTAGCAAACCTTTATATTTTTGAAAACTAGACACCCAGGGGAATCCAGGATGGGGTGACTTGAGTGCCTACCACCAGGGTCTGTTACCCAGAATCCCTTGCAAACGTACAAAATTGACAAAAAAAACACATTTTCCCCACATTTCTGTGATGGAAAGTTCTGGAATCTGCGTGGATCCACAAATTTCCACCCACCCCGCATTCCCCAAAGTCCTACGAGTAAAATGGTACCTCACTTGTGTGGGTCGGCCTAGTGCCCGCGACAGGAAACGGCACAAAACGCAACGTGGTCACACCTCAATTTTGCAGTGAAAAATGACCCTTTTTTGGCAAAGTGCCTAGCTGTAGTTTTTTAACCCTAGTCCTGCCGGCACCTAGGGAAACCTAGCAAACCTATATATTTTTGAAAACTAGACACCCAGGGGAATCCAGGATGGGGTGACTTGAGTGCCTCCCACCAGGGTCTGTTACCCAGAATCCCTTGCAAACATAAAAAATTGACAAAAAAAACACATTTTCCCCACATTTCTGTGATGGAAAGTTCTGGAATCTGCGTGGATCCACAAATTTCCACCCACCCGGCGTTCCCCAAAGTCCTACGAGAAAAATGGTACCTCACTTGTGTGGGTCGGCCTAGTGCCCGTGACAGGAAACGGCGCAAAACGCAACGTGGTCACACCTCAATTTTGGAGTGAAAAATGACCCTTTTTTGGCAAAGTGTCTAGCTGTAGTTTTTGAACCCTAGCTGTAGGAGAGTAGGGTCTGCTATCCTATGGTCACCCCAAATTTTTGCTTTTTGCTTCACTGGTTTTTGACATATTGAGGCTGTGGGCCTGCCAATCAGACCCCCAGCCTGCTGTTCTCTCTACTAAATTAAAACTATGCACCCTAGGTGCATAACCAATTGGAAGTGGATCACCCTGTCAGCCCCTGTACCAGTGTACACTAGGTACCCAGGGCATTGGTGTACCCAAGGCCTGCCAAGGGCTGCAGCATGTATTATGCCACCCCAGGCTTGGCCTAACGATTTGACACAACTGGCTGATCACTCAGCTGGGGTAAGTTGGTGTAATCACCTCTTACTTAGGTGTAGTATACCTATACCTAACCTTAAATGGGACACCTGGTAACCTATAAGTCACTCCTATAGCAGGCCTTAACAATCCTGAAGGCAGAGTGCTTGGTTCCATGTGAGATGGTGCTCTGGCATGAGCTGAGCCTGTCTGCAGTGGTCGGAACAACTTCCTTCTACTGTTTCCAGATATCGTCATACCATATACTCTTAAGTGCATTATGAACCTCGCGGTTAAATGCTATCTTTGGTTTGGCTTTATCAAAACATGTCGAGTAAGGTGTCATACGAATTGGAATACTAACCCCTCGCCAATTCTGGCGACGGGGTTAGCATTCCACCCTTCTAGAGGAACACGACATGTACAGTGCCTGAAACCCGGGTAAAATCAGACATAGCCTCAGCTCCACAAAATGGATGCTGCCACCACAGACACAAGTCTGCCCTCCTGCTGCTGGGAGTCCTTCCAGCTTGGGAGGTGTGGACAAAGGGTTTCCTGCCAGGGGAGGTGCGTGCACCACCCCAGACAGGATTTTGTGTATTGGTCAGGTAGGGCTTGAAAGAAACCAGACATGCCTGTGGCTCACAAGGAGCCTCGGTGCATATGCCAGTTCAAACCGGTCCTGGGGCACACCAGTCCCGGGCCTGGGGCGAGCTGGACAAAGGATTGGGGGTGTAACCACCCCCCTTCCTGGTCCCACCCATAGGGAGGGACCTAGCAGGTAGTCCGGCCCCTAGAATCCGAATAAAGGTAGGAGCTGTGTCCTAAGACTTCAGACATCCTGGAATCAACTTGAAACTAAGAAGAAGACGGGAACTTCGACATTCTGCTGCACAGAAGACTGAAGAAAATCTCCCCTGTGGTCAGGGAGTGACCACCTTGCTAACGCAAGCACCATCCAGCGAATCAACGTCTGCTTTGCCGCCACCTCCCGCCGGAGCCCGAGCCCAGAGACTGACAAGACCTGGACCTCCAGACCTCTCACCGCCCGATCCACAGTCCCTGCAAAGAGGAGACCCGTGGAGGCACCGAGACACGTGGAGCCAGCCATCTTGGAACGACTACGACAAGCTGACAAGTGCAACAACCGAGGCTCCCTCCAAGTTGTGCTTTGGGTCCTGAGAAGCCCAACCCTCGAGCAGCATCTGCACCAAAGGTGAGCCCTCCAGCATCTCCACGATCTGCGTGGGGCCCTTCTGCATTTTGCCACTCGACGCGCCTAACCGGTTGCTGGCCCGCTGGCTAGTGGCCATCTTGGCGACGAAATCTACGACAAACACCGCTGGTCTGGTTGCTCCAGACTGGCCCTTGCTCCCCTCCAAAGGAGCAGTTCCTCTGACCTTGCTGGTCAGAACCATCAGCTTAAACTCCTTGCCTACAACAATTGCTTTTGCCAAGGCTTGTTTGCTTCGATCAAGTCGCTGACACCGCCGACAGCGAGAGCCTGCGTGGGACAGCTCGTGACTCGACTCCTGGACGTCGTCAACCTTCAGGGACCACGTGGCTGCAGAGTCAAGCTACACCTTCCTTCCTGTTTGCACCCGACATCGCCTGGTACCCACCTGGTGCCACGCTGGTCACTGGCTAGTGACTGTGAACACTGTCCCCTCTGCTTACAGGTCTTCAACATCTCCGATCCACTCTTGGGTCCACTGCATCTCTCCCGGACCGACCGCCTGCAGCATCTTTGTCTTCAAGCTCAACGGAACAGATAGAAGAAACCCGACGCACTTTGAGGCCTATGCACCCGCTTCCTGTGGGTGAGGTAAAGCTGGTACTCCGGTGCCCAAGTGTAGTATTACATCTCTAGTGCCTGTGTTCCAAATCTTAAGTTCCTAGTCAACCCGGAAGATCTCCTTTGCAGTAACTTTGTACTTTTTACGCACCCATTGAAACCTATGGGAGCACGCGTGTGACTATTTGCTCTGCACACGCCACCCGTGGACCTCCTGGTCACTAACTGACGTTAGCTCCTTGTAGGCCCAGCGATTCTAGAGGCCCTAGGCCTTTTCCCTTTTCTGTTCGTGGTACTTATACCACTATTTTAGTATATGGTTTGAGTGGCCACCAGGGCCTATCCATATAACGTGCAACTTCTGTGTATTCTGTGATAATCTTGTTTGACGATTTGTGCTCCTGTGCTCATAAAGAGACTAGGGGTTACTTTGAGAAATAAATACATATATATTTTGAATATATATCTGTGTGGTGTCCTTTCATTGGTATAAAGGGGGGTTGCATTTGGTAAAACAGCTGGCTTAACACGCTTCACGAGTTTAGCCTCAAAGACTGCTTAGCCTACGCTACCACTAGGGCAGCTAGTCCGAAAAGGTTGACTTACAACCACACCATAAGGGTTGCTTGGCATGGTACAAGGTGATCACTTTAACTAGTGAGCATCATATACCAGGCCAACTTCTCACACTAGCCCTGCCGTCACCTATGGAAACCTAGCAAACCTATATATTTTTGAAAACTAGACACCCAGGGGAATCCAGGATGGGGTGACTTGAGTGCCTCCCACCAGGGTCTGTTACCCAGAATCCCTTGCAAATGTAAAAAATTGACAAAAAAAACACATTTTCCCCACATTTCTGTGATGGAAAGTTCTGGAATCTGCGTGGATCCACAAATTTCCACCCACCCCGCGTTCCCCAAAGTCCTACGAGAAAAATGGTACCTCGCTTGTGCGGGTCGGCCTAGTGCCCGAAACAGGAAACGGCGTAAAACGCAACGTGGTCACACCTCAATTTTGCAGTGAGAAATGACCCTTTTTTGGCAAAGTGACTAGCTGTAGTTTTTGAACCCTAGCCCTGCCGGCACCTAGGGAAACCTAGCAAACCTATATATTTTCGAAAACTAGACACCCAGGGGAATCCAGGATGGGGTGACTTGAGTGCCTCCCACCAGGGTCTGTTACCCAGAATCCCTTGCAAACGTAAACAATTGACAAAAAAAACACATTTTCCCCACATTTCTGTGATGAAAAGTTCTGGAATCTGCGTGGATCCACAAATTTCCACCCACCCCGCGTTCCCCAAAGTCCTACGAGAAAAATGGTACCTCGCTTGTGCGGGTCGGCCTAGTGCCCGAAACAGGAAACGGCGTAAAACGCAACGTGGTCACACCTCAATTTTGCAGTGAGAAATGACCCTTTTTTGGCAAAGTGACTAGCTGTAGTTTTTGAACCCTAGCCCTGCCGGCACCTAGGGAAAGCTAGCAAATCTATATATTTTTGAAAACTAGACACCCAGGGGAATCCAGGATTCGGTGACTTGAGTGCCTTCCACCAGGGTCTGTTACCCTGAATCCCTTGCAAACGTAAATAATTGACAAAAAAAACACATTTTCCCCACATTTCTGTGATGGAAAGTTCTTGAATCTGCGTGGATCCACAAATTTCCACCCACCCCGCGTTCCCCAAAGTCCTACGAGAAAAATGGTACCTCACTTGTGCGGGTGGCCTAGTGCCCGCCACAGGAAACGGCGCAAAACGCAACATGGTCACACCTCAATTTTGCAGTGAAAAATTACCATTTTTTGGCAAAGTGCCTAGCTGTAGTTTTTTAACCCTAGCCCTGCCGGCACCTAGGGAAACCTAGCAAACCTATATATTTTCGAAAACTAGACACCCAGGGCAATCCAGGATGGGGTGACTTGAGTGCCTACCACCAGGGTCTGTTACCCAGAATCCCTTGCAAACGTACAAAATTGACAAAAAAAACACATTTTCCCCACATTTCTGTGATGGAAAGTTCTGGAATCTGCGTGGATCCACAAATTTCCACCCACCCCGCATTCCCCAAAGTCCTACGAGTAAAATGGTACCTCACTTGTGTGGGTCGGCCTAGTGCCCGCGACAGGAAACGGCACAAAACGCAACGTGGTCACACCTCAATTTTGCAGTGAAAAATGACCCTTTTTTGGCAAAGTGCCTAGCTGTAGTTTTTTAACCCTAGCCCTGCCGGCACCTAGGGAAACCTAGCAAACCTATATATTTTTGAAAACTAGACACCCAGGGGAATCCAGGATGGGGTGACTTGAGTGCCTCCCACCAGGGTCTGTTACCCAGAATCCCTTGCAAACATAAAAAATTGACAAAAAAAACACATTTTCCCCACATTTCTGTGATGGAAAGTTCTGGAATCTGCGTGGATCCACAAATTTCCACCCACCCGGCGTTCCCCAAAGTCCTACGAGAAAAATGGTACCTCACTTGTGTGGGTCGGCCTAGTGCCCGTGACAGGAAACGGCGCAAAACGCAACGTGGTCACACCTCAATTTTGGAGTGAAAAATGACCCTTTTTTGGCAAAGTGTCTAGCTGTAGTTTTTGAACCCTAGCCCTGCCGTCACCTATGGAAACCTAGCAAACCTATATATTTTTGAAAACTAGACAACCAGGGGAATCCAGGATGGGGTGACTTGAGTGCCTCCCACCAGGGTCTGTTACCCAGAATCCCTTGCAAATGTAAAAAATTGACAAAAAAAACACATTTTCCCCACATTTCTGTGATGGAAAGTTCTGGAATCTGCGTGGATCCACAAATTTCCACCCACCCCGCGTTCCCCAAAGTCCTACAAGAAAAATGGTACCTCACTTGTGCGGGTCTGCCTAGTGCCCGTGACAGGAAACGGCGCAAAACGCAACATGGTCACACCTCAATTTTGCAGTGAAAAATGACCCTTTTTTAGCAAAGTGACTAGCTGTAGTTTTTGAACCCTAGCTCTGCCGGCACCTAGGGAAACCTAGCAAACCTTTATATTTTTGAAAACTAGACACCCAGGGGAATCCAGGATGGGGTGACTTGAGTGCCTACCACCAGGGTCTGTTACCCAGAATCCCTTGCAAACGTAAACAATTGACAAAAAAAACACATTTTCCCCACATTTCTGTGATGAAAAGTTCTGGAATCTGCGTGGATCCACAAATTTCCACCCACCCCGCGTTCCCCAAAGTCCTACGAGAAAAATGGTACCTCGCTTGTGCGGGTCGGCCTAGTGCCCGAAACAGGAAACGGCGTAAAACGCAACATGGTCACACCTCAATTTTGGAGTGAAAAATGACCCTTTTTTGGCAAAGTGTCTAGCTGTAGTTTTTTAACCCTAGCTCTGCCGGCACCTAGGGAAACCTAGCAAACCTTTATATTTTTGAAAACTAGACACCCAGGGGAATCCAGGATGGGGTGACTTGAGTGCCTACCACCAGGGTCTGTTACCCAGAATCCCTTGCAAACGTACAAAATTGACAAAAAAAAACACATTTTTCCCACATTTCTGTGATGGAAAGTTCTGGAATCTGCGTGGATCCACAAATTTCCACCCACCCCACATTCCCCAAAGTCCTATGAGTAAAATGGTACCTCACTTGTGTGGGTCGGCCTAGTGCCCGCGACAGGAAACGGCACAAAACGCAACGTGGTCACACCTCAATTTTGCAGTGAAAAATGACCCTTTTTTGGCAAAGTGCCTAGCTGTAGTTTTTTAACCCTAGCCCTGCCGGCACCTAGGGAAACCTAGCAAACCTATATATTTTCGAAAACTAGACACCCAGGGGAATCCAGGAGGGGGTGACTTGAGTGCCTCCCACCAGGGTCTGTTACCCAGAATCCCTTGCAAACGTAAACAATTGACAAAAAAAACATATTTTCCCCACATTTCTGTGATGAAAAGTTCTGGAATCTGCGTGGATCCACAAATTTCCACCCACCCCGCGTTCCCCAAAGTCCTACGAGAAAAATGGTACCTCGCTTGTGCGGGTCGGCCTAGTGCCCGAAACAGGAAACGGTGTAAAACGCAACGTGGTCACACCTCAATTTTGCAGTGAGAAATGACCCTTTTTTGGCAAAGTGACTAGCTGTAGTTTTTGAACCCTAGCCCTGCCGGCACCTAGGGAAAGCTAGCAAATCTATATATTTTTGAAAACTAGACACCCAGGGGAATCCAGGATTGGGTGACTTGAGTGCCTCCCACCAGGGTCTGTTACCCTGAATCCCTTGCAAACGTAAATAATTGACAAAAAAAACACATTTTCCCCACATTTCTGTGATGGAAAGTTCTTGAATCTGCGTGGATCCACAAATTTCCACCCACCCCGCGTTCCCCAAAGTCCTACGAGAAAAATGGTACCTCACTTGTGCGGGTCGGCCTAGTGCCCGCGACAGGAAACGGCGCAAAACGCAACATGGTCACACCTCAATTTTGCAGTGAAAAATTACCATTTTTTGGCAAAGTGCCTAGCTGTAGTTTTTTAACCCTAGCCCTGCCGGCACCTAGGGAAACCTAGCAAACCTATATATTTTCGAAAACTAGACACCCAGGGCAATCCAGGATGGGGTGACTTGAGTGCCTACCACCAGGGTCTGTTACCCAGAATCCCTTGCAAACGTATAAAATTGACAAAAAAAACACATTTTCCCCACATTTCTGTGATGGAAAGTTCTGGAATCTGCGTGGATCCACAAATTTCCACCCACCCCGCATTCCCCAAAGTCCTACGAGTAAAATGGTACCTCACTTGTGTGGGTCGGCCTAGTGCCCGCGACAGGAAACGGCACAAAACGCAACGTGGTCACACCTCAATTTTGCAGTGAAAAATGACCCTTTTTTGGCAAAGTGCCTAGCTGTAGTTTTTTAACCCTAGCCCTGCCGGCACCTAGGGAAACCTAGCAAACCTATATATTTTTGAAAACTAGACACCCAGGGGAATCCAGGATGGGGTGACTTGAGTGCCTCCCACCAGGGTCTGTTACCCAGAATCCCTTGCAAACATAAAAAATTGACAAAAAAAACACATTTTCCCCACATTTCTGTGATGGAAAGTTCTGGAATCTGCGTGGATCCACAAATTTCCACCCACCCGGCGTTCCCCAAAGTCCTATGAGAAAAATGGTACCTCACTTGTGTGAGTCGGCCTAGTGCCCGTGACAGGAAACGGCGCAAAACGCAACGTGGTCACACCTCAATTTTGGAGTGAAAAATGACCCTTTTTTGGCAAAGTGTCTAGCTGTAGTTTTTGAACCCTAGCCCTGCCGTCACCTATGGAAACCTAGCAAACCTATATATTTTTGAAAACTAGACACCCAGGGGAATCCAGGATGGGGTGACTTGAGTGCCTCCCACTAGGGTCTGTTACCCAGAATCCCTTGCAAATGTAAAAAATTGACAAAAAAAACACATTTTCCCCACATTTCTGTGATGGAAAGTTCTGGAATCTGCGTGGATCCACAAATTTCCACCCACCCCGCGTTCCCCAAAGTCCTACAAGAAAAATGGTACCTCACTTGTGCGGGTCTGCCTAGTGCCCGTGACAGGAAACGGCGCAAAACGCAACATGGTCACACCTCAATTTTGCAGTGAAAAATGACCCTTTTTTAGCAAAGTGACTAGCTGTAGTTTTTGAACCCTAGCTCTGCCGGCACCTAGGGAAACCTAGTGTGAGAAGTTGGCCTGGTATATGATGCTCACTAGTTAAAGTGATCACCTTGTACCATGCCAAGCAACCCTTGTGGTGTGGTTGTAAGTCAACCTTTTCGGACTAGCTGCCCTAGTGGTAGCGTAGGCTAAGCAGTCTTTGAGGCTAAACTCGTGATGCGTGTTAAGCCAGCTGTTTTACCAAATGCAACCCCCTTTTATACCAATGAAAGGACACCACACAGATATATATTCAAAATATATATGTATTTATTTATCAAAGTAACCCCTAGTCTCTTTATGAGCACAGGAGCACAAATCGTCAAACAAGATTATCACAGAATACACAGAAGTTGCACTTTATATGGATAGGCCCTGGTGGCCACTCGAACCATATACTAAAATAGTGGTATAAGTACCACGAACAGAAAAGGGAAAAGGCCTAAGGCCTCTAGAATCGCTGGGCCTACAAGGAGCTAACGTCAGTTAGTGACCAGGAGGTCCACGGGTGGCGTGTGCAGAGCAAATAGTCACACGCGTGCTCCCATAGGTTTCAATGGGTGCGTAAAAAGTACAAAGTTACTGCAAAGGAGATCTTCCGGGTTAACTAGGAACTTAAGATTTGGAACACAGGCACTAGAGATGTATTACTACACTTGGGCACCGGAGTACCAGCTTTACCTCACCCACAGGAAGCAGGTGCATAGGCCTCAAAGTGCGTCGGGTTTCTTCTATCTGTTCCGTTGAGCTTGAAGACAAAGATGCTGCAGGCGGTCGGTCCGGGAGAGATGCAGTGGACCCAAGAGTGGATCGGAGATGTTGAAGACCTGTAAGCAGAGGGGACAGTGTTCACAGTCACTAGCCAGTGACCAGCGTGGCACCAGGTGGGTACCAGGCGATGTCGGGTGCAAACAGGAAGGAAGGTGTAGCTTGACTCTGCAGCCACGTGGTCCCTGAAGGTCGACGACGTCCAGGAGTCGAGTCACGAGCTGTCCCACGCAGGCTCTCGCTGTCGGCGGTGTCGGCGACTTGATCGAAGCAAACAAGCCTTGGCAAAAGCAATTGTTGTAGGCAAGGAGTTTAAGCTGATGGTTCTGACCAGCAAGGTCAGAGGAACGGCTCCTTTGGAGGGGAGCAAGGGCCAGTCTGGAGCAACCAGACCAGCGGTGTTTGTCGTAGATTTCGTCGCCAAGATGGCCACTAGCCAGCGGGCCAGCAACCGGTTAGGCGCGTCGAGTGGCAAAATGCAGAAGGGCCCCACGCAGATCGTGGAGATGCTGGAGGGCTCACCTTTGGTGCAGATGCTGCTCGAGGGTTGGGCTTCTCAGGACCCAAAGCACAACTTGGAGGGAGCCTCGGTTGTTGCACTTGTCAGCTTGTCGTAGTCGTTCCAAGATGGCTGGCTCCACGTGTCTCGGTGCCTCCACGGGTCTCCTCTTTGCAGGGACTGTGGATCGGGCGGTGAGAGGTCTGGAGGTCCAGGTCTTGTCAGTCTCTGGGCTCGGGCTCCGGCGGGAGGCGGCGGCAAAGCAGACGTTGATTCGCTGGATGGTGCTTGCGTTAGCAAGGTGGTCACTCCCTGACCACAGGGGAGATTGGCTTCAGTCCTCTGTGCGGCAGAGCGTCGAAGTTCCCGTCTTCTTCTTAGTTTCAAGTTGATTCCAGGATGTCTGAAGTCTTAGGACACAGCTCCTACCTTTATTCGGATTCTAGGGGCCGGACTACCTGCTAGGTCCCTCCCTATGGGTGGGACCAGGAAGGGGGGTGGTTACACCCCCAATCCTTTGTCCAGCTCGCCCCAGGCCCGGGACTGGTGTGCCCCAGGACCGGTTTGAACTGGCATATGCCCCGAGGCTCCTTGTGAGCCACAGGCATGTCTGGTTTCTTTCAAGCCCTACCTGACCAATACACAAAATCCTGTCTGGGGTGGTGCTCGCACCTCCCCTGGCAGGAAACCCTTTGTCCACACCTCCCAAGCTGGAAGGACTCCCAGCAGCAGGAGGGCAGACTTGTGTCTGTGGTGGCAGCATCCATTTTGTGGAGCTGAGGCTATGTCTGATTTTACCCGGGTTTCAGGTACTGTACATGTCGTGTCCCTCTAGAAGGGTGGAATGCTAACCCCGTCGCCAGAATTGGCGAGGGGTTAGTATTCCAATTCGTATGACACCTTACTCGACATGTTTTGATAAAGCCAAACCAAAGATAGCATTTAACCGCGAGGTTCATAATGCACTTAAGAGTATATGGTATGACGATATCTGGAAACAGTAGAAGGAAGTTGTTCCGACCACTGCAGACAGGCTCAGCTCATGCCAGAGCACCATCTCACATGGAACCAAGCACTCTGCCTTCAGGATTGTTAAGGCCTGCCATAGGAGTGACTTATAGGTTACCAGGTGTCCCATTTAAGGTTAGGTATAGGTATACTACACCTAAGTAAGAGGTGATTACACCAACTTACCCCAGCTGAGTGATCAGCCAGTTGTGTCAAATCGTTAGGCCAAGCCTGGGGTGGCATAATACATGCTGCAGCCCTTGGCAGGCCTTGGGTACACCAATGCCCTGGGTACCTAGTGTACACTGGTACAGGGGCTGACAGGGTGATCCACTTCCAATTGGTTATGCACCTAGGGTGCATAGTTTTAATTTAGTAGAGAGAACAGCAGGCTGGGGGTCTGATTGGCAGGCCCACAGCCTCAATATGTCAAAAACCAGTGAAGCAAAAAGCAAAAATTTGGGGTGACCATAGGATAGCAGACCCTACTCTCCTACACAACCCCCCCCCAAACGCTGGGACATTAAACTAGCCTTGACCAGTCTCGTCTTCATGTCCTAAGTGGAAGTACCTGGAGAGACCATCTGCATTCCCATGGTCAGTACCTGGCCGGTGCTCCACTGTAAAGTCCATCCCCTGTAGGGAAATGGACCACCTAAGCAGTTTGGGGTTTTCACCCTTCATCTGATTTAGCCACAAGAGGGGCTTATGGTCGGTCTGAATCTTGAAGTGAGTGCCAAACAAGTATGGCCTCAGCTTCTTCAGGGCCCACACCACAGCAAAGGCCTCCCTCTCAATAGCTGACCAATTCTTCTCTCTGGGGGTCAACCTTCTGCTAATAAAAGCAATGGGTTGGTCTTGACCATCTACATTAAGTTGTGACAGCACAGCTCCCACACCCAACTCAGAAGCATCTGTTTGGACAATAAACTCTTTGGAGTAGTCAGGACTTTTCAGGATAGGTGCAGAGCACATGGCCTCCTTCAGGTCATCAAATGCCTTTTGACAGCTTACTGTCCACTGAACCTTTTTGGGCATCTTCTTGGATGTCAGATCATTAAGAGGAGTCACAATGGACCCATAGTTCTTAACAAACTTCCTGTAGTACCCAGTCAAGCCCAAGAAAGCTCGAACTTGAGTCTGGGTGGTTGGAGGGGACCAGTCCTTGATGGATTGTATCTTACTCTCCAGTGGTTGAACTTGGCCTCCACCTACAAGGTGGCCCAAATATACAACCTTACTCTGCCCTATCTGGCACTTAGTAGCCTTGATAGTGAGGCCTGCCCTCTGCAGGGCCTCAAGAGCCTTCTTCAGGTGGATCAGGTGATCCTCCCAGGTGGAGCTAAAGACAGCAATGTCATCAAGATATGCTGCACAAAAGTCATCCAACCCAGTAAGGACTTGGTTCACCAGCCTTTGGAAGGTGGCAGGTGCATTCTTCAGACCAAAGGGCATCACTACAAACTGATAATGCCCACCTGGGGTTGAGAATGCTGTTTTGGCCTTAGACTCCTCAGCTAATCTGATTTGCCAATAGCCAGCTGTTAAGTCAAATGTGCTCAAAAACTTTGCAGAAGCTAGTTTGTCTATGAGCTCATCTGCCCTTGGAATAGGGTGTGCATCTGTCCTGGTGACAGCATTGAGTCCTCTGTAATCCACACAGAACCTCATCTCTCTCTTGCCATCTTTGGTGTGAGGTTTGGGGACCAGAACCACTGGGCTAGCCCAGGGGCTCTCTGAGGGTTCAATGACACCTAATTCCAGCATTTTATGTACCTCAGCCTTTATACAGTCCCTGACGTGGTCAGGTTGTCTGTAAAGTTTGTTCTTTACAGGCAGACTGTCACCAGTGTCCACAACATGGGTACACCAGTCAGTTTGACTAGGTATCAAGGAAAACATATGTGAAAATGATTGTAGAACCTGTCTACATTCAGTCTGCTGATGGGCAGTGAGGTTGCCTCCAAGGGTCACTCCTTCAACTGAGCCATCTTCAGGGTTCTGAGACAACAGGTCTGGGAGAGGGTCACTCTCTTCCTCCTGTCCCTCATCTGTAGCCATGAGCAAGCCCATGTCTGCCCTGTCAACATATGCTTTAAGCCTGTTAACATGGAGTACCCTGTGGGGACTCCTGGGAGTTCCTAGGTCCACCAAGTAGGTGACCTCTCCCTTCTTTTCCAGGATTGTATGGGGTCCAGACCATTTGTCTTGGAGTGCTGCTGGGGCCACTGGCTCCAACACCCATACCTTCTGTCCTGGCTGAAACTCAACCAAGACAGCCTTTTGGTCATGCCAAGCTTTCTGTAAGGCCTGGCTTGCCTCAAGGTTTTTGGATGCCTTCTCCATATACTCAGCCATCCTGGAGCGGAGACCAAGTACATAGTCCACTATGTCTAGCTTAGGCTTTTTGAGAGGTAACTCCCAGCCTTCCTTCACCAAACACAGTGGGCCTCTCACAGGGTGCCCAAACAACAATTCAAAGGGGCTGTAGCCAACTCCTTTTTGTGGGACCTCTCTGTAAGCAAACAGAAGGCAGGGTAGAAGGATGTCCCATCTTCGCCTGAGCTTTTCAGGTAATCCTTTGATCATACCCTTTAGGGTCTTGTTGAATCTCTCAACAAGCCCATTGCATTGTGGGTGATAAGGGGTGGTGAACTTGTAGTTGACACCACATTCCTTCCACATAGCTGTTAAGTATCCAGACATAAAGTTGGTACCTCTGTCAGATACTACCTCCTTAGGAAACCCCACTCTGGAGAATACTCCCAGCAGGGCCCTGGCCACAACAGGAGCTGTAGTGGTCCTAAGGGGAATTGCCTCTGGGTACCTGGTGGCATGATCCACTACCACCAGTATAAATCTGTGCCCAGATGCAGTGGGAGGATCCATGGGACCCACTATGTCTATTCCCACTCTTTCAAAGGGAACCCCCACCACAGGTAGTGGTATCAGGGGGGCCTTTGTTGTGCCACCTGATTTGCCACTGGCTTGGCAGGTAACACAGGAGCGACAAAACTCCTTTGTATCTTCATTCATATGGGGCCAGTGAAAGTGAGGGACAAGCCTGTCCCAAGTCTTGTTCTGGCCTAAGTGTCCTGCTAAAGGAATATCATGGGCCAAGGTAAGAAGGAAGCCCCTAAATTGCAGAGGTATAACCAACCTCCTGGTTGCACCAGGCTTGGGGTCTCTAGCCTCTGAATAAAGGAGCCCTTCCTCCCAATACACTTTATGGGTACCTTGAGCATTCCCAGCAGCCTCAGCAGCAGCCAGCTGTCTGAGGGGTTCAAGAGAGGGACAGGATAACTGAGCCTGCCTCAAGTCAGCCCTTGAAGGTCCCCCTGTCCCCAGAAACTCAACCTGGTCAGGTTCAAGCTCTTCAGGGACAGTTCCTTCAGGGTCCTCTAGATCAGCTTCCTGGGAAGGCTGATCATCACTCTGAGGCAGGGGGGAAGGCACAGCCTTGACCCTCCTGTTCTTCTTCTTGGTAGGTGCTTGGTCCATTGTTCCAGGATCCAAGACCTGTGGTTCAGTGAGGCACTTTTTGGCCTGTGACCTGGTCACAGCAAGGACATGTGATGATATACCTAACATCTCTGCATGAGTCCTGTACTCCACTTCTGACCATAGAGAACTCTCTAGGTCATTGCCCAACAAACATTCTACTGGGAGGTCTGCACTAACCACAACCCTTTTGAGGCCAGTTACCCCTCCCCATGAGAAGTTAACAACTGCCACACTGTGTGAAGTAGTGGCATTGCTGGCATTGGTCACCAGGTAGTTCTCACCTGGTATGTACTGTCCAGGGTCCACAAAGCCTGGTGTCACCATAGTGACACTGGCACATGTGTCCCTGTAGGCTTGAGCCACTTTGTCATTAATTAAAGGAGTCTGTCTGTACTTGCCCAGGTTACTGGGGCTCACCGTCAGGGACAAATCAATGTCCCCATCACAGATCAAGACTGCCTGTGTCAGGGTTCTGTCTAAGTCAGAATCTCCTTCAGTTCCCATAGTGATTCCCACTACACCCTTTGTCTGGGGACCAACACTGCTAACAGTAGTACTGGGAGCAGGTGCCTTAGGGGCAACAGTGTTGGGGGCTCCACCCTTTTTGCAATCACTAGTCCAGTGAGTTGTATTTTTGCAATGATTGCACCAGGGTTTCTTTTGACCTTCTTTCTTCTTTTTGGACTGTTGTTGGGACCCACCCTCCTTAGCAGTAGTTTGGGGCCCTGTTGAAGACTTCTGGTCTTTAGATTTCTGATCTCCACCCTTTTGGTCTGTTTTCTTCTGATCACCCCCTTGGCCCTGGTTCTGGTTCTTTTGCTTAACCCTGGTTCTGACCCATTTGTCTGCCTTCTTTCCCAATTCTTGGGGAGAGGTCAGATCAGAGTCAACCAAGTGTTGATGCAGTTGCTGGTTTTGACAGTTATTTAAAATCTGTTCTCTCATCATCAAATTATACAATCCTGTAAAATCAGATACCTTACTTCCCAGCAACCAACCCTCCAAAGCCTTAGTGGCACATTCAATGTATTCAGACCAGTCCTGAGTCTGTGTCTTTTGGGTGTCTCTGAACATTAACCTGTACTGCTCAGTGGTTAAGCCTAACCCATCAACTAGAACACTCTTCAGGACTCTGTAGTTTCTGACATCCTCTTCTCTAACAGTGAGGAGTCTGTCTCTGCCTCTTCCCTCAAAGGAGAGCCAGAGGATTGCTGCCCACTGATCTTCAGGAACCTGCTGTACTTTGCAGGCTCTCTCAAGAGCAGTTATCCACTTGTGGATGTCATCCCCACTTTTGTAGGGGGGCACAACCTTAGACAGGTTTCTATTGTCGAAAACCCTATCTTTGTCCTTAGGGACAATGCTGCCACCAGTGGGTATAGACCCACTCTCTTTATGCTGTCTAGCCTTGCTAAGTTTCTCTTCCATCAGGGCTACTTCTAGCTCCTGCTTCCTGATCCTCAGCTGGGCCTCTTGCATCTTGGCCTCATGTTCCCTCCTCTGAGGGGTGGTCATCCTTCTCCTGGAGTGACCTTGAGAGCCTCTAGAGCCATGGGAAGCATTGGAGTCACCTGAGCGATTCCTTTGCCTTCCCAGCCCTGTGTTAAGTCCACTGGGGAGATCCAGTGGGTTGAACCCACTGTCAGTCCCCAATAGCCTTGGTTTAGCTGGGCCAAGTATAACACTTGGCACTGGGCTAGTTCTCCCTTCATCCTCACTACTGTCAGTATCCTTTTCACTCTCATCCTCTGTGGTAGGCATCCCATCTAAGGGATGACTATTGGGAAGGGGTACTTCAGTGGCATCTTCAGAAGGGGGGCCTCCTGTTCCTGTCCCTAAGGGGGCTAACTGGGAAGCTTTCTTGAGTGCTCTCTGATTCTCATCATTCTGTAAGAGCTCTCTGAGCTCAGCAGAGTTTGGGTTCTTGGGCTGTTTAAGGCCTCTAAGAGTTGCCAAATGCCTGAGCTCATTCTGATTAAGGGTAGCAAAGCTGGTTGGTGCCCTCTGGGGGTCACTCTCGACAGAGATGGGTACAGTGGACCCCTCTGCCCCGGCCATTGCTCTTAAGTGTGGGTGGATGTGTTGCAATCTACCTACACTTGGGTTTACCTACTAAACCTATCTAGTAGTTGTAGTCAGGGTGTGCTACTCCCTTTGCTCTACAACAACTAAGTTCAGTAGAACTTAAGTATATCTAATCTTGTTTTATATGTACCTACAGGTACCTATGTGATCTTTCAATTGGTAACCAAGAGATTACAATGGTAAAACACAGCAAGCTCAAATCCAACCGCTGCTCACCAATGTGAGAAGTTGGCCTGGTATATGATGCTCACTAGTTAAAGTGATCACCTTGTACCATGCCAAGCAACCCTTGTGGTGTGGTTGTAAGTCAACCTTTTCGGACTAGCTGCCCTAGTGGTAGCGTAGGCTAAGCAGTCTTTGAGGCTAAACTCGTGATGCGTGTTAAGCCAGCTGTTTTACCAAATGCAACCCCCTTTTATACCAATGAAAGGACACCACACAGATATATATTCAAAATATATATGTATTTATTTATCAAAGTAACCCCTAGTCTCTTTATGAGCACAGGAGCACAAATCGTCAAACAAGATTATCACAGAATACACAGAAGTTGCACTTTATATGGATAGGCCCTGGTGGCCACTCGAACCATATACTAAAATAGTGGTATAAGTACCACGAACAGAAAAGGGAAAAGGCCTAAGGCCTCTAGAATCGCTGGGCCTACAAGGAGCTAACGTCAGTTAGTGACCAGGAGGTCCACGGGTGGCGTGTGCAGAGCAAATAGTCACACGCGTGCTCCCATAGGTTTCAATGGGTGCGTAAAAAGTACAAAGTTACTGCAAAGGAGATCTTCCGGGTTAACTAGGAACTTAAGATTTGGAACACAGGCACTAGAGATGTATTACTACACTTGGGCACCGGAGTACCAGCTTTACCTCACCCACAGGAAGCAGGTGCATAGGCCTCAAAGTGCGTCGGGTTTCTTCTATCTGTTCCGTTGAGCTTGAAGACAAAGATGCTGCAGGCGGTCGGTCCGGGAGAGATGCAGTGGACCCAAGAGTGGATCGGAGATGTTGAAGACCTGTAAGCAGAGGGGACAGTGTTCACAGTCACTAGCCAGTGACCAGCGTGGCACCAGGTGGGTACCAGGCGATGTCGGGTGCAAACAGGAAGGAAGGTGTAGCTTGACTCTGCAGCCACGTGGTCCCTGAAGGTCGACGACGTCCAGGAGTCGAGTCACGAGCTGTCCCACGCAGGCTCTCGCTGTCGGCGGTGACGGCGACTTGATCGAAGCAAACAAGCCTTGGCAAAAGCAATTGTTGTAGGCAAGGAGTTTAAGCTGATGGTTCTGACCAGCAAGGTCAGAGGAACGGCTCCTTTGGAGGGGAGCAAGGGCCAGTCTGGAGCAACCAGACCAGCGGTGTTTGTCGTAGATTTCGTCGCCAAGATGGCCACTAGCCAGCGGGCCAGCAACCGGTTAGGCGCGTCGAGTGGCAAAATGCAGAAGGGCCCCACGCAGATCGTGGAGATGCTGGAGGGCTCACCTTTGGTGCAGATGCTGCTCGAGGGTTGGGCTTCTCAGGACCCAAAGCACAACTTGGAGGGAGCCTTGGTTGTTGCACTTGTCAGCTTGTCGTAGTCGTTCCAAGATGGCTGGCTCCACGTGTCTCGGTGCCTCCACGGGTCTCCTCTTTGCAGGGACTGTGGATCGGGCGGTGAGAGGTCTGGAGGTCCAGGTCTTGTCAGTCTCTGGGCTCGGGCTCCGGCGGGAGGCGGCGGCAAAGCAGACGTTGATTCGCTGGATGGTGCTTGCGTTAGCAAGGTGGTCACTCCCTGACCACAGGGGAGATTGGCTTCAGTCCTCTGTGCGGCAGAGCGTCGAAGTTCCCGTCTTCTTCTTAGTTTCAAGTTGATTCCAGGATGTCTGAAGTCTTAGGACACAGCTCCTACCTTTATTCGGATTCTAGGGGCCGGACTACCTGCTAGGTCCCTCCCTATGGGTGGGACCAGGAAGGGGGGTGGTTACACCCCCAATCCTTTGTCCAGCTCGCCCCAGGCCCGGGACTGGTGTGCCCCAGGACCGGTTTGAACTGGCATATGCCCCGAGGCTCCTTGTGAGCCACAGGCATGTCTGGTTTCTTTCAAGCCCTACCTGACCAATACACAAAATCCTGTCTGGGGTGGTGCTCGCACCTCCCCTGGCAGGAAACCCTTTGTCCACACCTCCCAAGCTGGAAGGACTCCCAGCAGCAGGAGGGCAGACTTGTGTCTGTGGTGGCAGCATCCATTTTGTGGAGCTGAGGCTATGTCTGATTTTACCCGGGTTTCAGGTACTGTACATGTCGTGTCCCTCTAGAAGGGTGGAATGCTAACCCCGTCGCCAGAATTGGCGAGGGGTTAGTATTCCAATTCGTATGACACCTTACTCGACATGTTTTGATAAAGCCAAACCAAAGATAGCATTTAACCGCGAGGTTCATAATGCACTTAAGAGTATATGGTATGACGATATCTGGAAACAGTAGAAGGAAGTTGTTCCGACCACTGCAGACAGGCTCAGCTCATGCCAGAGCACCATCTCACATGGAACCAAGCACTCTGCCTTCAGGATTGTTAAGGCCTGCCATAGGAGTGACTTATAGGTTACCAGGTGTCCCATTTAAGGTTAGGTATAGGTATACTACACCTAAGTAAGAGGTGATTACACCAACTTACCCCAGCTGAGTGATCAGCCAGTTGTGTCAAATCGTTAGGCCAAGCCTGGGGTGGCATAATACATGCTGCAGCCCTTGGCAGGCCTTGGGTACACCAATGCCCTGGGTACCTAGTGTACACTGGTACAGGGGCTGACAGGGTGATCCACTTCCAATTGGTTATGCACCTAGGGTGCATAGTTTTAATTTAGTAGAGAGAACAGCAGGCTGGGGGTCTGATTGGCAGGCCCACAGCCTCAATATGTCAAAAACCAGTGAAGCAAAAAGCAAAAATTTGGGGTGACCATAGGATAGCAGACCCTACTCTCCTACACCTAGCAAACCTTTATATTTTTGAAAACTAGACACCCAGGGGAATCCAGGATGGGGTGACTTGAGTGCCTACCACCAGGGTCTGTTACCCAGAATCCCTTGCAAACGTAAACAATTGACAAAAAAAACACATTTTCCCCACATTTCTGTGATGAAAAGTTCTGGAATCTGCGTGGATCCACAAATTTCCACCCACCCCGCGATCCCCAAAGTCCTACGAGAAAAATGGTAGCTCGCTTGTGCGGGTCGGCCTAGTGCCCGAAACAGGAAACGGCGTAAAACGCAACATGGTCACACCTCAATTTTGGAGTGAAAAATGACCCTTTTTTGGCAAAGTGTCTAGCTGTAGTTTTTTAACCCTAGCTCTGCCGGCACCTAGGGAAACCTAGCAAACCTTTATATTTTTGAAAACTAGACACCCAGGGGAATCCAGGATGGGGTGACTTGAGTGCCTACCACCAGGGTCTGTTACCCAGAATCCCTTGCAAACGTACAAAATTGACAAAAAAAACACATTTTTCCCACATTTCTGTGATGGAAAGTTCTGGAATCTGCGTGGATCCACAAATTTCCACCCACCCCACATTCCCCAAAGTCCTACGAGTAAAATGGTACCTCACTTGTGTGGGTCGGCCTAGTGCCCGCGACAGGAAACGGCACAAAACGCAACGTGGTCACACCTCAATTTTGCAGTGAAAAATGACCCTTTTTTGGCAAAGTGCCTAGCTGTAGTTTTTTAACCCTAGCCCTGCCGGCACCTAGGGAAACCTAGCAAACCTATATATTTTTGAAAACTAGACACCCAGGGGAATCCAGGATGGGGTGACTTGAGTGCCTCCCACCAGGGTCTGTTACCCAGAATCCCTTGCAAACAAAAAAAATTGACAAAAAAAAAACATTTTCCCCACATTTCTGTGATGGAAAGTTCTGGAATCTGCGTGGATCCACAAATTTCCACCCACCCGGCGTTCCCCAAAGTCCTACGAGAAAAATGGTACCTCACTTGTGTGGGTCGGCCTAGTGCCCGTGACAGGAAACGGCGCAAAACGCAACGTGGTCACACCTCAATTTTGGAGTGAAAAATGACCCTTTTTTGGCAAAGTGTCTAGCTGTAGTTTTTGAACCCTAGCCCTGCCGTCACCTATGGAAACCTAGCAAACCTATATATTTTTGAAAACTAGACACCCAGGGGAATCCAGGATGGGGTGACTTGAGTGCCTCCCACCAGGGTCTGTTACCCAGAATCCCTTGCAAATGTAAAAAATTGACAAAAAAAACACATTTTCCCCACATTTCTGTGATGGAAAGTTCTGGAATCTGCGTGGATCCACAAATTTCCACCCACCCCGCGTTCCCCAAAGTCCTACGAGAAAAATGGTACCTCACTTGTGCGGGTCGGCCTAGAGCCCGCGACAGGAAACGGCACAAAACGCAACGTGGTCACACCTCAATTTTGCAGTGAAAAATGACCCTTTTTTGGCAAAGTGCCTAGCTGTAGTTTTTGAACCCTAGCCCTGCCGGCACCTAGGGAAATCTAGCAAACCTATATATTTTCGAAAACTAGACACCCAGGGTGTGAGAAGTTGGCCTGGTATATGATGTTCACTAGTTAAAGTGACCACCTTGTACCATGCCAAGCAACCCTTATGGTGTGGTTGTAAGTCAACCTTTTCGGACCAGCTGCCCTAGTGGTAGCGTAGGCTAAGCAGTCTTTGAGGCTAAACTCGTGAAGCGTGTTAAGCCAGCTGTTTTACCAAATGCAACCCCCTTTTATACCAATGAAAGGACACCACACAGATATGTATTCAAAATATATATGTATTTATTTCTCAAAGTAACCCCTAGTCTCTTTATGAGCACAGGAGCACAAATCGTCAAACAAGATTACAGTAGAATACAAAGAAGTTGCACTTTACATGGATAGGCCCTGGTGGCCGCTCAAACCATATACTAAAATAGTGGTATAAGTACCACGAAAAGAAAAGGGAAAAGGCCTAGGGCCTCTAGAATCGCTGGGCCTACAAGGAGCTAACTTCAGTTAGTGACCAGGAGGTCCACGGGGTGCGTGTGCAGAGCAAATAGTCACACGCGTGCTCCTATAGGTTTTCAATGGGTGCGTAAAAGTTACAAAGTTACTGCAAAGAGGATCTTCCGGATGGACTATGAACTCAAGATTGGAAACACAGACACTAGAGATGTTACTCTACACTTGGGCACCGGAGTGCCAGCTTTACCTCACCCACAGGAAGCGGGTGCATAGGTGTCGAAGTGCGTCGGGTTTCTTCTATCTGTTCAATGGAGCCTGTGGACAAAGATGCTGCAGGCGGTCGGTCCGGAAGGGATGTGGTGAATCCAAGGGTGGATCGAAGTTGTAGAAGACCTGTAAGCAGAGGGGACAGTGTTCACAGTCACTAGCCAGTGACCAGCGTGGCACCAGGTGGGTACCAGGCGATGTCGGGTGCAAACAGGAAGAAAGGTGTAGCTTGTCTCTGCAGCCACGTGGTCCCTGAAGGTCGACGACGTCCAGGAGTCGGTTCACGATCTGTCCCACGCAGGCTCTCGCTGTCGGCGACTTGATCAAAGCAAACAAGCCTTGGCAAAAGCAATTGTTGTGGAAAACGAAATAAGCTGATGGTTCTGACCAGCAAGGTCAGAGGGATTGCTCCTTTGGAGGGGAGCAAGGGCCAGTCTGGAGCAACCAGACCAGCAGTGTATTTCTTGAAGTTCGTCGCCAAGATGGCCACTAGCCAGCGGGCCAGCAACCGGTTAGGCGCGTCAAGTGGCAAAATGCAGAAGGGCCCCACGCAGATCGTGGAGATGCTGGAGGGCTCACCTTTGGTGCAGATGCTGCTCGAGGGTTGGGCTTCTCAGATCCCAAAGCACAACTTGGAGGGAGCCTCGGTTGTTGCACTTGCAGCTTGTCGTGGTCGTTTCAAGATGGCTGGCTCCACGTGTCTCGTTGCCTCCACGGGTCTCCTCTTTTCAGGGACTGTGGATCGGGCGGTGAGAGGTCTGGAGGTCCAGGTCTTGTCAGTCTCTGGGCTCGGGCGGGAGGCGGCGGCAAAGCAGACGTTGATTCGCTGGATGGTGCTTGCATTAGCAAGGTGGTCACTCCCTGACCACAGGGGAGATTGGCTTCAGTCCTCTGTGCGGCAGAGCGTCAAAGTTCCCGTCTTCTTCTTAGTTTCAAGTTGATTCCAGGATGTCTGAAGTCTTAGGACACAGCTCCTACCTTTAAGCGGATTCTAGGGGCCGGACTACCTGCTAGGTCCCTCCCTATGGGTGGGACCAGGAAGGGGGGTGGTTACACCCCCATTCCTTTGTCCAGCTCGCCCCAGGCCCGGGACTGGTGTGTCCCAGGACCGGATTGAACTGGCATATGCACCGAGGCTCCTTGTGAGCCACAGGCATGTCTGGTTTCTTTCAAGCCCTACCTGACCAATACACAAAATCCTGTCTGGGGTGGTGCACGCACCTCCCCTGGCAGGAAACCCTTTGTTCACACCTCCCAAGCTGGAAGGACTCCCAGCAGCAGGAGGGCAGACTTGTGTCTGTGGTGGCAGCATCCATTTTGTGGAGCTGAGGCTATGTCTGATTTTACCCGGGTTTCAGGTACTGTATATGTCGTGTCCCTCTAGAAGGGTGGAATGCTAACCCCGTCGCCAGAATTGGCGAGGGGTTAGTATTCCAATTCGTATGACACCTTACTCGACATGTTTTGATAAAGCCAAACCAAAGATAGCATTTAACCGCGAGGTTCATAATGCACTTAAGAGTATATGGTATGACGATATCTGGAAACAGTAGAAGGAAGTGGTTCCGACCACTGCAGACAGGCTCAGCTCATGCCAGAGCACCATCTCACATGGAACCAAGCACTCTGCCTTCAGGATTGTTAAAGCCTGCCATAGGAGTGACTTATAGGTTAACATGTGTCCCATTTAGGGTTAGGTATAGGTATACTACACCTAAGTAAGAGGTGGTTACACCAACTTACCCCAGCTGAGTGATCAGCCAGTTGTGTCAAATTTGTTAGGCCAAGCCTGGGGTGGCATAATACATGCTTCAGCCCCTGGCAGGCCTTGGAGACACCAATGCCCTGGGTACCTAGTGTACACTGGTACAGGGGCTCACAGGGTGATCCACTTCCAATTGGTTATGCACCTATGGTGCATAGTGTAAATTTAGTAGAGAGAACAGCAGGCTGGGGGTCTGATTGGCAGGCCCACAGCCTCAATATGTTAAAAACCAGTGAAGCAAAAAGCAAAAATTTGGGGTGACCATAGGATAGCAGACCCTACTCTCCTACACAACCCCCCCCCAAACGCAGGGACATTAAACTAGCCTTGACCAGTCTCGTCTTCATGTCCTAAGTGGAAGTACCTGGAGAGACCATCTGCATTCCCATGGTCAGTACCTGGCCGGTGCTCCACTGTAAAGTCCATCCCCTGTAGGGAAATGGACCACCTAAGCAGTTTGGGGTTTTCACCCTTCATCTGATTTAGCCACAAGAGGGGCTTATGGTCGGTCTGAATCTTGAAGTGAGTGCCAAACAAGTATGGCCTCAGCTTCTTCAGGGCCCACACCACAGCAAAGGCCTCCCTCTCAATAGCTGACCAATTCTTCTCTCTGGGGGTCAACCTTCTGCTAATAAAAGCAATGGGTTGGTCTTGACCATCTACATTAAGTTGTGACAGCACAGCTCCCACACCCAACTCAGAAGCATCTGTTTGGACAATGAACTCTTTGGAGTAGTCAGGACTTTTCAGGATAGGTGCAGAGCACATGGCCTCCTTCAGGTCATCAAATGCCTTTTGACAGCTTACTGTCCACTGAACCTTTTTGGGCATCTTCTTGGATGTTAGATCATTAAGAGGAGTCACAATGGACCCATAGTTCTTAACAAACTTCCTGTAGTACCCAGTCAAGCCCAAGAAAGCTCGAACTTGAGTCTGGGTGGTTGGAGGAGACCAGTCCTTGATGGATTGTATCTTACTCTCCAGTGGTTGAACTTGGCCTCCACCTACAAGGTGGCCCAAATACACAACCTTACTCTGCCCTATCTGGCACTTAGTAGCCTTGATAGTGAGGCCTGCCCTTTGCAGAGCCTCAAGAGCCTTCTTCAGGTGGATCAGGTGATCCTCCCAGGTGGAGCTAAAGACAGTAATGTCATCAAGATATGCTGCACAAAAGTCATCCAACCCAGTAAGGACTTGGTTCACCAGCCTTTGGAAGGTGGCCGGTGCATTCTTCAGACCAAAGGGCATCACCATAAATTGGTATTGCCCACCTGGGGTTGAGAATGCTGTTTTGGCCTTAGACTCCTCAGCTAATCTGATTTGCCAATAGCCAGCTGTCAAGTCAAATGTGCTCAAAAACTTAGTAGAAGCTAGTTTGTCTATGAGCTCATCTGCCCTTGGAATAGGGTGTGCATCTGTCCTGGTGACAGCATTGAGACCCCTGTAGTCCACACAGAACCTCATCTCTCTCTTGCCATCTTTGGTGTGAGGTTTGGGGACCAGAACCACTGGGCTAGCCCAGGGGCTCTCTGAGGGTTCAATGACACCTAATTCCAGCATTTTGTGTACCTCAGCCTTTATACAGTCCCTGACGTGGTCAGGTTGTCTGTAGAGCTTGTTCTTTACAGGCAGACTGTCACCAGTGTCCACCACATGGGTACACCAGTCAGTTTGGCTAGGTATTAAGGAAAACAGATGTTGAAATGATTGTAGAACTTGTCTACATTCAGTCTGCTGATGGGCAGTGAGGTTGCCTCCAAGGGTCACTCCTTCAACTGAGCCATCTTCAGGGTTCTGAGACAACAGGTCTGGGAGAGGGTCACTCTCTTCCTCCTGTCCCTCATCTGTAGCCATGAGCAAGCCCATGTCTGCCCTGTCAACATATGCTTTTAACCTGTTAACATGGAGTACCCTGTGGGGACTCCTGGGAGTTCCTAGGTCCACCAAGTAGGTAACCTCTCCCTTCTTTTCCAGGATTGTATGGGGTCCAGACCATTTGTCTTGGAGTGCTGCTGGGGCCACTGGCTCCAACACCCATACCTTCTGTCCTGGCTGAAACTCAACCAAGACAGCCTTTTGGTCATGCCAAGCTTTCTGTAAGGCCTGGCTTGCCTCAAGGTTTTTGGATGCCTTCTCCATATACTCAGCCATCCTGGAGCAGAGACCAAGTACATAGTCCACTATGTCTTGTTTAGGCTTTTTGAGAGGTAACTCCCATCCTTCCTTCACTAAACACAGTGGGCCTCTCACAGGGTGCCCAAACAACAATTCAAAGGGGCTGTAGCCAACCCCCTTTTGTGGGACCTCTCTGTAAGCAAACAGAAGGCAAGGTAGAAGGATGTCCCATCTTCACCTGAGCTTTTCAGGTAATCCTTTGATCATACCCTTTAGGGTCTTGTTGAATCTCTCAACAAGCCCATTGCATTGTGGGTGATAAGGGGTGGTGAACTTGTAGTTGACACCACATTCCTTCCACATAGCTGTCAAGTATCCTGACATGAAGTTGGTACCTCTGTCAGAAACTACCTCCTTAGGAAACCTCACTCTGGAGAATACTCCCAGCAGGGCCCTGGCCACAACAGGAGCTGTAGTGGTCCTAAGGGGAATTGCCTCTGGATACCTGGTGGCATGATCCACTACCACCAGTATAAATCTGTGCCCAGATGCAGTGGGAGGATCCATGGGACCCACTATATCTATTCCCACTCTTTCAAAGGGGACCCCCACCACAGGTAGTGGTATTAGGGGGGCCTTTGTTGTGCCACCTGATTTGCCACTGGCTTGGCAGGTCACACAGGAGCGACAAAACTCCTTTGTATCTTCATTCATGTGAGGCCAGTGAAAGTGAAGGACAAGCCTGTCCCAAGTCTTGTTCTGGCCTAAGTGTCCTGCTGAAGGAATATCATGGGCCAAGGTAAGAAGGAAGCCCCTAAATTGCAGAGGTATAACCAACCTCCTGGTGGCACCAGGCTTGGGGTCTCTAGCCTCCGAATAAAGGAGCCCATCATCCCAATACACTTTATGGGTACCTTGAGCATTCCCAGCAGCCTCAGCAGCAGCCAGCTGTCTGAGGGGTTCAAGAGAGGGACAGGATAACTGAGCCTGCCTCAAGTCAGCCCTTGAAGGTCCCCCTGTCCCCAGAAACTCAACCTGATCAGGTTCAAGCTCTTCAGGGACAGTTCCTTCAGGGTCCTCTAGATCAGCTTCCTGGGAAGGTTGATCATCACTCTGAGGCAGGGGGGAAGGCACAGCCTTGACCCTCCTGTTCTTCTTCTTGGTAGGTGCTTGGTCCATTGTTCCAGGATCCTAGACCTGTGGTTCAATAAGGCACTTTTTGGCCTGTGAACTGGTCACAGCAAGGACATGTGGTGATATACCTAACATCTCTGCATGTGTCCTGTACTCCACTTCAGACCATAGAGAACTCTCTAGGTCATTGCCCAACAAACATTCTACTGGGAGGTCTACACTAACCACAACCCTTTTGAGGCCAGTTACCCCTCCCCATGAGAAGTTAACAACTGCCACACTATGTGAAGTAGTGGCATTGCTGGCATTGGTCACCAGGTAATTCTCACCTGGTATGTACTGTCCAGGGTCCAAAAAGCCTGGTGTCACCATAGTGACACTGGCACATGTGTCCCTGTAGGCTTGAGACACTTTTTCATTAATTAAAGGAGTCTGTCTGTACTTGCCCAGGTTACTGGGGCTCACAGTCAGGGACAACTCAATGTCCCCATCACAGATCAAGACTGCCTGTGTCAGGGTTCTGTCTAAGTCAGAATCTCCTTCAGTTCCCATAGTGATTCCCACTACACCCTTTGTCTGGGGACCAACTCTGCTAACAGTAGTACTGGGAGCAGGTGCCTTAGGGGCAACAGTGTTGGGGGCTCCACCCTTTTTACAATCACTAGTCCAGTGAGTTGTATTCTTGCAATGATTGCACCAGGGTTTCTTTTGACCTTCTTTCTTCTTCCCTTTAGGCTGGGACCCACCCTCTTTAGCAGTAGTTTGGGGCCCTGTTGAAGACTTCTGGTCTTTAGATTTCTGATCTCCACCCTTTTGGTCTGTTTTCTTCTGATCACCCCCTTGGCCCTGGTTCTGGTTCTTTTGCTTAACCCTGGTTCTGACCCATTTGTCTGCCTTCTTTCCCAATTCTTGGGGAGAGGTCAGATCAGAGTCAACCAAGTGTTGATGCAGTTGCTGGTTTTGACAGTTATTTAAAATCTGTTTGTAGGAAGGTGGATATCTGACTATGGTTACCCCCAAATTTTTGCCTAGTGTCTAGCTGGTTTTTCAACTTAGTTGGCCTGAGATCCTGCTATTCAGGATCTCAGCCTGGCTGTTCTATCTTTAAAATGGACTCCATGTACCCTAGGTACATACCCAATTGGTTGGATCACCCTGTCAGCCCCTGTACCAGTGTACACTAGGTACCCAGGGCATTGGTGTACCCAAGGCCTGCCAGGGGCTGAAGCATGCATTATGCCACCCCAGGCTTGGCCTAACAATTTGACACAACTGGCTGATCACTCAGCTGGGGTAAGTTGGTGTAATCACCTCTTACTTAGGTGTAGTATACCTATACCTAACCTTAAATGGGACACCTGGTACCCTATAAGTCACTCCTATGGCAGGCCTTAACAATCCTGAAGGCAGAGTGCTTGGTTCCATGTGAGATGGTGCTCTGGCATGAGCTGAGCCTGTCTGCAGTGGTCGGAACAACTTCCTTCTACTGTTTCCAGATATCGTCATACCATATACTCTTAAGTGCATTATGAACCTCGCGGTTAAATGCTATCTTTGGTTTGGCTTTATCAAAACATGTCGAGTAAGGTGTCATACGGATTGGAATACTAACCCCTCGCCAATTCTGGCGACGGGGTTAGCATTCCACCCTTCTAGAGGGACACGACATGTACAGTACCTGAAACCCGGGTAAAATCAGACATAGCCTCAGCTCCACAAAATGGATGCTGCCACCACAGACACAAGTCTGCCCTCCTGCTGCTGGGAGTCCTTCCAGCTTGGGAGGTGTGGACAAAGGGTTTCCTGCCAGGGGAGGTGCGTGCACCACCCCAGACAGGATTTTGTGTATTGGTCAGGTAGGGCTTGAAAGAAACCAGACATGCCTGTGGCTCACAAGGAGCCTCGGTGCATATGCCAGTTCAAACCGGTCCTGGGGCACACCAGTCCCGGGCCTGGGGCGAGCTGGACAAAGGATTGGGGGTGTAACCACCCCCCTTCCTGGTCCCACCCTTAGGGAGGGACCTAGCAGGTAGTCCGGCCCCTAGAATCCGCTTAAAGGTAGGAGCTGTGTCCTAAGACTTCAGACATCCTGGAATCAACTTGAAACTAAGAAGAAGACGGGAACTTCGACATTCTGCTGCACAGAAGACTGAAGAAAATCTCCCCTGTGGTCAGGGAGTGACCACCTTGCTAACGCAAGCACCATCCAGCGCATCAACGTCTGCTTTGCCGCCGCCTCCCGCCGGAGCCCGAGCCCAGAGACTGACAAGACCTGGACCTCCAGACCTCTCACCGCCCGATCCACAGTCCCTGAAAAGAGGAGACCCGTGGAGGCACCGAGACACGTGGAGCCAGCCATCTTGGAACGACTACTACAAGCTGACAAGTGCAACAACCGAGGCTCCCTCCAAGTTGTGCTTTGGGATCTGAGAAGCCCAACCCCCGAGCAGCATCTGCACCAAAGGTGAGCCCTCCAGCATCTCCACGATCTGCGTGGGGCCCTTCTGCATTTTGCCACTCGACGCGCCTAACCGGTTGCTGGCCCGCTGGCTAGTGGCCATCTTGGCGACGAACTCTACGAAATACACTGCTGGTCTGGTTGCTCCAGACTGGCCCTTGCTCCCCTCCAAAGGAGCAATCCCTCTGACCTTGCTGGTCAGAACCATCAGCTTATTTCCTCTCCTACAACAACTGCTTTTGCCAAGGCTTGTTTGCTTTGATCAAGTCGCCGACAGCGAGAGCCTGCGTGGGACAGCTCGTGAACCGAATCCTGGACGTCGTCGACCTCCAGGGACCACGTGGCTGCATAGACAAGCTACACCTTTCTTCCTGTTTGCACCCGACATTGCCTGGTACCCACCTGGTGCCATGCTGGTCACTGGCTAGTGACTGTGAACACTGTCCCCTCTGCTTACAGGTCTTCAACATCTCCGATCCACTCTTGGATCCACCGCATCTCTCCCGGACCGACCGCCTGCAGCATCTTTGTCTTCAAGCTCCACGGAACAGATAGAAGAAACCCGACGCACTTCGAGGCCTATGCACCCGCTTCCTGTGGGTGAGGTAAAGCTGGCACACCTGTGCCCAAGTGTAGTATTACATCTCTAGTGCCTGTGTTCCAAATCTTGAGTTCCTAGTCCATCCGGAAGATCCTCTTTGCAGTAACTTTGTACTTTTTACGCACCCATTGAAACCTATGGGAGCACGCGTGTGACTATTTGCTCTGCACACGCCACCCGTGGACCTCCTGGTCACTAACTGACGTTAGCTCCTTGTAGGCCCAGCGATTCTAGAGGCCCTAGGCCTTTTCCCTTTTCTGTTCGTGGTACTTATACCACTATTTTAGTATATGGTTTGAGTGGCCACCAGGGCCTATCCATATAACGTGCAACTTCTGTGTATTCTGTGATAATCTTGTTTGACGATTTGTGCTCCTGTGCTCATAAAGAGACTAGGGGTTACTTTGAGAAATAAATACATATATATTTTGAATATATATCTGTGTGGTGTCCTTTCATTGGTATAAAAGGGGGTTACATTTGGTAAAACAGCTGGCTTAACACGCTTCACGAGTTTAGCCTCAAAGACTGCTTAGCCTACGCTACCACTAGGGCAGCTAGTCCGAAAAGGTTGACTTACAACCACACCATAAGGATTGCTTGGCATGGTACAAGGTGATCACTTTAACTAGTGAGCATCATATACCAGGCCAACTTCTCACATTGGTGAGCAGCGGTTGGATTTGAGCTTGCTGTGTTTTACCATTGTAATCTCTTGGTTACCAATTGAAAGATCACATAGGTACCTGTAGGTACATATAAAACAAGATTAGATATACATAAGTTCTACTGAACTTAGTTGTTGTAGAGCAAAGGGAGTAGCACACCCTGACTACAACTACTAGATAGGTTTAGTAGGTAAACCCAAGTGTAGGTAGATTGCAACACATCCACCCACACTTAGGAGCAATGGCTGGGGCAGAGGGGTCCACTGTACCCATCTCTGTCGAGAGTGACCCCCAGAGGGCACCATCCATCTTTGCTACCCTTAATCAGAATGAGCTCAGGCATTTGGCAACTCTTAGAGGCCTTAAACAGCCCAAGAACCCTACCTCTGCTGTGCTCAGAGAACTCTTGCAAGATGATGAAAATCAAAGAGAGCTCAAGAAAGCTTCCCAGTTAGCCCCCTTAGGGACAGGAACAGGAGGCCCCCCTTCTGAAGATGCCACAGAGGTACCCCCTTCCAATAGTCACCCCTTAGATGGGATGCCTACCACAGAGGAAGAAAGTGATGGGGATACAGATGTGAGTGGGGATGAAGGGAGAACTAGCCCAGTGCCAAGTGTTATACTTGGCCCAGCTAAACTAAGGCTATCGGGGACTGACAGTGGGTTCACCCCATTGGATCTCCCCAGTGGACTTAACACAGGGCTTGGGAGGCAAAGGAATCGCTCAGGTGACTCCAATGCTTCCCATGGCTCTAGAGGCTCTCAAGGTCACTCCAGGAAAAGGATGACCACCCCTCAGAGGAGGGAACATGAGGCCAGAATGCAGGAAGCCCAGCTGAGGATCAGGAAGCAGGAGCTAGAAGTAGCCCTGATGGAAGAAAAACTGAGGAAGGCTAGGCAACCTAGAGAGAGTGGGTTTATACCCACTGGTGGCAGCATTGTCCCTAAGGACAAAGATAGGGTCTTTGATAATAGGAACCTGTCTAAGGTTGTGCCCCCCTACAAAAGTGGGGATGACATCCACAAATGGATAACTGCTCTTGAGAGAGCCTGCAAAGTACAGCAGGTTCCTGAAGACCAGTGGGCAGCAATCCTCTGGCTCTCCTTTGAAGGAAGAGGCAGAGACAGACTCCTCACTGTTAGAGAAGAGGATGTCAGAAACTACAGAGTCCTGAAGAGTGTTCTGGTAGATGGGTTAGGCTTAACCACTGAACAGTACAGGTTAATGTTCAGAGACACCCAAAAGACACAGACTCAGGACTGGTCTGAATATGTTGAATGTGCCACTAAGGCTTTGGAGGGTTGGTTGCTGGGAAGTAAGGTATCTGATTATACAGGATTGTACAATTTGATGATGAGAGAACAGATTTTAAGTAACTGTCAAAACCAGCTCCTCCATCAACACCTGGTAGACTCAGATTTGACCTCTCCCCAAGAATTGGGAAAGAGGGCAGATAAATGGGTCAGGACCAGGATCAGGCCTAAGAATCAGGGTGGTGACCAAAAGAAAGATACCACCAAACCTCAAGAGAAGGGTGGGGATAAAGCAAAAGAGAAATCTTCCTCAGGGCCCCAAAACTCCACACAGGGTGGTGGGTCCCAAGCTCCCTCCTCTACCACAGGTAAAAAGCCTTACTGCCATGAGTGTAAAACTCCTGGGCATTGGAAAACTGACAGCAGTTGCCCAAGGGCTACAAACAAAACTGTTCCTCCAATTACTCCTGTCACACCACCTATTACTGTCAGCAGTAATCCCCCAGGTGGTGGGAGTGCCCCCAAAAATTTGGGTGGGTTTACTTGGGGAACACAGGGGGACCCTGGCTTAGCCAATTCCCCTGCAGCAGATACTCTTGTCTGTGATGGTGGCATGGGGTTTGCCAACTTCACTGCCTGTCCCAACGCTTTGGGTAGGTACAGACAGGAGCCCTACATCAATGGTACAAAAGCTGAGGCCTACAGAGACACTGGAGCTAGCATCACAATGGTGGCCCATTGGCTAGTTCCCTCTGAGCAGCTTTTGCCTGGTTTCTCCTACCAGGTGACCAACATTGATGGCAAACAGAACAGTCATCCCATGGCAGAGGTATGTCTCAGCTGGGGAGGTGTCACTGGCCCTAAAAGGGTGGCAGTGTCCCCAACCTTGCCTGTAGACTGCTTACTGGGGAATGACTTAGAACTCTCAGCTTGGGCTGGAGTTGAACAAGACACCCATTCTAAAATGGTAGGCCTTTCACAAAAGGGTAGTGGGGTTGTGCCATTCACAACCCCTGTCCAAATAGATTTCCTCCCTGGAAAGGTTGGAAGGGCAATGGTAGCCACAGCCCAGGCACAGACAGACTTCCCTGTAGAGACTGGCAGAGCTGTGACAGTCACAGCTCAAACACAAACTGAGTGCCCCCCTGAAAAGGTTGGCAAGGCTGTAATGGTCTCAGCCTATACTCAGACTAACATAGGTGTAGTGAAGCCTGAAACTATGGATCACTCCACACAAACAGAGAGTAGTGGGGAGGAAGAAAAGTCTCCCTCTCCCCAGAAATTAGGAAAAAGTCAGCCTCCTCAGGGAGCTGACCTCACCCCTTGTGAAGGAACTGCCCCAGAGGTAGCCAGGCCTGGCCTGGCAGAGCCTCTGATGTCAGTGGCCCCTTCCAAGGTGGGACCCAGTCTGGTGCAGGTAGCCTGCCTCTCTCTACCCTGCCTCAGTCAGCCCAGGGCTGCAGAGGTCAGGGAGGCCAGTGGACCCCAAGAGGGCCCCTGTCCACAAGAACCCCCCCATCAAAAGAATGAGGATTGCCTGGCTAGTAGCCCTAGTCAGGTGATGGGTAAAAACATTCCTGAGGGATCTCCTTTACAGGTAGTTAGGGACCTCCCCCAGAGGGATTCTGTTGGGTACAGGCAAACATGGGACCTTAGGGCCCCAGACCTGACCTGTCCCTCCAGTAAGTCCACAAAAGGGACCCAGCCTCCAGCTTTAGGTAGCCAGAGGCTGACCCTGAGAGCACAGTGCAACTCAGTTAAGGAAAGAAAGGCATCCATGGTGGAGGGGGATTGGAGGAAGGTGAGGCCTCACTTTGAGGACACTCACTTCAGTACTCCATCTCAACACCAGCCTTTTACTTTGCCAAGACACACCAAAGGTAGAGATTCCCTATGGTGGAGACCCTCTGATACCCTTAGGGTGAGGGATTGCTTAGTGGACCATGAGACAGGGGGTAACCATGCCAGTGCTGGTTCCTCCTTATATGGCCACTTGGGCAATATAGGCTTACCTGGTCAAAGTCAGCCTTATCTCCCTTCGTTTGGGGGGGGGTTGTGTAGGAAGGTGGATATCTGACTATGGTTACCCCCAAATTTTTGCCTAGTGTCTAGCTGGTTTTTCGACTTAGTTGGCCTGAGATCCTGCTATTCAGGATCTCAGCCTGGCTGTTCTCTCTTTAAAATGGACTCCATGTACCCTAGGTACATACCCAATTGGTTGGATCACCCTGTCAGCCCCTGTACCAGTGTACACTAGGTACCCAGGGCATTGGTGTACCCAAGGCCTGCCAGGGGCTGAAGCATGCATTATGCCACCCCAGGCTTGGCCTAACAATTTGACACAACTGGCTGATCACTCAGCTGGGGTAAGTTGGTGTAATCACCTCTTACTTAGGTGTAGTATACCTATACCTAACCTTAAATGGGACACCTGGTAACCTATAAGTCACTCCTATGGCAGGCCTTAACAATCCTGAAGGCAGAGTGCTTGGTTCCATGTGAGATGGTGCTCTGGCATGAGCTGAGCCTGTCTGCAGTGGTCGGAACAACTTCCTTCTACTGTTTCCAGATATCGTCATACCATATACTCTTAAGTGCATTATGAACCTCGCGGTTAAATGCTATCTTTGGTTTGGCTTTATCAAAACATGTCGAGTAAGGTGTCATACGGATTGGAATACTAACCCCTCGCCAATTCTGGCGACGGGGTTAGCATTCCACCCTTCTAGAGGGACACGACATGTACAGTACCTGAAACCCGGGTAAAATCAGACATAGCCTCAGCTCCACAAAATGGATGCTGCCACCACAGACACAAGTCTGCCCTCCTGCTGCTGGGAGTCCTTCCAGCTTAGGAGGTGTGGACAAAGGGTTTCCTGCCAGGGGAGGTGCGTGCACCACCCCAGACAGGATTTTGTGTATTGGTCAGGTAGGGCTTGAAAGAAACCAGACATGCCTGTGGCTCACAAGGAGCCTCGGTGCATATGCCAGTTCAAACCGGTCCTGGGGCACACCAGTCCCGGGCCTGGGGCGAGCTGGACAAAGGATTGGGGGTGTAACCACCCCCCTTCCTGGTCCCACCCTTAGGGAGGGACCTAGCAGGTAGTCCGGCCCCTAGAATCCGCTTAAAGGTAGGAGCTGTGTCCTAAGACTTCAGACATCCTGGAATCAACTTGAAACTAAGAAGAAGACGGGAACTTCGACATTCTGCTGCACAGAAGACTGAAGAAAATCTCCCCTGTGGTCAGGGAGTGACCACCTTGCTAACGCAAGCACCATCCAGCGCATCAACGTCTGCTTTGCCGCCGCCTCCCGCCGGAGCCCGAGCCCAGAGACTGACAAGACCTGGACCTCCAGACCTCTCACCGCCCGATCCACAGTCCCTGAAAAGAGGAGACCCGTGGAGGCACCGAGACACGTGGAGCCAGCCATCTTGGAACGACTACGACAAGCTGACAAGTGCAACAACCGAGGCTCCCTCCAAGTTGTGCTTTGGGATCTGAGAAGCCCAACCCCCGAGCAGCATCTGCACCAAAGGTGAGCCCTCCAGCATCTCCACGATCTGCGTGGGGCCCTTCTGCATTTTGCCACTCGACGCGCCTAACCGGTTGCTGGCCCGCTGGCTAGTGGCCATCTTGGCGACGAACTCTACAAAATACACTGCTGGTCTGGTTGCTCCAGACTGGCCCTTGCTCCCCTCCAAAGGAGCAATCCCTCTGACCTTGCTGGTCAGAACCAACAGCTGATTTCCGAATCCTCCTACAATTGCTTTTGCCAAGGCTTGTTTGCTTCGATCAAGTCGCCGACTCCGCCGACAGCGAGAGCCTGCGTGGGACAGCTCGTGAGCCGACTCCTGGACGTCGTCGACCTTCAGGGACCACGTGGCTGCGGAGACAAGCTACCCTTCATCACCTGTTTGCACCCGACATCGCCTGGTACCCACCTGGTGCCACGCTGGTCACTGGCTAGTGACTGTGAACACTGTCCCCTCTGCTTACAGGTCTTCAACATCTCCGATCCACTCTTGGATCCACTGCATCTCTCCCGGACCGACCGCCTGCAGCATCTTTGTCTTCAAGCTCCACGGAACAGATAGAAGAAACCCGACGCACTTCGAGGCCTATGCACCCGCTTCCTGTGGGTGAGGTAAAGCTGGCACACCTGTGCCCAAGTGTAGTATTACATCTCTAGTGCCTGTGTTCCAAATCTTGAGTTCCTAGTCCATCCGGAAGATCCTCTTTGCAGTAACTTTGTACTTTTTACGCACCCATTGAAACCTATGGGAGCACGCGTGTGACTATTTGCTCTGCACACGCCACCCGTGGACCTCCTGGTCACTAACTGACGTTAGCTCCTTGTAGGCCCAGCGATTCTAGAGGCCCTAGGCCTTTTCCCTTTTCTGTTCGTGGTACTTATACCACTATTTTAGTATATGGTTTGAGTGGCCACCAGGGCCTATCCATATAACGTGCAACTTCTGTGTATTCTGTGATAATCTTGTTTGACGATTTGTGCTCCTGTGCTCATAAAGAGACTAGGGGTTACTTTGAGAAATAAATACATATATATTTTGAATATATATCTGTGTGGTGTCCTTTCATTGGTATAAAAGGGGGTTACATTTGGTAAAACAGCTGGCTTAACACGCTTCACGAGTTTAGCCTCAAAGACTGCTTAGCCTACGCTACCACTAGGGCAGCTAGTCCGAAAAGGTTGACTTACAACCACACCATAAGGATTGCTTGGCATGGTACAAGGTGATCACTTTAACTAGTGAGCATCATATACCAGGCCAACTTCTCACACTGTTCTCTCATCATCAAATTGTACAATCCTGTATAATCAGATACCTTACTTCCCAGCAACCAACCCTCCAAAGCCTTAGTGGCACATTCAATGTATTCAGACCAGTCCTGAGTCTGTGTCTTCTGGGTGTCTCTGAACATTAACCTGTACTGTTCAGTGGTTAAGCCTAACCCATCAAGTAGGACAGTCTTCAGGACTCTGTAATTTCTGACATCCTCTTCTCTAGTAGTGAGGAGTCTGTCTCTGCCTCTTCCTTCAAAGGAGAGCCAGAGGATTGCTGCCCACTGGTCTTCAGGAACCTGCTGCACTTTGCAGGCTCTCTCAAGAGCAGCCATCCATTTGTGGATGTCATCCCCACTTATGTAGGGGGGCACAACCTTAGGCAGGTTCCTATTATCAAAGACCCTATCTTTGTCCTTAGGGACAATGCTGCCACCAGTGGGTATAGACCCACTCTCTCTAGGTTGCCTAGCCTTGTTCAGTTTCTCTTCCATCAGGGCTACCTCTAGCTCCTGCTTCCTGATCCTCAGCTGGGCTTCCTGCATTTTGGCCTCATGCTCCCTCCTCTGAGGGGTGGTCATCCGTCTCCTGGAGTGACCTTGAGAGCCTCTAGAGGCATGAGAAGCATTGGATTCACCTGAGTGATTCCTTTGCCTCCCAGACCCCTGGTTAAGTCCACTGGGGAGATCCAATGGGATGATCTCATTGTCAGTCCCCAATAGCCTTAGTTTAGCTGGGCCAAGTATAACACTTGGCACTGGGCTAGTTCTCCCTTCATCCTCACTACTTTCTGTATCCTCCCCACTTTCCTCCTCTGTAGTATGATTCTCATCTAAGGGATGGCTATTGGAAAGGGGTACCTCAGTAGCATCTTCAGAAGGGGGGCCTCCTGTTCCTGTCCCTAAGGGGCCTAACTGGGAGGCTTTCCTGAGAGCTTTCTGATCTTCATCAGCCTGTAAAAGCTCTCTGAGTTCAGCAGAAGTAGGATTCTTGGGCTGTTTAAGGCCCCTGATATTTGCCAACTGCCTGAGCTCATTTTGATTTAGGGTAGCAAAGATGGATGGTGCCCTCTGGGGGTCACTCTCAACAGAGATAGGTACAGTGGACCCCTCTGCCCCAGCCATTGCTCTTAAGTGTGGGTGGATGTGTTGCAATCTACCTACACTTGGGTTTACCTACTAAACCTATCTAGTAGTTGTAGTCAGGGTGTGCTACTCCCTTTGCTCTACAACAACTAAGTTCAGTAGAACTTAAGTATATCTAATCTTGTTTTATATGTACCTACAGGTACCTATGTGATCTTTCAATTGGTAACCAAGAGATTACAATGGTAAAACACAGCAAGCTCAAATCCAACCGCTGCTCACCAATGTGAGAAGTTGGCCTGGTATATGATGCTCACTAGGTAAAGTGACCACCTTGTACCATGCCAAGCAACCCTTATGGTGTGGTTGTAAGTCAACCTTTTCAGACTAGCTGCCCTAGTGGTAGCGTAGGCTAAGCAGTCTTTGAGGCTAAACTCGTGAAGCGTGTTAAGCCAGCTGTTTTACCAAATGCAACCCCCTTTTATACCAATGAAAGGACACCACACAGATATATATTCAAAATATATATGTATTTATTTCTCAAAGTAACCCCTAGTCTCTTTATGAGCACAGGAGCACAAATCGTCAAACAAGATTACAGTAGAATACACAGAAGTTGCACTTTATATGGATAGGCCCTGGTGGCCGCTCGAACCATATACTAAAATAGTGGTATAAGTACCACGAACAGAAAAGGGAAAAGGCCTAGGACCTCTAGAATCGCTGGGCCTACAAGGAGCTAACTTCAGTTAGTGACCAGGAGGTCCACGGGTGGCGTGTGCAGAGCAAATAGTCACACGCGTGCTCCCATAGGTTTCAATGGGTGCGTAAAAAGTACAAAGTTACTGCAAAGAGGATCTTCCGGATGGACTAGGAACTCAAGATTTGGAACACAGGCACTAGAGATGTAATACTACACTTGGGCACAGGAGTGCCAGCTTTACCTCACCCACAGGAAGTGGGTGCATAGGCCTCGAAGTGCGTCGGGTTTCTTCTATCTGTTCCGTGGAGCCTGAAGACAAAGATGCTGCAGGCGGTCGGTCCGGGAGAGATGCGGTGGATCCAAGAGTGGATCGGAGATGTTGAAGACCTGTAAGCAGAGGGGACAGTGTTCACAGTCACTAGCCAGTGACCAGCATGGCACCAGGTGGGTACCAGGCAATGTCGGGTGCAAACAGGAAGAAAGGTGTAGCTTGTCTATGCAGCCACGTGGTCCCTGGAGGTCGACGACGTCCAGGATTCGGTTCACGAGCTGTCCCACGCAGGCTCTCGCTGTCGGCGGTGTCGGCGACTTGATCGAAGCAAACAAGCCTTGGCAAAAGCAGTTGTTGTAGGAGAGGAAATAAGCTGATGGTTCTGACCAGCAAGGTCAGAAGGATTGCTCCTTTGGAGGGGAGCAAGGGCCAGTCTGGAGCAACCAGACCAGTGGTGTATTTTGTAAAGTTCGTTGCCAAGATGGCTACTAGCCAGCGGGCCAGCAACCGGTTAGGCGCGTCGAGTGGCAAAATGCAGAAGGGCCCCACGCAGATCGTGGAGATGCTGGAGGGCTCACCTTTGGTGCAGATGCTGCTCGAGGGTTGGGCTTCTCAGATCCCAAAGCACAACTTGGAGGGAGCCTCGGTTGTTGCACTTGTCAGCTTGTCATGGTCGTTTCAAGATGGCTGGCTCCACGTGTCTCGGTACCTCCACGGGTCTCCTCTTTTCAGGGACTGTGGATCGGGCGGTGTGAGGTCTGGAGGTCTAGGTCTTGTCAGTCTCTGGGCTCGGGCTCTGGCGGGAGGCGGCGGCAAAGCAGACGTTGATTCGCTGGATGGTGCTTGCGTTAGCAAGGTGGTCACTCCCTGACCACAGGGGAGATTTCCTTCAGTCTTCTGTACAGTAGAATGTCGAAGTTCCCGTCTTCTTCTTAGTTTCAAGTTGATTCCAGGATGTCTGAAGTCTTAGAACACAGCTCCTACCTTTAAGCGGATTCTAGGGGCCGGACTACCTGCTAGGTCCCTCCCTATGGGTGGGACCAGGAAGGGGGGTGGTTACACCCCCAATCCTTTGTCCAGCTCGCCCCAGGCCCGGGACTGGTGTGCCCCAGGACCGGTTTGAACTGGCATATGCACCGAGGCTCCTTGTGAGCCACAGGCATGTCTGGTTTCTTTCAAGCCCTACCTGACCAATACACAAAATCCTGTCTGGGGTGGTGCATGCAAGGTCCCATTTAAGGTTAGGTATAGGTATACTACACCTAAGTAAGAGGTGATTACACCAACTTACCCCAGCTGAGTGATCAGCCAGTGGTGTCAAATTGTTAGGCCAAGCCTGGGGTGGCATAATACATGCTTCAGCCCCTGGCAGGCCTTGGGTACACCAATGCCCTGGGTACCTAGTGTACACTGGTACAGGGGCTGACAGGGTGATCCACTTTCAATTGGTTATGCACCTAGGGTGCCTAGTTTTAATTTAGTAGAGAGAACAGCAGGCTGGGGGTCTGATTGGCAGGCCCACAGCCTCAATATGTAAAAAACCAGTGAAGCAAAAAGCAAAAATTTGGGGTGACCATAGGATAGCAGACCCTACTCTCCTACAGGTGGTGCACGCACCTCCCCTGGCAGGAAACCCTTTATCCACACCTCCCAAGCTGGAAGGACTCCCAGCAGCAGGAGGGCAGACTTGTGTCTGTGGTGGCAGCATCCATTTTGTGGAGCTGAGGGTATGTCTGATTTTACCCGGGTTTCAGGTACTGTATATGTCGAGTCCCTCTAGAAGGGTGGAATGCTAACCCCATCGCCAGAATTGGCGAGGGGTTAGTATTCCAATTCGTATGACACCTTACTCGACATGTTTTGATAAAGCCAAACCAAAGATAGCATTTAACCGCGAGGTTCATAATGCACTTAAGAGTATATGGTATGACGATATCTGGAAACAGTAGAAGGAAGTGGTTCCGACCACTGCAGACAGGCTCAGCTCATGCCAGAGCACCATCTCACATGGAACCAAGCACTCTGCCTTCAGGATTGTTAAGGCCTGCCATAGGAGTGACTTATAGGTTAACATGTGTCCCATTTAGGGTTAGGTATAGGTATACTACACCTAAGTAAGAGGTGGATACACCAACTTACCCCAGCTGGGTGATCAGCCAGTTGTGTCAAATTTGTTAGGCCAAGCCTGGGGTGGCATAATACATGCTTCAGCCCCTGGCAGGCCTTGGAGACACCAATGCCCAGGGTACCTAGTGTACACTGGTACAGAGGCTCACAGGGTGATCCACTTCCAATTGGTTATGCACCTAGGGTGCATAGTGTAAATTTAGTAGAGAGAACAGCAGGCTGGGGGTCTGATTGGCAGGCCCACAGCCTCAATATGTCAAAAACCAGTGAAGCAAAAAGCAAAAATTTGGGGTGACCATAGGATAGCAGACCCTACTCTCCTACACAGGGGAATCCAGGATGGGGTGACTTGAGTGCCTCCCACCAGGGTCTGTTACCCAGAATCCCTTGCAAACGTAAACAATTGACAAAAAAAACACATTTTCCCCACATTTCTGTGATGAAAAGTTCTGGAATCTGCGTGGATCCACAAATTTCCACCCACCCCGCGTTCCCCAAAGTCCTACGAGAAAAATGGTACCTCACTTGTGCGGGTCGGCCTAGTGCCCGAAACAGGAAACGGCGTAAAACGCAACGTGGTAACACCTCAATTTTGCAGTGAGAAATGACCCTTTTTGGCAAAGTGACTAGCTGTAGTTTTTGAACCCTAGCCCTGCCGGCACCTAGGGAAAGCTAGCAAATCTATATATTTTTGAAAACTAGACACCCAGGGGAATCCAGGATGGGGTGACTTGAATGCCTCCCACCAGGGTCTGTTACCCTGAATCCCTTGCAAACGTAAATAATTGACAAAAAAAACACATTTTCCCCACATTTCTGTGATGGAAAGTTATGGAATCTGCGTGGATCCACAAATTTCCACCCACCCCGCGTTCCCCAAAGTCCTATGAGAAAAATGGTACCTCACTTGTGCGGGTCGGCCTAGTGCCTGCAACAGGAAATGGCGCAAAACACAACATGGTCACACCTCAATTTTGCAGTGAAAAATTACCCTTTTTTGGCAAAGTGACTAGCTGTAGTTTTTTAACCCTAGCTCTGCCGGCACTTAGGGAAACCTAGCAAACCTTTATATTTTTTAAAACTAGACACCCAGGGGAATCCAGGATGGGGTGACTTGAGTGCCTCCCACCATGGTCTGTTACCCAGAATCCCTTGCAAACGTAAATAATTGACAAAAAAAACACATTTTCCCCACATTTCTGTGATGGAAAGTTCTGGAATCTGCGTGGATCCACAAATTTCCACCCACCCCGCATTCCCCAAAGTCCTACGAGAAAATGGTACCTCACTTGTGCGGGTCGGCCTAGTGCCCGCGACAGGAAACGGCGCAAAACGCAACATGGTCACACCTCAATTTTGCAGTGAAAAATGACCCTTTTTTGGCAAAGTGACTAGCTGTAGTTTTTGAACCCTAGCTCTGCCGGCACCTAGGGAAACCTAGAAAACCTATATATTTTTGAAAACTAGACACCCACGGGAATCCAGGATGGGGTGACTTGAGTGCCTACCACCAGGGTCTGTTACCCAGAATCCCTTGCAAATGTAAAAAATTGACAAAAAAAACACATTTTCCCCACATTTCTGTGATGGAAAGTTCTGGAATCTGCGTGGATCCACAAATTTCCACCCTCCCCGCGTTCCCCAAAGTCCTACGAGAAAAATGGTACCTCACTTGTGCGGGTTTGCCTAGTGCCCGAAACAGGAAATGGCGTAAAACGCAACGTGGTGACACCTCAATTTTGCAGTGAAAAATGACCCTTTTTTGGCAAAGTGCCTAGCTGTAGTTTTTTAACCCTAGCCCTGCCGGCACCTAGGGAAACCTAGCAAACCTATATATTTTTGAAAACTAGACACCCAGGGGAATCCAGGATGGGGTGACTTGAGTGCCTGCCACAAGGGTCTGTTACCCAGAATCCCTTGCAAACGGAAACAATTGACAAAAAAAACACATTTTCCCCACATTTCTGTGATGAAAAGTTCTGGAATCTGCGTGGATCCACAAATTTCCACCCACCCCGCGTTTCCCAAAGTCCTACGAGAAAAATGGTACCTCACTTGTGCGGGTCGGCCTAGTGCCCGCGACAGGAAACGGCGCAAAACGCAACGTGGTCACACCTCAATTTTGCAGTGAAAAATGACCCTTTTTTGGCAAAGTGACTAGCTGTAGTTTTTTAACCCTAGCCCTGCCGGCACCTAGGGAAACCTAGCAAACCTATATATTTTCGAAAACTAGACACCCAGGGGAATCCAGGATGGGGTGACTTGAGTGCCTCCCACCAGGGTCTGTCACCCAGAATCCCTTGCAAACGTAAACAATTGAGAAAAAAAAACACATTTTCCCCACATTTCTGTGATGAAAAGTTCTGGAATCTGCGTGGATCCACAAATTTCCACCCACCCCACGTTCCCCAAAGTCCTTCGAGAAAAATGGTACCTCACTTGTGCGGGTCGGCCTAGTGCCAGAAACAGGAAACGGCGTAAAACGCAACGTGGTCACACCTCAATTTTGCAGTGAGAAATGACCATTTTTTGGCAAAGTGACTAGCTGTAGTTTTTGAACACTAGCCCTGCCGGCACCTAGGGAAAGCTAGAAAATCTATATATTTTTGAAAACTAGACACCCAGGGGAATCCAGGATGGGGTGACTTGAGTGCCTCCCACCAGGGTCTGTTACCCTGAATCCCTTGCAAACGTAAATAATTGACAAAAAAAACACATTTTCCCCACATTTCTGTGATGGAAAGTTCTGGAATCAGCGTGGATCCACAAATTTCCACCCACCCCGCGTTCCCCAAAGTCCTACGAGAAAAATGGTACCTCACTTGTGCGGGTCGGCCTATTGCCCGCGACAGGAAACGGCGCAAAACGCAACATGGTCACACCTCAATTTTGCAGAGAAAAATTACCCTTTTTTGGCAAAGTGACTAGCTGTAGTTTTTTAACCCTAGCTCTGCCGGCACCTAGGGAAACCTAGCAAACCTTTATATTTTTGAAAACTAGACACCCAGGTGAATCCAGGATAGGGTGACTTGAGTGCCTACCACCAGGGTCTGTTACCCAGAATCCCTTGCAAACGTACAAAATTGACAAAAAAAACATATTTTCCCCACATTTCTGTGATGGAAAGTTCTGGAATATGCGTGGATCCACGAATTTCCACCCACCCCGCGTTCCTCAAAGTCCTACGAGAAAAATGGTACCTCACTTGTGTGGGTCGGCCTAGTGCCCGCGACAGGAAACGGCGTAAAACGCAACGTGGTCACACCTCAATTTTGCAGTGAAAAATGACCCTTTTTTGGCAAAGTGCCTAGCTGTAGTTTTTTAACCCTAGCCCTGCCGGCACCTAGGGAAACCTAGCAAACCTATATATTTTTGAAAACTAGACACCCAGGGGAATCCAGGATGGGGTGACTTGAGTGCCTCCCACCAGGGTCTGTTACCCAGAATCCCTTGCAAATGTAAAAAATTGACAAAAAAAACACATTTTCCCCACATTTCTGTGATGGAAAGTTCTGGAATCTGCGTGGATCCACAAATTTCCACCCACCCCGCATTCCCCAAAGTCCTACGAGACAAATGGTACCTCACTTGTGCGGATTGGCCTAGTGCCCGCGACAGGAAACGGCGCAAAACGCAACATGGTCACACCTCAATTTTGCAGTGAAAAATGACCCTTTTTTGGCAAAGTGACTAGCTGTAGTTTTTGAACCCTAGCTCTGCCGGCACCTATGGAAACCTAGCAAACCTATATATTTTTAAAAACTAGACACCCACGGGAATCCAGGATGGGGTGACTTGAGTGCCTACCACCAGGGTCTGTTACCCAGAATCCCTTGCAAATGTAAAAAATTGACAAAAAAAACACATTTTCCCCACATTTCTGTGATGGAAAGTTCTGGAATCTGCGTGGATCCACAAATTTCCACCCACCCCGCGTTCCCCAAAGTCCTACGAGAAAAATGGTACCTCACTTGTGTGGGTAGGCCTAGTGCCCGCGACAGGAAACGGCGTAAAACGCAACGTGGTCACACCTCAATTTTGCAGTGAAAAATGACCCTTTTTTGGCAAAGTGCCTAGCTGTAGTTTTTTAACCCTAGCCCTGCCGGCACCTAGGGAAACCTAGCAAACCTATATATTTTTGAAAACTAGACACCCAGGGGAATCTAGGATGGGGTGACTTGAGTGCCTCCCACCAGGGTCTGTTACCCAGAATCCCTTGCAAATGTAAAAAATTGACAAAAAAACCACATTTTCCCCACATTTCTGTGATGGAAAGTTCTGGAATCTGCGTGGATCCACAAATTTCCACCCACCCCGCGTTCCCCAAAGTCCTACGAGAAAAATGGTACCTCACTTGTGTGGGTCGGCCTAGTGCCCGAAACAGGAAATGGCGTAAAACGCAACGTGGTGACACCTCAATTTTGCAGTGAAAAATGACCCTTTTTTGGCAAAGTGCCTAGCTGTAGTTTTTGAACCCTAGCCCTGCCGGCACCTAGCGAAAGCTAGCAAATATATATATTTTTGAAAAATAGACACCCAGGGGAATCCAGGATAGGGTGACTTGAGTGCCTACCACCAGGGTCTGTTACCCAGAATCCCTTGCAAACGAAAAAAAATTGTAAAAAAACCCACATTTTCTCCACATTTCTGTGATGGAAAGTTCTGGAATCTGCGTGGATCCACAAAGTTCCACCCACCCCGCGTTCCCCAAAGTCCTACAAGAAAAATGGTACCTCACTTGTGCGGGTCGGCCTAGTGCCCGGGACAGGAATCGGCGCAAAACGCAACGTGGTCACCCCTCAATTTTGCAGTGAGAAATGACCCTTTTTTGGCAAAGTGACTAGCTGTAGTTTTTGAACCCTAGCCCTGCCGGCACCTAGGGAAACCTAGCAAACCTATATATTTTTGAAAACTAGACACCCAGGGGAATCCAGGATGGGGTGACTTGAGTGCCTGCCACAAGGGTCTGTTACCCAGAATCCCTTGCAAACGGAAACAATTGACAAAAAAAACACATTTTCCCCACATTTCTGTGATGGAAAGTTCTGGAATCTGCGTGGATCCACAAAGTTCCACCCACCCCGCGTTCCCCAAAGTCCTACAAGAAAATGGTACCTCACTTGTGCGGGTCGGCCTAGTGCCCGGGACAGGAATCGGCGCAAAACGCAACGTGGTCACCCCTCAATTTTGCAGTGAGAAATGACCCTTTTTTTGGCAAAGTGACTAGCTGTAGTTTTTGAACCCTAGCCCTGCCGGCACCTAGGGAAAGCTAGCAAATCTATATAGTTTTGAAAACTAGACACCCAGGGGAATCGAGTATGGGGTGACTTGAGTGCCTACCACTAGGGTCTGTTACCCAGAATCCCTTGCAAACGTAAAAAATTATAAAAAAAAACACATTTTCTCCACATTTCTGTGATGGAAAGTTCTGGAATCTGTGTGGATCCACAAATTTCCACCCACCCTGTGTTCCCCAAAGTCCTACGAGAAAAATGGTACCTCACTTGTGCGGGTCGGCCTAGTGCCCGCGACAGGAAATGGCGCAAAACGCAACGTGGTCACACCTCAATTTTGCAGTGAAAAATTACCCTTTTTTGGCAAAGTGCCTAGCTGTAGTTTTTGAACCCTAGCCCTGCCGGCACCTAGGGAAATGTAGGAGAGTAGGGTCTGCTATCCTATGGTCACCCCAAATTTTTGCTTTTTGCTTCACTGGTTTTTGACATATTGAGGCTGTGGGCCTGCCAATCAGACCCCCAGCCTGCTGTTCTCTCTACTAAATTAAAACTATGCACCCTAGGTGCATAACCAATTGGAAGTGGATCACCCTGTCAGCCCCTGTACCAGTGTACACTAGGTACCCAGGGCATTGGTGTACCCAAGGCCTGCCAGGGGCTGAAGCATGTATTATGCCACCCCAGGCTTGGCCTAACAATTTGACACAACTGGCTGATCACTCAGCTGGGGTAAGTTGGTGTAATCACCTCTTACTTAGGTGTAGTATACCTATACCTAACCTTAAATGGGACACCTGGTAACCTATAAGTCACTCCTATGGCAGGCCTTAACAATCCTGAAGGCAGAGTGCGTGGTTCCATGTGAGATGGTGCTCTGGCACGAGCTGAGCCTGTCTGCAGTGGTCGGAACAACTTCCTTCTACTGTTTCCAGATATCGTCATACCATATACTCTTAAGTGCATTATGAACCTCGCGGTTAAATGCTATCTTTGGTTTGGATTTATCAAAACATGTCGAGTAAGGTGTCATACGAATTGGAATACTAACCCCTCGCCAATTCTGGCGACGGGGTTAGCATTCCACCCTTCTAGAGGGACACGACATGTACAGTGCCTGAAACCCGGGTAAAATCAGACATAGCCTCAGCTCCACAAAATGGATGCTGCCACCACAGACACAAGTCTGCCCTCCTGCTGCTGGGAGTCCTTCCAGCTTGGGAGGTGTGGACAAAGGGTTTCCTGCCAGGGGAGGTGCGTGCACCACCCCAGACAGGATTTTGTGTATTGGTCAGGTAGGGCTTGAAAGAAACCAGACATGCCTGTGGCTCACAAGGAGCCTCGGTGCATATTTCAGTTCAAACCGGTCCTGGGGCACACCAGTCCCAGGCCTGGGGCGAGATGGACAAAGGATTGGGGGTGTAACCACCCCCCTTCCTGGTACCACCCATAGGGAGGGACCTAGCAGGTAGTCCGGCCCCTAGAATCCGCTTAAAGGTAGGAGCTGTGTCCTAAGACTTCAGACATCCTGGAATCAACTTAAAACTAAGAAGAAGACGGGAACTTCGACGCTCTGCTGCACAGAGGACTGAAGCCAATCTCCCCTGTGGTCAGGGAGTGACCACCTTGCTAACGCAAGCACCATCCAGTGAATCAACGTCTGCTTTGCCGCCGCCTCCCGCCGGAGCCTGAGCCCAGAGACTGACAAGACCTGGACCTCCAGACCTCTCACCGCCCGATCCACAGTCCCTGAAAAGAGGAGACCCGTGGAGGCACCGAGACACGTGGAGCCGGCCATCTTGGAACGACTACGACAAGCTGACAAGTGCAACAACCGAGGCTCCCTCCAAGTTGTGCTTTGGGATCTGAGAAGCCCAACACCCGAGCAGCATCTGCACCAAAGGTGAGCCCTCCAGCATCTCCACAATCTGCGTGGGGCCCTTCTGCATTTTGCCACTCGACGCGCCTAACCGGTTGCTGGCCCGCTGGCTAGTAGCCATCTTGGCGACGAACTTCAAGAAATACACCGCTGGTCTGGTTGCTCCAGACTAGCCCTTGCTCCCCTCCAAAGGAGCAGTCCTTCTGACCTTGCTGGTCAGAACCATCAGCTTATTTCCTTTTCCTACAACAATTGCTTTTGCCAAGGCTTGTTTGCTTCGATCAAGTCGCCGACACCGCCGACAGCGAGAGCCTGCGTGGGACAGCTCGTGACTCGACTCCTGGACGTCGTCGACCTCCAGGGACCACGTGGCTGCAGAGACAAGCTACACCTTTCTCCCTGTTTGCACCCGACATTGCTTGGTACCCACCTGGTGCCACGCTGGTCACTGGCTAGTGACTGTGAACACTGTCCCCTCTGCTTACAGGTCTTCAACATCTCCGATCCACTCTTGGATCCACTGCATCTCTCCCGGACCGACCGCCTGCAGCATCTTTGTCTTCAGGCTCCACGGAACAGATAGAAGAAACCCGACGCACTTCGAGGCCTATGCACCCGCTTCCTGTGGGTGAGGTAAAGCTGGCACATCTGTGCCCAAGTGTAGTATTACAACTCTAGTGCCTGTGTTCCAAATCTTGAGTTCCTAGTCCATCCGGAAGATCCTCTTTGCAGTAACTTTGTACTTTTTACGCACCCATTGAAACCTATGGGAGCACGCGTGTGACTATTTGCTCTGCACACGCCACCCGTGGACCTCCTGGTCACTAACTGACGTTAGCTCCTTGTAGGCCCAGCGATTCTAGAGGCCCTAGGCCTTTTCCCTTTTCTGTTCGTGGTACTTATACCACTATTTTAGTATATGGTTCGAGTGGCCACCAGGGCCTATCCATATAAAGTGCAACTTCTGTGTATTCTGTGATAATCTTGTTTGACGATTTGTGCTCCTGTGCTCATAAAGAGACTAGGGGTTACTTTGAGAAATAAATACATATATATTTCGAATATATATCTGTGTGGTGTCCTTTCATTGGTATAAAAGGGGGTTGCATTTGGTAAAACAGCTGGCTTAACACGCTTCACGAGTTTAGCCTCAAAGACTGCTTAGCCTACGCTACCACTAGGGCAGCTAGTCCGAAAAGGTTGACTTACAACCACACCATAAGGGTTGCTTGGCATGGTACAAGGTGATCACTTTAACTAGTGAGCATCATATACCAGGCCAACTTCTCACATTGGTGAGCAGCGGTTGGATTTGAGCTTGCTGTGTTTTACCATTGTAATCTCTTGGTTACCAATTGAAAGATCACATAGGTACCTGTAGGTACATATAAAACAAGATTAGATATACATAAGTTCTACTGAACTTAGTTGTTGTAGAGCAAAGGGAGTAGCACACCCTGACTACAACTACTAGATAGGTTTAGTAGGTAAACCCAAAAGTAGGTAGATTGCAACACATCCACCCACACTTAAGAGCAATGGCCGGGGCAAAGGGGTCCACTGTACCCATCTCTGTTAAGAGTGACCCCCAGAGGGCACCATCCAGCTTTGCTACCCTTAATCAGAATGAGCTCAGGCATTTGGCAACTCTTAGAGGCCTTAAACAGCCCAAGAACCCTACCTCTGCTGAGCTCAGAGAACTCTTACAGAATGATGAGAATCAGAGAGAACTCAAGAAAGCTTCCCAGTTAGCCCCCTTAGGGTCAGGAACAGGAGGCCCCCCTTCTGAAGATGCTACAGAGGTACCCAGTTCCAATAACCATCCCTTAGATGAGAATCATACTACAGGGGAGGAAAGTGGTGAGGATACAGAAAGTAGTGAGGATGAAGGGAGAACTAGCCCAGTGCCAAGTGTTATACTTGGCCCAGCTAAACTAAGGCTATTGGGGACTGACAATGGGTTTACCCCATTGGATCACCCCAGTGGACTTAACACAGGGCTTGGGAGGCAAAGGAATTGCTCAGGTGACTCCAATGCTTCTCATGGCTCTAGAGGCTCTCAAGGTCACTCCAGGAAAAGGATGACCACCCCTCAGAGGAGGGAACATGAGGCCAGAATGCAGGAAGCCCAGCTGAGGATCAGGAAGCAGGAGCTAGAAGTAGCCCTGATGGAAGAAAAACTGAACAAGGCTAGGCAACCTAGAGAGAGTGGGTCTATACCCACTGGTGGCAGCATTGTCCCTAAGGACAAAGATAGGGTCTTTGATAATAGGAACCTGTCTAAGGTTGTGCCCCCCTACAAAAGTGGGGATGACATCCACAAATGGATAACTGCTCTTGAGAGAGCCTGCAAAGTACAGCAGGTGCCTGAAGACCAGTGGGCAGCAATCCTCTGGCTCTCCTTTGAAGGAAGAGGCAGAGACAGACTCCTCACTGTTAGAGAAGAGGATGTCAGAAACTACAGAGTCCTGAAGAGTGTTCTGGTAGATGGGTTAGGCTTAACCACTGAACAGTACAGGTTAATGTTCAGAGACACCCAAAAGACACAGACTCAGGACTGGTCTGAATATGTTGAATGTGCCACTAAGGCTTTGGAGGGTTGGTTGCTGGGAAGTAAGGTATCTGATTTTACAGGATTGTATAATTTGATGATGAGAGAACAGATTTTAAATAACTGTCAAAACCAGCAACTGCATCAACACTTGGTTGACTCTGATCTGACCTCTCCCCAAGAATTGGGAAAGAAGGCAGACAAATGGGTCAGAACCAGGGTTAAGCAAAAGAACCAGAACCAGGGCCAAGGGGGTGATCAGAAGAAAACAGACCAAAAGGGTGGAGATCAGAAACCTAAAGACCAGAAGTCTTCAACAGGGCCCCAAACTACTGCTAAGGAGGGTGGGTCCCAACAACAGTCCAAAAAGAAGAAAGAAGGTCAAAAGAAACCCTGGTGCGATCATTGCAAAAATACAACTCACTGGACTAGTGATTGCAAAAAGGGTGGAGCCCCCAACACTGTTGCCCCTAAGGCACCTGCTCCCAGTACTACTGTTAGCAGTGTTGGTCCCCAGACAAAGGGTGTAGTGGGAATCACTATGGGAACTGAAGGAGATTCTGACTTAGACAGAACCCTGACACAGGCAGTCTTGATCTGTGATGGGGACATTGATTTGTCCCTGACTGTGAGCCCCAGTAACCTGGGCAAGTACAGACAGACTCCTTTAATTAATGACAAAGTGGCTCAAGCCTACAGGGACACATGTGCCAGTGTCACTATGGTGACACCAGGCTTTGTGGACCCTGGACAGTACATACCAGGTGAGAACTACCTGGTGACCAATGCCAGCAATGCCACTACTTCACACAGTGTGGCAGTTGTTAACTTCTCATGGGGAGGGGTAACTGGCCTCAAAAGGGTTGTGGTTAGTGCAGACCTCCCAGTAGAATGTTTGTTGGGCAATGACCTAGAGAGTTCTCTATGGTCAGAAGTGGAGTACAGGACTCATGCAGAGATGTTAGGTATATCATCACATGTCCTTGCTGTGACCAGGTCACAGGCCAAAAAGTGCCTCACTGAACCTCAGGTCTTGGATCCTGGAACAATGGACCAAGCACCTACCAAGAAGAAGAACAGGAGGGTCAAGGCTGTGCCTTCCCCCCTGCCTCAGAGTGATGATCAGCCTTCCCAGGAAGCTGATCTAGAGGACCCTGAAGGAACTGTCCCTGAAGAGCTTGAACCTGATCAGGTTGAGTTTCTGGGGACAGGGGGACCTTCAAGGGCTGACTTGAGGCAGGCTCAGTTATCCTGTCCCTCTCTTGAACCCCTCAGACAGCTGGCTGCTGCTGAGGCTGCTGGGAATGCTCAAGGTACCCATAAAGTGTATTGGGATGAAGGGCTCCTTTATTCAGAGGCTAGAGACCCCAAGCCTGGTGCAACCAGGAGGTTGGTTATACCTCTGCAATTTAGGGGCTTCCTTCTTACCTTGGCCCATGATATTCCTTTAGCAGGACACTTAGGCCAGAACAAGACTTGGGACAGACTTGTCCCTCACTTTCACTGGCCTCACATGAATGAAGATACAAAGGAGTTTTGTCGCTCCTGTGTTACCTGCCAAGCCAGTGGCAAATCAGGTGGCACAACAAAGGCCCCCCTAATACCACTACCTGTGGTGGGGGTCCCCTTTGAAAGAGTGGGAATAGACATAGTGGGTCCCATGGATCCTCCCACTGCATCTGGGCACAGATTTATACTGGTGGTAGTGGATCATGCCACCAGGTATCCAGAGGCAATTCCCCTTAGGACCACTACAGCTCCTGTTGTGGCCAGGGCCCTGCTGGGAGTATTCTCCAGAGTGGGGTTTCCTAAGGAGGTAGTATCTGACAGAGGTACCAACTTTATGTCAGGATACTTGACAGCTATGTGGAAGGAATGTGGTGTCAACTACAAGTTCACCACCCCTTATCACCCACAATGCAATGGGCTTGTTGAGAGATTCAACAAGACCCTAAAGGGTATGATCAAAGGATTACCTGAAAAGCTCAGGCGAAGATGGGACATCCTTCTACCCTGCCTTCTGTTTGCTTACAGAGAGGTCCCACAAAAAGGAGTTGGCTACAGCCCCTTTGAATTGTTGTTTGGGCACCCTGTGAGAGGCCCACTGTGTTTGGTGAAGGAAGGATGGGAGTTACCTCTCAAAAAGCCTAAGCTAGACATAGTGGACTATGTACTTGGTCTCCGCTCCAGGATGGCTGAGTATATGGAGAAGGCATCCAAAAACCTTGAGGCAAGCCAGGCCTTACAGAAAGCTTGGCATGATCAAAAGGCTGTCTTGGTTGAGTTTCAGCCAGGACAGAAGGTATGGGTGTTGGAGCCAGTGGCCCCAGCAGCACTCCAAGACAAATGGTCTGGACCCCATACAATCCTGGAAAAGAAGGGAGAGGTCACCTACTTGGTAGACCTAGGAACTCCCAGGAGTCCCCACAGGGTACTCCATGTTAACAGGCTTAAAGCATATGTTGACAGGGCAGACATGGGCTTGCTCATGGCTACAGATGAGGGACAGGAGGAAGAGAGTGACCCTCTCCCAGACCTGTTGTCTCAGAACCCTGAAGATGGCTCAGTTGAAGGAGTGACCCTTGGAGGCAACCTCACTGCCCATCAGCAGACTGAATGTAGACAGGTTCTACAATCATTTTCACATATGTTTTCCTTGATACCTAGTCAAACTGACTGGTGTACCCATGTGGTGGACACTGGTGACAGTCTGCCTGTAAAGAACAAGCTTTACAGACAACCTGACCACGTCAGGGACTGTATAAAGGCTGAGGTACATAAAATGCTGGAATTAGGTGTCATTGAACCCTCAGAGAGCCCCTGGGCTAGCCCAGTGGTTCTGGTCCCCAAACCTCACACCAAAGATGGCAAGAGAGAGATGAGGTTCTGTGTGGACTACAGGGGTCTCAATGCTGTCACCAGGACAGATGCACACCCTATTCCAAGGGCAGATGAGCTCATAGACAAACTAGCTTCTGCAAAGTTTTTGAGCACATTTGACTTAACAGCTGGCTATTGGCAAATCAGATCAGCTGAGGAGTCTAAGGCCAAAACAGCATTCTCAACCCCAGGTGGGCACTACCAGTTTGTGGTGATGCCCTTTGGTCTGAAGAATGCACCTGCCACCTTCCAAAGGCTGGTGAACCAAGTCCTTACTGGGTTGGATGACTTTTGCGCAGCATATCTTGATGACATTGCTGTCTTTAGCTCCACCTGGGAGGATCACCTGATCCACCTGAAGAAGGCTCTTGAGGCTCTGCAAAGGGCAGGCCTCACTATCAAGGCTACTAAGTGCCAGATAGGGCAGAGTAAGGTTGTATATTTGGGCCACCTTGTAGGTGGAGGCCAAGTTCAACCACTGGAGAGTAAGATACAATCCATCAAGGACTGGTCCCCTCCAACCACCCAGACTCAAGTTCGAGCTTTCTTGGGCTTGACTGGGTACTACAGGAAGTTTGTTAAGAACTATGGGTCCATTGTGACTCCTCTTAATGATCTGACATCCAAGAAGATGCCCAAAAAGGTTCAGTGGACAGTAAGCTGTCAAAAGGCATTTGATGACCTGAAGGAGGCCATGTGCTCTGCACCTATCCTGAAAAGTCCTGACTACTCCAAAGAGTTTATTGTCCAAACAGATGCTTCTGAGTTGGGTGTGGGAGCTGTGCTGTCACAACTTAATGTAGATGGTCAGGACCAACCCATTGCTTTTATTAGCAGAAGGTTGACCCCCAGAGAGAAGAATTGGTCAGCTATTGAGAGGGAGGCCTTTGCTGTGGTGTGGGCCCTGAAGAAGCTGAGGCCATACTTGTTTGGCACTCACTTCAAGATTCAGACCGACCATAAGCCCCTCTTGTGGCTAAATCAGATGAAGGGTGAAAACCCCAAACTGCTTAGGTGGTCCATTTCCCTACAGGGGATGGACTTTACAGTGGAGCACCGGCCAGGTACTGACCATGGGAATGCAGATGGTCTCTCCAGGTACTTCCACTTAGGACATGAAGACGAGACTGGTCAAGGCTAGTTTAATGTCCCAGCGTTTGGGGGGGGGTTGTGTAGGAGAGTAGGGTCTGCTATCCTATGGTCACCCCAAATCTTTGCTTTTTGCTTCACTGGTTTTTGACATATTGAGGCTGTGGGCCTGCCAATCAGACCCCCAGCCTGCTGTTCTCTCTACTAAATTAAAACTATGCACCCTAGGTGCATAACCAATTGGAAGTGGATCACCCTGTCAGCCCCTGTACCAGTGTACACTAGGTACCCAGGGCATTGGTGTACCCAAGGCCTGCCAGGGGCTGAAGCATGTATTATGCCACCCCAGGCTTGGCCTAACAATTTGACACAACTGGCTGATCACTCAGCTGGGGTAAGTTGGTGTAATCACCTCTTACTTAGGTGTAGTATACCTATACCTAACCTTAAATGGGACACCTGGTAACCTATAAGTCACTCCTATGGCAGGCCTTAACAATCCTGAAGGCAGAGTGCGTGGTTGTAGGAAGGTGGATATCTGACTATGGTTACCCCCAATTTTTTGCCTAGTGTCTAGCTGGTTTTTCGACTTAGTTGGCCTGAGATCCTGCCATTCAGGCTCTCAGGCTATCTGCTCTCTCTGTAAAATGGACTCCATGTACCCTAGGTACATACCCAATTGGTTAGATCACCCTGTGAGCCCCTGTACCAGTGTACACTAGGTACCCAGGGCATTGGTGTATCTAAGGCCTACCAGGGGCTGAAGCATGTATTATGCCACCCCTGGCCTGGCCTAACAATCTGACACAACTGGCTGATCACTCAGCTGGGGTAAGTTGGTGTAATCACCTCTTACTTAGGTGTAGTATACCTATACCTAACCTTAAATGGGACACCTGGTAACCTATAAGTCACTCCTATGGCAGGCCTTAACAATCCTGAAGGCAGAGTGCTTGGTTCCATGTGAGATGGTGCTCTGGCATGAGCTGAGCCTGTCTGCAGTGGTCGGAACAACTTCCTTCTACTGTTTCCAGATAACGTCATACCATATACTCTTAAGTGCATTATGAACCTCGCGGTTAAATGCTATCTTTGGTTTGGCTTTATCAAAACATGTCGAGTAAGGTGTCATACGAATTGGAATACTAACCCCTCGCCAATTCTGGCGACGGGGTTAGCATTCCACCCTTCTAGAGGGACACGACATGTACAGTACCTGAAACCCGGGTAAAATCAGACATAGCCTCAGCTCCACAAAATGGATGCTGCCACCACAGACACAAGTCTGCCCTCCTGCTGCTGGGAGTCCTTCCAGCTTGGGAGGTGTGGACAAAGGGTTTCCTGCCAGGGGAGGTGCGTGCACCACCCCAGACAGGATTTTGTGTATTGGTCAGGTAGGGCTTGAAAGAAACCAGACATGCCTGTGGCTCACAAGGAGCCTCGGTGCATATGCCAGTTCAAACCGGTCCTGGGGCACACCAGTCCCGGGCCTGGGGCGAGCTGGACAAAGGATTGGGGGCGTAACCACCCCCCTTCCTGGTCCCACCCATAGGGAGGGACCTAGCAGGTAGTCCGGCCCCTAGAATCCGCTTAAAGGTAGGAGCTGTGTCCTAAGACTTCAGACATCCTGGAATCAACTTGAAACTAAGAAGAAGACGGGAACTTCGACATTCTTCTGCACAGAAGACTGAAGAAAATCTCCCCTGTGGTCAGGGAGTGACCACCTTGCTAACGCAAGCACCATCCAGCGAATCACTGTCTGCTTTGCCGCCGCCTCCCGCCGGAGCCCGAGCCCAGAGACTGACAAGACCTGGACCTCCAGACCTCTCACCTCCCGATCCACAGTCCCTGAAAAGAGGAGACCCGTGGAGGCACCGAGACACGTGGAGCCAGCCATCTTGGAACGACTACGACAAGCTGACAAGTGCAACAACCGAGGCTCTCTCCAAGTTGTGCTTTGGGTCCTGAGAAGCCCAACCCTCGAGCAGCATCTGCACCAAAGGTGAGCCCTCCAGCATCTCCACGATCTGCGTGGGGCCCTTCTGCATTTTGCCACTCGATGCGCCTAACCGGTTGCTGGCCCGCTGGCTAGTGGCCATCTTGGCGACGAAATCTACGACAAACACCGCTGGTCTGGTTGCTCCAGACTGGCCCTTGCTCCCCTCCAAAGGAGCAATCCCTCTGACCTTGCTGGTCAGAACCAACAGCTGATTTCTGAATCCTCCTTCAATTGCTTTTTCCAAGGCTTGTTTGCTTCGATCAAGTCGCCGACACCGCCGACAGCGAGAGCCTGCGTGGGACAGCTCGTGAGCCGACTCCTGGACGTCGTCGACCTTCAGGGACCACGTGGCTGCGGAGACAATCTACCCCTCATCACCTGTTTGCACCCGACATCGCCTGGTACCCACCTGGTGCCACGCTGGTCACTGGCTAGTGACTGTGAACACTGTCCCCTCTGCTTACAGGTCTTCAACATCTCCGATCCACTCTTGGATCCACTGCATCTCTCCCGGACCGACCGCCTGCAGCATCTTTGTCTTCAAGCTCCACGGAACAGATAGAAGAAACCCGACGCACTTCGAGGCCTATGCACCCGCTTCCTGTGGGTGAGGTAAAGCTGGCACACCTGTGCCCAAGTGTAGTATTACATCTCTAGTGCCTGTGTTCCAAATCTTGAGTTCCTAGTCCATCCGGAAGATCCTCTTTGCAGTAACTTTGTACTTTTTACGCACCCATTGAAACCTATGGGAGCACGCGTGTGACTATTTGCTCTGCACACGCCACCCGTGGACCTCCTGGTCACTAACTGACGTTAGCTCCTTGTAGGCCCAGCGATTCTAGAGGCCCTAGGCCTTTTCCCTTTTCTGTTCGTGGTACTTATACCACTATTTTAGTATATGGTTTGAGTGGCCACCAGGGCCTATCCATATAACGTGCAACTTCTGTGTATTCTGTGATAATCTTGTTTGACGATTTGTGCTCCTGTGCTCATAAAGAGACTAGGGGTTACTTTGAGAAATAAATACATATATATTTTGAATATATATCTGTGTGGTGTCCTTTCATTGGTATAAAAGGGGGTTGCATTTGGTAAAACAGCTGGCTTAACACGCTTCACTAGTTTAGCCTCAAAGACTGCTTAGCCTACGCTACCACTAGGGCAGCTAGTCCAAAAAGGTTGACTTACAACCACACCATAAGGGTTGCTTGGCATGGTACAAGGTGGTCACTAGAACTAGTGAACAGCATATACCAGGCCAACTTCTCACATTGGTGAGCAGCGGTTGGATTTGAGCTTGCTGTGTTTTACCATTGTAATCTCTTGGTTACCAATTGAAAGATCACATAGGTACCTGTAGGTACATATAAAACAAGATTAGATATACATAAGTTCTACTGAACTTAGTTGTTGTAGAGCAAAGGGAGTAGCACACCCTGACTACAACTACTAGATAGGTTTAGTAGGTAAACACAAGTGTAGGTAGATTGCAACACATCCACCCACACTTAAGAGCAATGGCCGGGGCAGAGGGGTCCACTGTACCCATCTCTGTTGAGAGTGACCCCCAGAGGGCACCATCCAGCTTTGCTACCCTTAACCAGAATGAGCTCAGGCATTTGGCAACTCTTAGAGGCCTTAAACAGCCCAAGAACCCTACCTCTGCTGAGCTCAGAGAACTCTTACAAAATGATGAGAATCAGAGAGAACTCAGGAAAGCTTCCCAGTTAGCCCCCTTAGGGTCAGGAACAGGAGGCCCCCCTTCTGAAGATGCCACAGAGGTACCCCCTTTCAATAGTCACCCCTTAGATGGGATGCCTACCACAGAGGAAGAAAGTGATGGGGATACAGATGTGAGTGGGGATGAAGGGAGAACTAGCCCAGTGCCAAGTGTTATACTTGGCCCAGCTAAACTAAGGCTATTGGGGACTGACAGTGGGTTCACCCCATTGGATCTCCCCAGTGGACTTAACACAGGGCTTGGAAGGCAAAGGAATCGCTCAGGTGACTCCAATGCTTCCCATGGCTCTAGAGGCTCTCAAGGTCACTCCAGAAGGAGACTGACCACCCCTCAGAGGAGGGAACATGAGGCCAGAATGCAGGAAGCCCAGCTGAGGATCAGGAAGCAGGAGCTAGAAGTAGCCCTGATGGAAGAAAAACTGAGCAAGGCTAGGCAGCATAGAGAGAGTGGGTCTATACCCACTGGTGGCAGCAATGTCCCTAGGGACAAAGATAGGGTCTTTGACAATAGGAACCTGTCCAAGATTGTGCCCCCCTACAAAAGTGGGGATGACATCCACAAATGGATGACTGCTCTTGAGAGAGCCTGCAAAGTGCAGCAGGTTCCTGAAGACCAGTGGGCAGCAATCTTATGGCTCTCCTTTGAGGGGAGAGGCAGAGATAGACTCCTCACTGTTAGAGAAGAGGATGTCAGAAATTACAGAGTCCTGAAGAGTGTCCTAGTTGATGGGTTAGGCTTAACCACTGAACAGTACAGGTTAATGTTCAGAGACACCCAGAAGACACAGACTCAGGACTGGTCTGAATATGTGGAATGTGCCACTAAGGCTTTGGAGGGTTGGTTGCTGGGAAGTAAGGTGTCTGATTATACAGGATTGTACAATTTGATGATGAGAGAGCAGATTTTAAGTAATTGTCAAAACCAGCTTCTCCATCAACACCTGGTAGACTCAGATTTGACCTCTCCCCAAGAATTGGGAAAGAGGGCAGATAAATGGGTCAGGACCAGGATCAGGCCTAAAAACCAGGGTGGTGACCAAAAGAAAGATACCACCAAGCCTCAAGAGAAGGGTGGGGATAAAGAAAAAGAGAAACCTTCCTCAGGGCCCCAAAACTCCACACAGGGTGGTGGGTCCCAAGCTCCCTCCTCTACCACAGCTAAAAAGCCCTACTGCCATGAGTGTAAAACTCCTGGGCATTGGAAAACTGACAGCGGTTGCCCAAGGGCTAAAAACAAAACTGTTCCTCCAATTACTCCTGTCACACCACCTATTACTGTCAGCAGTAATCCCCCAGGTGGTGGGAGTGCCCCCAGAAATCTGGGTGGGTTTACTTGGGGAACACAGGGGGACCCTGGCTTAGCCAATTCCCCTACAGCAACCACTCTTGTCTGTGATGGTGGCATGGGGTTTGCCAACTTCACTGCCTGTCCCAACACTTTGGGTAGGTACAGACAGGAGCCCTACATCAATGGTACAAAAGCTGAGGCCTACAGAGACACTGGGGCTAGCATCACAATGGTGGCCCATTGGCTAGTTCCCTCTGAGCAGCTTTTGCCCGGTTTCTCCTACCAGGTGACTAACATTGATGGCAAACAGAACAGTCATCCCATGGCAGAGGTATGTCTCAGCTGGGGAGGGGTCACTGGCCCTAAAAGGGTAGCAGTGTCCCCAACCTTGCCTGTAGACTGCTTACTGGGGAATGACTTAGAACTCTCAGCTTGGGCTGGAGTTGAACAAGACACCCATTCTAAAATGGTAGGCCTTTCACAAAAGGGTAGGGGGGTTGTGCCATTCACAACCCCTGTCCAAATAGATTTCCTCCCTGAAAAGGTTGGAAGGGCAGTGGTAGCCACAGCCCAGGCACAGACAGACTTCCCTGTAGGGACTGGCAGAGCTGTGACAGTCACAGCTCAAACACAAACTGAGTGCCCCCCTGAAAAGGTTGGCAAGGCTGTAATGGTCTCAGCCTATACTCAGACTGACATAGGTGTAGTGAAGCCTGAAACAATGGATCACTCCACACAAACTGAGAGTAGTGGGGAGGAAGAAAAGTCTCCCTCTCCCCAGACATTAGGAAAAGGTCAGCCTCCTCAGGGATCTGACCTCACCCCTTGTGAAGGAACTGCCCCAGAGGTAGCCAGGCCTGGCCTGGCAGAGCCTCTGATGTCAGTGGCCCCTTCCAAGGTGGGACCCAGTCTGGTGCAGGTAGCCTGCCTCTCTCTACCCTGCCTCAGTCAGCCCAGGGCTGCAGAGGTCAGGGAGGCCAGTGGACCCCAAGAGGGCCCCTGTCCACAAGAACCCCCCCATCAAAAGAATGAGGATTGCCTGGCTAGTAGCCCTAGTCAGGTGATGGGTAAAAACATTCCTGAGGGATCTCCTTTACAGGTAGTTAGGGACCTCCCCCAGAGGGATTCTGTTGGGTACAGGCAAACATGGGACCTTAGGGCCCCAGACCTGACCTGTCCCTCCAGTAAGCCCACAAAAGGGACCCAGCCTCCAGCTTTAGGTAGCCAGAGGCTGACCCTGAGAGCACAGTGCAACTCAGTTAAGGAAAGAAAGGCATCCATGGTGGAGGGGGATTGGAGGAAGGTGAGGCCTCACTTTGAGGACACTCACTTCAGTACTCCATCTCAACACCAGCCTTTTACTTTGCCAAGACACACCAAAGGTAGAGATTCCCTATGGTGGAGACCCTCTGATACCCTTAGGGTGAGGGATTGCTTAGTGGACCATGAGACAGGGGGTAACCATGCCAGTGCTGGTTCCTCCTTATATGGCCACTTGGGCAATATAGGCTTACCTGGTCAAGGTCAGCCTTATCTCCCTTCGTTTGGGGGGGGGTTGTGTAGGAAGGTGGATATCTGACTATGGTTACCCCCAAATTTTTGCCTAGTGTCTAGCTGGTTTTTCGACTTAGTTGGCCTGAGATCCTGCCATTCAGGCTCTCAGGCTATCTGCTCTCTCTGTAAAATGGACTCCATGTACCCTAGGTACATACCCAATTGGTTAGATCACCCTGTGAGCCCCTGTACCAGTGTACACTAGGTACCCAGGGCATTGGTGTATCTAAGGCCTACCAGGGGCTGAAGCATGTATTATGCCACCCCTGGCCTGGCCTAACAATCTGACACAACTGGCTGATCACTCAGCTGGGGTAAGTTGGTGTAATCACCTCTTACTTAGGTGAAGTATACCTATACCTAACCTTAAATGGGACACCTGGTAACCTATAAGTCACTCCTATGGCAGGCCTTAACAATCCTGAAGGCAGAGTGCTTGGTTCCATGTGAGATGGTGCTCTGGCATGAGCTGAGCCTGTCTGCAGTGGTCGGAACAACTTCCTTCTACTGTTTCCAGATAACGTCATACCATATACTCTTAAGTGCATTATGAACCTCGCGGTTAAATGCTATCTTTGGTTTGGCTTTATCAAAACATGTCGAGTAAGGTGTCATACGAATTGGAATACTAACCCCTCGCCAATTCTGGCGACGGGGTTAGCATTCCACCCTTCTAGAGGGACACGACATGTACAGTACCTGAAACCCGGGTAAAATCAGACATAGCCTCAGCTCCACAAAATGGATGCTGCCACCACAGACACAAGTCTGCCCTCCTGCTGCTGGGAGTCCTTCCAGCTTGGGAGGTGTGGACAAAGGGTTTCCTGCCAGGGGAGGTGCGTGCACCACCCCAGACAGGATTTTGTGTATTGGTCAGGTAGGGCTTGAAAGAAACCAGACATGCCTGTGGCTCACAAGGAGCCTCGGTGCATATGCCAGTTCAAACCGGTCCTGGGGCACACCAGTCCCGGGCCTGGGGCGAGCTGGACAAAGGATTGGGGGTGTAACCACCCCACCGTCTGCTTTGCCGCCGCCTCCCGCCGGAGCCCGAGCCCAGAGACTGACAAGACCTGGACCTCCAGACCTCTCACCGCCCGATCCACAGTCCCTGAAAAGAGGAGACCCGTGGAGGCACCGAGACACGTGGAGCCAGCCATCTTGGAACGACTACGACAAGCTGACAAGTGCAACAACCGAGGCTCCCTCCAAGTTGTGCTTTGGGTCCTGAGAAGCCCAACCCTCGAGCAGCATCTGCACCAAAGGTGAGCCCTCCAGCATCTCCACGATCTGCGTGGGGCCCTTCTGCATTTTGCCACTCGACGCGCCTAACCGGTTGCTGGCCCGCTGGCTAGTGGCCATCTTGGCGACGAAATCTACGACAAACACCGCTGGTCTGGTTGCTCCAGACTGGCCCTTGCTCCCCTCCAAAGGAGCAATCCCTCTGACCTTGCTGGTCAGAACCAACAGCTGATTTCCGAATCCTCCTACAATTGCTTTTGCCAAGGCTTGTTTGCTTCGATCAAGTCGCCGACACCGCCGACAGCGAGAGCCTGCGTGGGACAGCTCGTGAGCCGACTCCTGGACGTCGTCGACCTTCAGGGACCACGTGGCTGCGGAGACAAGCTACCCCTCATCACCTGTTTGCACCCGACATCGCCTGGTACCCACCTGGTGCCACGCTGGTCACTGGCTAGTGACTGTGAACACTGTCCCCTCTGCTTACAGGTCTTCAACATCTCCGATCCACTCTTGGATCCACTGCATCTCTCCCGGACCGACCGCCTGCAGCATCTTTGTCTTCAAGCTCCACGGAACAGATAGAAGAAACCCGACGCACTTCGAGGCCTATGCACCCGCTTCCTGTGGGTGAGGTAAAGCTGGCACACCTGTGCCCAAGTGTAGTATTACATCTCTAGTGCCTGTGTTCCAAATCTTGAGTTCCTAGTCCATCCGGAAGATTCTCTTTGCAGTAACTTTGTACTTTTTACGCACCCATTGAAACCTATGGGAGCACGCGTGTGACTATTTGCTCTGCACACGCCACCCGTGGACCTCCTGGTCACTAACTGACGTTAGCTCCTTGTAGGCCCAGCGATTCTAGAGGCCCTAGGCCTTTTCCCTTTTCTGTTCGTGGTACTTATACCACTATTTTAGTATATGGTTTGAGTGGCCACCAGGGCCTATCCATATAACGTGCAACTTCTGTGTATTCTGTGATAATCTTGTTTGACGATTTGTGCTCCTGTGCTCATAAAGAGACTAGGGGTTACTTTGAGAAATAAATACATATATATTTTGAATATATATCTGTGTGGTGTCCTTTCATTGGTATAAAAGGGGGCTGCATTTGGTAAAACAGCTGGCTTAACACGCTTCACGAGTTTAGCCTCAAAGACTGCTTAGCCTACGCTACCACTAGGGCAGCTAGTCCAAAAAGGTTGACTTACAACCACACCATAAGGGTTGATTGGCATGGTACAAGGTGGTCACTAGAACTAGTGAACAGCATATACCAGGCCAACTTCTCACAGTGGTTCCATGTGAGATGGTGCTCTGGCACGAGCTGAGCCTGTCTGCAGTGGTCGGAACAACTTCCTTCTACTGTTTCCAGATATCGTCATACCATATACTCTTAAGTGCATTATGAACCTCGCGGTTAAATGCTATCTTTGGTTTGGCTTTATCAAAACATGTCGAGTAAGGTGTCATACGAATTGGAATACTAACCCCTCGCCAATTCTGGCGACGGGGTTAGCATTCCACCCTTCTAGAGGGACACGACATGTACAGTGCCTGAAACCCGGGTAAAATCAGACATAGCCTCAGCTCCACAAAATGGATGCTGCCACCACAGACACAAGTCTGCCCTCCTGCTGCTGGGAGTCCTTCCAGCTTGGGAGGTGTGGACAAAGGGTTTCCTGCCAGGGGAGGTGCGTGCACCACCCCAGACAGGATTTTGTGTATTGGTCAGGTAGGGCTTGAAAGAAACCAGACATGCCTGTGGCTCACAAGGAGCCTCGGTGCATATTTCAGTTCAAACCGGTCCTGGGGCACACCAGTCCTGGGCCTGGGGCGAGCTGGACAAAGGATTGGGGGTGTAACCACCCCCCTTCCTGGTACCACCCATAGGGAGGGACCTAGCAGGTAGTCCGGCCCCTAGAATCCGCTTAAAGGTAAGAGCTGTGTCCTAAGACTTCAGACATCCTGGAATCAACTTAAAACTAAGAAGAAGACGGGAACTTCGACGCTCTGCTGCACAGAGGACTGAAGCCAATCTCCCCTGTGGTCAGGGAGTGACCACCTTGCTAACGCAAGCACCATCCAGCGAATCAACGTCTGCTTTGCCGCCGCCTCCCGCCGGAGCCCGAGCCCAGAGACTGACAAGACCTGGACCTCCAGACCTCTCACCGCCCGATCCACAGTCCCTGAAAAGAGGAGACCCGTGGAGGCACCGAGACACGTGGAGCCGGCCATCTTGGAACGACTACGACAAGCTGACAAGTGCAACAACCGAGGCTCCCTCCAAGTTGTGCTTTGGGATCTGAGAAGCCCAACACCCGAGCAGCATCTGCACCAAAGGTGAGCCCTCCAGCATCTCCACGATCTGCGTGGGGCCCTTCTGCATTTTGCCACTCGACGCGCCTAACCGGTTGCTGGCCCGCTGGCTAGTAGCCATCTTGGCGACGAACTTCAAGAAATACACCGCTGGTCTGGTTGCTCCAGACTAGCCCTTGCTCCCCTCCAAAGGAGCCGTCCTTCTGACCTTGCTGGTCAGAACCATCAGCTTATTTCCTTTTCCTACAACAATTGCTTTTGCCAAGGCTTGTTTGCTTCGATCAAGTCGCCGACACAGCCGACAGCGAGAGCCTGCGTGGGACAGCTCGTGACTCGACTCCTGGACGTCGTCGACCTCCAGGGACCACGTGGCTGCAGAGACAAGCTACACCTTTCTCCCTGTTTGCACCCGACATTGCTTGGTACCCACCTGGTGCCACGCTGGTCACTGGCTAGTGACTGTGAACACTGTCCCCTCTGCTTACAGGTCTTCAACATCTCCGATCCACTCTTGGATCCACTGCATCTCTCCCGGACCGACCGCCTGCAGCATCTTTGTCTTCAGGCTCCACGGAACAGATAGAAGAAACCCGACGCACTTCGAGGCCTATGCACCCGCTTCCTGTGGGTGAGGTAAAGCTGGCACATCTGTGCCCAAGTGTAGTATTACATCTCTAGTGCCTGTGTTCCAAATCTTGAGTTCCTAGTCCATCCGGAAGATCCTCTTTGCAGTAACTTTGTACTTTTTACGCACCCATTGAAACCTATGGGAGCACGCGTGTGACTATTTGCTCTGCACACGCCACCCGTGGACCTCCTGGTCACTAACTGACGTTAGCTCCTTGTAGGCCCAGCGATTCTAGAGGCCCTAGGCCTTTTCCCTTTTCTGTTCGTGGTACTTATACCACTATTTTAGTATATGGTTCGAGTGGCCACCAGGGCCTATCCATATAAAGTGCAACTTCTGTGTATTCTGTGATTATCTTGTTTGACGATTTGTGCTCCTGTGCTCATAAAGAGACTAGGGGTTACTTTGAGAAATAAATACATATATATTTCGAATATATATCTGTGTGGTGTCCTTTCATTGGTATAAAAGGGGGTTGCATTTGGTAAAACAGCTGGCTTAACACGCTTCACGAGTTTAGCCTCAAAGACTGCTTAGCCTACGCTACCACTAGGGCAGCTAGTCCGAAAAGGTTGACTTACAACCACACCATAAGCGTTGCTTGGCATGGTACAAGGTGATCACTTTAACTAGTGAGCATCATATACCAGGCCAACTTCTCACAGGAAAGCTAGCAAATCTATATATTTTTGAAAACTAGACACCCAGGGGAATCCAGGATGGGGTGACTTCAGTGCCTCCCACCATGGTCTGTTACCCAGAATCCCTTGCAAACGTAAATAATTGACAAAAAAACCACCTTTTCCCCACATTTCTGTGATGGAAAGTTCTGGAATCTGCGTGGATCCACAAATTTCCAACCACCCTGCGTTCCCCAAAGTCCTACGAGAAAAATGATACCTCACTTGTGCGGGTCAGCCTAGTGCCCGCGACAGGAAACGGCGCAAAACGCAACGTGGTCACACCTCAATTTTGCAGTGAAAAATGACCCTTTTTTGGCAAAGTGCCTAGCTGTAGTTTTTTAACCCTAGCCCCGCCGGCACCTAGGGAAACCTAGCAAACCTATATATTTTTGAAAACTAGACACCCAGGGGAATCCAGGATGGGGTGACTTGAGTGCCTCCCACCAGGGTCTGTTACCCAGAATCCCTTGCAAACATAAAAAATTGACAAAAAAAACACATTTTCCCCACATTTCTGTGATGGAAAGTTCTGGAATCTGCGTGGATCCACAAATTTCCACCCACCCCGCATTCCCCAAAGTCCTACAAGAAAAATAGTACCTCACTTGTGCGGGTCGGCCTAGTGCCCGCGACAGGAAACGGCGCAAAACGCAACGTAGTCACACCTCAATTTTGCAGTGAAAAATGACCCTTTTTTGGCAAAGTGCCTAGCTGTAGTTTTTTAACCCTAGCCCTGCCGGCACCTAGGGAAACCTATCAAACTTATATATTTTTAAAAACTAGACACCCAGGGGAATCCAGGATGGGGTGACTTGAGTGCCTCCCACCAGGGTCTGTTACCCAGAATCCCTTGCAAACATAAAAAATTGACCAAAAAAACACATTTTCCCCACATTTCTGTGATGGAAAGTTCTGGAATCTGCGTGGATCCACAAATTTCCAACCACCCCGCGTTCCCCAAAGTCCTACGAGAAAAATGGTACCTCACTTGTGCAGGTCAGCCTAGTGCCCGGGACAGGAATCGGCGCAAAACGCAACGTGGTCACCCCTCAATTTTGCAGTGAGAAATGACCCTTTTTTGGCAAAGTGACTAGCTGTAGTTTTTGAACCCTAGCCCTGCCGGCACCTAGGGAAAGCTAGCAAATCTATATAGTTTTGAAAACTAGACACCCAGGGGAATCCAGTATGGGGTGACTTGAGTGCCTACCACTAGGGTCTGTTACCCAGAATCCCTTGCAAACGTAAAAAATTGTCAAAAAAAACACATTTTCTCCACATTTCTGTGATGGAAAGTTCTGGAATCTGTGTGGATCCACAATAATTCCACCCACCCCGTGTTCCCCAAAGTCCTACGAGAAAAATGGTACCTCACTTGTGCGGGTCGGCCTAGTGCCCGCAACAGGAAATGGCGCAAAACGCAACGTGGTCACACCTCAATTTTGCAGTGAAAAATTACCCTTTTTTGGCAAAGTGCCTAGCTGTAGTTTTTGAACCCTAGCCCTGCCGGCACCTAGGGAAAGCTAGCAAATCTATATATTTTTGAAAACTAGACACCCAGGGGAATCCAGGATGGGGTGACTTCAGTGCCTCCCACCATGGTCTGTTACCCAGAATCCCTTGCAAACGTAAATAATTGACAAAAAAAACACCTTTTCCCCACATTTCTGTGATGGAAAGTTCTGGAATCTGCGTGGATCCACAAATTTCCAACCACCCTGCGTTCCCCAAAGTCCTACGAGAAAAATGGTACCTCACTTGTGCGGGTCAGCCTAGTGCCCGCGACAGGAAATGGCGCAAAACGCAACGTGGTCACACCTCAATTTTGCAGTGAAAAATGACCCTTTTTTGGCAAAGTGCCTAGCTGTAGTTTTTTAACCCTAGCCCTGCCGGCACCTAGGGAAACCTAGCAAACCTATATATTTTTGAAAACTAGACACCCAGGGGAATCCAGGATGGGGTGACTTGAGTGCCTCCCACCAGGGTCTGTTACCCAGAATCCTTTGCAAACATAAAAAATTGACAAAAAAAACACATTTTCCCCACATTTCTGTGATGGAAAGTTCTGGAATCTGCGTGGATCCACAAATTTCCACCCACCCCGCATTCCCCAAAGTCCTACAAGAAAAATGGTACCTCACTTGTGCGGGTCGGCCTAGTGCCCGCGACAGGAAACGGCGCAAAACGCAACGTAGTCACACCTCAATTTTGCAGTGAAAAATGACCCTTTTTTGGCAAAGTGTCTAGCTGTAGTTTTTGAACCCTAGCCCTGCCGGCACCTAGGGAAACCTAGCAAACCTTTATATTTTTGAAAACTAGACTCTCAGAGGAATCCAGGATGGGGTGACTTTAGTGCCTACCACCAGGGTCTGTTACCCAGAATCCCTTGCAAACGTAAAAAATTGACAAAAAAAACAAATTTTCCCCACATTTCTGTGATGGAAAGTTCTGGAATCTGCGTGGATCCACAAATTTCTACCCACCCCTCGTTCCCCAAAGTCCTACAAGAAAAATGGTACCTCACTTGTGTGGGTCGGCCTAGTGCCCGCGACAGGAAACAGCGCAAAACGCAACGTGGTCACACCTCAATTTTGCAGCGAAAAAAATGACCCTTTTTTGGCAAAGTGACTAGCTGTAGTTTTTTAACCCTAGCTCTGCCGGCACCTTGGGAAACCTAGCAAACCTATATATTTTTGAAAACTAGACACCCAGGGGAATCCAGGATGGGGTGACTTGAGGGCCTCCCACCATGGTCTGTTACCCAAAATCCCTTGCAAACGTAAATAATTGACAAAAAAAACACATTTTCCCCACATTTCTGTGATGGAAAGTTCTGGAATCTGCGTGGATCCACAAATTTCCACCCACCCCGCGTTCCCCAAAGTCCTACGAGAAAAATGGTACCTCACTTGTGTGGGTCGGCCTAGTGCCCGCGACAGGAAATGGCGCAAAACGCAACGTGGTCACACCTCAATTTTGCAGTGAAAAATTACCCTTTTTTGGCAAAGTGCCTAGCTGTAGTTTTTGAACCCTAGCCCTGCCGGCACCTAGGGAAAGCTAGCAAATCTATATATTTTTGAAAACTAGACACCCAGGGGAATCCAGGATGGGGTGACTTCAGTGCCTCCCACCATGGTCTGTTACCCAGAATCCCTTGCAAACGTAAATAATTGACAAAAAAACCACCTTTTCCCCACATTTCTGTGATGGAAAGTTCTGGAATCTGCGTGGATCCACAAATTTCCAACCACCCTGCGTTCCCCAAAGTCCTACGAGAAAAATGGTACCTCACTTGTGCGGGTCAGACTAGTGCCCGCGACAGGAAACGGCGCAAAACGCAACGTGGTCACACCTCAATTTTGCAGTGAAAAATGACCCTTTTTTGGCAAAGTGCCTAGCTGTAGTTTTTTAACCCTAGCCCTGCCGGCACCTAGGGAAACCTAGCAAGCCTATATATTTTTGAAAACTAGACACCCAGGGGAATCCAGGATGGGGTGACTTGAGTGCCTCCCACCAGGGTCTGTTACCCAGAATCCCTTGCAAACATAAAAAATTGACAAAAAAACACATTTTCCCCACATTTCTGTGATGGAAAGTTCTGGAATCTGCGTGGATCCACAAATTTCCACCCACCCCGCATTCCCCAAAGTCCTACAAGAAAAATGGTACCTCACTTGTGCGGGTCGGCCTAGAGCCCGCAACAGGAAACGGCGCAAAACGCAACGTAGTCACACCTCAATTTTGCAGTGAAAAATGACCCTTTTTTGGCAAAGTGCCTAGCTGTAGTTTTTGAACCCTAGCCCTGCCGGCACCTGGGGAAACCTAGCAAACCTATACATTTTTGAAAACTAGACACCCAGGGGAATCCAGGATGGGGTGACTTGAGTGCCTCCCACCAGGGTCTGTTACCCAGAATCCCTTGCAAACGTAAAAAAAAATTGACAAAAAAAACACATTTTCCCCACATTTCTGTGATGGAAAGTTCTGGAATCTGCGTGGATCCACAAATTTCCACCCACCCCGCATTCCCCAAAGTCCTACAAGAAAAATGGTATCTCACTTGTGCGGGTCGGCCTAGTGCCCGCGACAAGAAACGGCGCAAAACGCAACGTAGTCACACCTCAATTTTGCAGTGAAAAATGACCCTTTTTTGGCAAAGTGCCTAGCTGTAGTTTTTGAACCCTAGCCCTGTCGGCACCTAGGGAAAGCTAGCAAATCTATATATTTTTGAAAACTAGACACCCAGGGGAATCCAGGATGGGGTGACTTCAGTGCCTCCCACCATGGTCTGTTACCCAGAATCCCTTGCAAACGTAAATAATTGACAAAAAAACACCTTTTCCCCACATTTCTGTGATGGAAAGTTCTGGAATATGCGTGGATCCACAAATTTCCAACCACCCAGCGTTCCCCAAAGTCCTACGAGAAAAATGGTACCTCACTTGTGCAGGTCAGCCTAGTGCCCGGGACAGGAATCGGCGCAAAACGCAACGTGGTCACCCCTCAATTTTGCAGTGAGAAATGACCCTTTTTTGGCAAAGTGACTAGCTGTAGTTTTTGAACCCTAGCCCTGCCGGCACCTAGGGAAAGCTAGCAAATCTATATAGTTTTGAAAACTAGACACCCAGGGGAATCCAGTATGGGGTGACTTGAGTGCCTACCACTAGGGTCTGTTACCCAGAATCCCTTGCAAACGTAAAAAATTGTCAAAAAAAACACATTTTCTCCACATTTCTGTGATGGAAAGTTCTGGAATCTGTGTGGATCCACAATAATTCCACCCACCCCGTGTTCCCCAAAGTCCTACGAGAAAAATGGTACCTCACTTGTGCGGGTCGGCCTAGTGCCCGCAACAGGAAATGGCGCAAAACGCAACGTGGTCACACCTCAATTTTGCAGTGAAAAATTACCCTTTTTTGGCAAAGTGCCTAGCTGTAGTTTTTGAACCCTAGCCCTGCCGGCACCTAGGGAAAGCTAGCAAATCTATATATTTTTGAAAACTAGACACCCAGGGGAATCCAGGATGGGGTGACTTCAGTGCCTCCCACCATGGTCTGTTACCCAGAATCCCCTGCAAACGTAAATAATTGACAAAAAAAACACCTTTTCCCCACATTTCTGTGATGGAAAGTTCTGGAATCTGCGTGGATCCACAAATTTCCAACCACCCTGCGTTCCCCAAAGTCCTACGAGAAAAATGGTACCTCACTTGTGCGGGTCAGCCTAGTGCCCGCGACAGGAAATGGCGCAAAACGCAACGTGGTCACACCTCAATTTTGCAGTGAAAAATGACCCTTTTTTGGCAAAGTGCCTAGCTGTAGTTTTTTAACCCTAGCCCTGCCGGCACCTAGGGAAACCTAGCAAACCTATATATTTTCGAAAACTAGACACCCAGGGGAATCCAGGATGGGGTGACTTGAGTGCCTCCCACCAGGGTCTGTTACCCAGAATCCTTTGCAAACATAAAAAATTGACAAAAAAAACACATTTTCCCCACATTTCTGTGATGGAAAGTTCTGGAATCTGCGTGGATCCACAAATTTCCACCCACCCCGCATTCCCCAAAGTCCTACAAGAAAAATGGTACCTCACTTGTGCGGGTCGGCCTAGTGCCCGCGACAGGAAACGGCGCAAAACGCAACGTAGTCACACCTCAATTTTGCAGTGAAAAATGACCCTTTTTTGGCAAAGTGTCTAGCTGTAGTTTTTGAACCCTAGCCCTGCCGGCACCTAGGGAAACCTAGAAAACCTTTATATTTTTGAAAACTAGACTCTCAGAGGAATCCAGGATGGGGTGACTTGAGTGCCTACCACCAGGGTCTGTTACCCAGAATCCCTTGCAAACGTAAAAAATTGACAAAAAAAACACATTTTCCCCACATTTCTGTGATGTAAAGTTCTGGAATCTGCGTGGATCCACAAATTTCTACCCACCCCTCGTTCCCCAAAGTCCTACAAGAAAAATGGTACCTCACTTGTGTGGGTCGGCCTAGTGCCCGCGACAGGAAACGGCGCAAAACGCAACGTGGTCACACCTCAATTTTGCAGCGAAAAAATGACCCTTTTTTGGCAAAGTGACTAGCTGTAGTTTTTTAACCCTAGCTCTGCCGGCACCTTGGGAAACCTAGCAAACCTATATATTTTTGAAAACTAGACACCCAGGGGAATCCAGGATGGGGTGACTTGAGTGCCTCCCACCATGGTCTGTTACCCAAAATCCCTTGCAAACGTAAATAATTGACAAAAAAAACACATTTTCCCCACATTTCTGTGATGGAAAGTTCTGGAATCTGCGTGGATCCACAAATTTCCACCCACCCCACGTTCCCCAAAGTCCTACGAGAAAAATGGTACCTCACTTGTGTGGGTCGGCCTAGTGCCCACGACAGGAAATGGCGCAAAACGCAACGTGGTCACACCTCAATTTTGCAGTGAAAAATTACCCTTTTTTGGCAAAGTGCCTAGCTGTAGTTTTTGAACCCTAGCCCTGCCGGCACCTAGGGAAAGCTAGCAAATCTATATATTTTTGAAAACTAGACACCCAGGGGAATCCAGGATGGGGTGACTTCAGTGCCTCCCACCATGGTCTGTTACCCAGAATCCCTTGCAAACGTAAATAATTGACAAAAAAACCACCTTTTCCCCACATTTCTGTGATGGAAAGTTCTGGAATCTGCGTGGATCCACAAATTTCCAACCACCCTGCGTTCCCCAAAGTCCTACGAGAAAAATGGTACCTCACTTGTGCGGGTCAGACTAGTGCCCGCGACAGGAAACGGCGCAAAACGCAACGTGGTCACACCTCAATTTTGCAGTGAAAAATGACCCTTTTTTGGCAAAGTGCCTAGCTGTAGTTTTTTAACCCTAGCCCTGCCGGCACCTAGGGAAACCTAGCAAACCTATATATTTTTGAAAACTAGACACCCAGGGGAATCCAGGATGGGGTGACTTGAGTGCCTCCCACCAGGGTCTGTTACCCAGAATCCCTTGCAAACATAAAATTGACAAAAAAAACACATTTTCCCCACATTTCTGTGATGGAAAGTTCTGGAATCTGCGTGGATCCACAAATTTTCACCCACCCCGCATTCCCCAAAGTCCTACAAGAAAAATGGTACCTCACTTGTGCGGGTCGGCCTAGAGCCCGCAACAGGAAACGGCGCAAAACGCAACGTAGTCACACCTCAATTTTGCAGTGAAAAATGACCCTTTTTTGGCAAAGTGCCTAGCTGTAGTTTTTGAACCCTAGCCCTGCCGGCACCTGGGGAAACCTAGCAAACCTATACATTTTTGAAAACTAGACACCCAGGGGAATCCAGGATGGGGTGACTTGAGTGCCTCCCACCAGGGTCTGTTACCCAGAATCCCTTGCAAACGTAAAAAAAAATTGACAAAAAAAACACATTTTCCCCACATTTCTGTGATGGAAAGTTCTGGAGTCTGTGTGCATCAACAAATTTCCACCACCCCGCGTTCCCCAAAGTCCTATGAGAAAAATGGTACCTCACTTGTGTGGGTCGGCCTAGTGCCCGCGACAGGAAACGACGCAAAACGCAACGTGGTCACACCTCAATTTTGCAGTGAAAAATGACCCTTTTTTGGCAAAGTGCCTAGCTGTAGTTTTTTAACCCTAGCCCTGCCGGCACCTAGGGAAACCTAGAAAACCTATATATTTTCGAACACTAGACACCCAGGGGAATCCAGGATGGGGTGACTTGAGTGCCTCCCACCATGGTCTGTTACCCAGAATCCCTTGCAAACGTGAATAATTGACAAAAAAAACACATTTTCCCCACATTTCTGTGATGGAAAGTTCTGGAATCTAGGTGGATCCACAAATTTCCACCCACCCCTCGTTCCCCAAAGTCCTACGAGAAAAATGGTACCTCACTTGTGCGGGTCGGCCTAGTGCCCGTGACAGGAAACGGCGCAAAACGCAACATGGTCACACCTCAATTTTGCAGTGAAAAATGACCCTTTTTTGGCAAAGTGACTAGCTGTAGTTTTTGAACCCTAGCACTGCCGGCACCTAGGGAAAGCTAGCAAATCTATATATTTTTGAAAACTAGACACCCAGGGGAATCCAGGATGGGGTGACTTCAGTGCCTCCCACCATGGTCTGTTACCCAGAATCCCTTGCAAACGTAAATAATTGACAAAAAAACACATTTTCCCCACATTTCTGTGATGGAAAGTTCTGGAATCTGCCTGGATCCACAAATTTCCACCCACCCCGCGTTCCCCAAAGTCCTATGAGAAAAATGGTACCTCACTTGTGTGGGTCGGCCTAGTGCCCGCGACAGGAAACGACGCAAAACGCAACGTGGTCACACCTCAATTTTGCAGTGAAAAATGACCCTTTTTTGGCAAAGTGCCTAGCTGTAGTTTTTGAACCCTAGCCCTGCCGTCACCTAGGGAAACCTAGCAAACCTATATCTTTTCGAAAACTAGACACCCAGGGGAATCCAGGATGGGGTGACTTGAGTGCCTCCCACCAGGGTCTGTTACCCAGAATCCCTTGCAAACGTAAAAAAAAATTGACAAAAAAAACACATTTTCCCCACATTTCTGTGATGGAAAGTTCTGGAGTCTGTGTGGATCCACAAATTTCCACCCCCCGCGTTCCCCAAAGTCCTACAAGAAAAATGGTACCTCACTTGTGCGGGTCGGCCTAGTGCCCGCGACAGGAAACGGCGCAAAACGCAACGTGGTCACACCTCAATTTTGCAGTGAAAATGACCCTTTTTTGGCAAAGTGCCTAGCTGTAGTTTTTGAACCCTAGCCCTGCCGGCACCTAGGGAAACCTAGAAAACCTATATATTTTCGAAAACTAGACACCCAGGGGAATCCAGGATGGGGTGACTTGAGTGCCTCCCACCATGGTCTGTTACCCAGAATCCCTTGCAAACGTGAATAATTGACAAAAAAAACATATTTTCCCCACATTTCTGTGATGGAAAGTTCTGGAATCTGCGTGGATCCACAAATTTCCACCCACCCCGCGTTCCCCAAAGACCTATGAGAAAAATGATACCTCACTTGTGCGGGTCGGCCTAGTGCCCGAAACAGGAAACGGCGCAAAACGCAACGTGGTCACACCTCAATTTTGCAGTGAAAAATGACCCTTTTTTGGCAAAGTGCCTAGCTCTAGTTTTTGAACCCTAGCCCTGCCGGTACCTAGGGAAAGCTAGCAATTCTATATATTTTTGAAAACTAGACACCCAGGGGAATCCAGGATGGGGTGACTTGAGTGCCTACCACCAGGGTCTGTTACCCAGAATCCCTTGCAAACGTAAATAATTGACAAAAAAAACACATTTTCCCCACATTTCTGTGATGGAAAGTTCTGGAATCTGCGTGGATCGACAAATTTCCACCCACCCCGCGTTCCCCAAAGTCCTATGAGAAAAATGGTACCTCACTTGTGCGGGTCGGCCTAGTGCCCGCGACAGGAAACGGAACAAAACGCAACGTGGTCACACCTCAATTTTGCAGTGAAAAATGACCCTTTTTTGGCAAAGTGACTAGCTGTAGTTTTTGAACCTTAGCTCTGCCGGCACCTAGGGAAACCTAGCAAACCGATATATTTTTGATAACTAGACACCCAGGGGAACCCAGGATGGGGTGACTTGAGTGCCTACCACCAGGGTCTGTTACCCAGAATCCCTTGCAAATATAAAAAGTTGACAAAAAAAACACATTTTTCCCACATTTCTGTGATGGAAAGTTCTGGAATCTGTGTGGATACACAAATTTCCACCCACCCCGCGTTCCCCAAAGTCCTACAAGAAAAATGGTACCTCACTTGTGTGGGTCGGCCTAGTGCCCGCGACAGGAAACGACGCAAAACGCAACGTGGTCACACCTCAATTTTGCAGTGAAAAATGACCCTTTTTTGGCAAAGTGCCTAGCTGTGGTTTTTGAACCCTAGCCCTGCCGTCACCTAGGGATACCTAGCAAACCTATATATTTTCGAAAACTAGACACCCAGGGGAATCCAGGATGGGGTGACTTGAGTGCCTCCCACCAGGGTCTGTTACCCAGAATCCCTTGCAAACGTAAAAAAAAATTGACAAAAAAAACACATTTTCCCCACATTTCTGTGATGGAAAGTTCTGGAGTCTGTGTGGATCCACAAATTTCCACCCCCGCGTTCCCCAAAGTCCTACAAGAAAAATGGTACCTCACTTGTGCGGGTCGGCCTAGTGCCCGCGACAGGAAACGGCGCAAAACGCAACGTGGTCACACCTCAATTTTGCAGTGAAAATGACCCTTTTTTGGCAAAGTGCCTAGCTGAAGTTTTTGAACCCTAGCCCTGCCGGCACCTAGGGAAACCTAGAAAACCTATATATTTTCGAAAACTAGACACCCAGGGGAATCCAGGATGGGGTGACTTGAGTGCCTCCCACCATGGTCTGTTACCCAGAATCCCTTGCAAACGTGAATAATTGACAAAAAAAACATATTTTCCCCACATTTCTGTGATGGAAAGTTCTGGAATCTAGGTGGATCCACAAATTTCCACCACCCCGCGTTCCCCAAAGTCCTACGAGAAAAATGGTACCTCACTTGTGCGGGTCGGCCTAGTGCCCGCGACAGGAAACAGCGCAAAACGCAACATGGTCACACCTCAATTTTGCAGTGAAAAATGACCCTTTTTTGGCAAAGTGCCTAGCTGTAGTTTTTGAACCCTAGCCCTGCCGGTACCTAGGGAAAGCTAGCAAATCTATATATTTTTGAAAACTAGACACCCAGGGGAATCCAGGATGGGGTGACTTGAGTGCCTACCACCAGGGTCTGTTACCCAAAATCCCTTGCAAACGTAAAAAATTGACAAAAAAAACACATTTTCCCCACATTTCTGTGATGGAAAGTTCTGGAATCTGTGTGGATACACAAATTTCCACCCACCCCGCGTTCCCCAAAGTCCTACGAGAAAAATGGTACCTCACTTGTGTGGGTCGGCCTAGTGCCCGCGACAGGAAACGACGCAAAACGCAACGTGGTCACACCTCAATTTTGCAGTGAAAATGACCCTTTTTTGGCAAAGTGCCTAGCTGAAGTTTTTGAACCCTAGCCCTGCCGGCACCTAGGGAAACCTAGAAAACCTATATATTTTCGAAAACTAGACACCCAGGGGAATCCAGGATGGGGTGACTTGAGTGCCTCCCACCATGGTCTGTTACCCAGAATCCCTTGCAAACGTGAATAATTGACAAAAAAAACATATTTTCCCCACATTTCTGTGATGGAAAGTTCTGGAATCTAGGTGGATCCACAAATTTCCACCCACCCCGCGTTCCCCAAAGTCCTACGAGAAAAATGGTACCTCACTTGTGCGGGTCGGCCTAGTGCCCGCGACAGGAAACAGCGCAAAACGCAACATGGTCACACCTCAATTTTGCAGTGAAAAATGACCCTTTTTTGGCAAAGTGCCTAGCTGTAGTTTTTGAACCCTAGCCCTGCCGGTACCTAGGGAAAGCTAGCAAATCTATATATTTTTGAAAACTAGACACCCAGGGGAATCCAGGATGGGGTGACTTGAGTGCCTACCACCAGGGTCTGTTACCCAAAATCCCTTGCAAACGTAAAAAATTGACAAAAAAAACACATTTTCCCCACATTTCTGTGATGGAAAGTTCTGGAATCTGTGTGGATACACAAATTTCCACCCACCCCGCGTTCCCCAAAGTCCTACGAGAAAAATGGTACCTCACTTGTGTGGGTCGGCCTAGTGCCCGCGGCAGGAAACGACGCAAAACGCAACGTGGTCACACCTCAATTTTGCAGTGAAAAATGACCCTTTTTTGGCAAAGTGCCTAGCTGTAGTTTTTGAACCCTAGCCCTGCCGTCACCTAGGGAAACCTAGCAAACCTATATATTTTCGAAAACTAGACACTCAGGGGAATCCAGGATGGGGTGACTTGAGTGCCTCCCACCAGGGTCTGTTACCCAGAATCCCTTGCAAACGTAAAAAAAATTTGACAAAAAAAACCACATTTTCCCCACATTTCTGTGATGGAAAGTTCTGGAGTCTGTGTGGATCCACAAATTTCCACCCCCCGCGTTCCCCAAAGTCCTACAAGAAAAATGGTACCTCACTTGTGCGGGTCAGCCTAGTGCCCGCGACAGGAAACGGTACAAAACGCAACGTGGTCACACCTCAATTTTGCAGTGAAAATGACCCTTTTTTGGCAAAGTGCCTAGCTGTAGTTTTTGAACCTTAGCCCTGCCGGTACCTAGGGAAAGCTAGCAAATCTATATATTTTTGAAAACTAGACACCCAGGGGAATCCAGGATGGGGTGACTTGAGTGCCTACCACCAGGGTCTGTTACCCAGAATCCCTTGCAAACGTAAAAAATTGACAAAAAAAACACATTTTCCCAACATTTCTGTGATGGAAAGTTCTGGAATCTGCGTGGATCCACAAATTTCCACCCAACCCGCGTTCCCCAAAGTCCTATGAGAAAAATGGTACCTCACTTGTGCGGGTCGGCCTAGTGCCCGCGACAGGAAACGGAACAAAACGCAACGTGGTCACACCTCAATTTTGCAGTGAAAAATGACCCTTTTTTGGCAAAGTGACTAGCTGTAGTTTTTGAACCCTAGCTCTGCCGGCACCGAGGGAAACCTAGCAAACCGATATATTTTTGATAACTAGACACCCAGGGGAACCCAGGATGGTGTGACTTGAGTGCCTACCACCAGGGTCTGTTACCCAGAATCCCTTGCAAATATAAAAAATTGACAAAAAAAACACTTTTTCCCCACATTTCTGTGATGGAAAGTTCTGGAATCTGTGTGGATACACAAATTTCCACCCACCCCGCATTCCCCAAAGTCCTACGAGAAAAATGGTACCTCACTTGTGTGGGTCGGCCTAGTGCCCGCGACAGGAAACGACGCAAAACGCAACGTGGTCACACCTCAATTTTGCAGTGAAAAATGACCCTTTTTTGGCAAAGTGCCTAGCTGTAGTTTTTGAACCCTAGCCCTGCCGTCACCTAGGGAAACCTAGCAAACCTATATATTTTCGAAAACTAGACACCCAGGGGAATCCAGGATGGGGTGACTTGAGTGCCTCCCACCAGGGTCTGTTACCCAGAATCTCTTGCAAACGTAAACAATTGACAAAAAAAACACATTTTCCCCACATTTCTGTGATGGAAAGTTCTGGAATCTGTGTGGATGCACAAATTTCCACCCACTCCGCGTTTCCCAAAGTCCTATGAGAAAAATGGTACCTCACTTGTGTGGGTCGGCCTAGTGCCCACGACAGGAGACGACGCAAAACGCAACGTGGTCACACCTCAATTTTGCAGTGAAAAATGACCCTTTTTTGGCAAAGTGCCTAGCTGTAGTTTTTGAACCCTAGCCCTGCCGTCACCTAGGGAAACCTAGCAAACCTATATATTTTCGAAAACTAGACACCCTGGGGAATCCAGGATGGGGTGACTTGAGTGCCTCCCACCAGGGTCTGTTACCCAGAATCCCTTGCAAACGTAAACAATTGACAAAAAAAACACATTTTCCCCACATTTCTGTGATGGAAAGTTCTGGAATCTGTGTGGATCCACAAATTTCCACCCACCCCGCGTTCCCCAAAGTCCTACCAGAAAAATGGTACCTCACTTGTGTGGGTCGGCCTAGTGCCCGCGACAGGAAACAACGCAAAACGCAACGTGGTCACACCTCAATTTTGCAGTGAAAAATGACCCTTTTTTGGCAAAGTGCCTAGCTGTAGTTTTTGAACCCTAGCCCTGCCGTCACCTTTGGAAACCTAGCAAACCTATATATTTTCGAAAACTAGACACCCAGGGGAATCCAGGATGGGGTGACTTGAGTGCCTCCCACCAGGGTCTGTTACCCAGAATCCCTTGCAAACGTAAACAATTGACAAAAAAAGCACATTTTCCCCATATTTCTGTGATGGAAAGTTCTGGAATCTGCGTGGATCCACAAATTTCCACCCACACCGCGTTCCCCAAAGTCCTACGAGAAAAATGGTACCTCACTTGTGTGGGTCGGCCTAGTGCCCGCGACAGGAAACGGCACAAAACGCAACGTGGTCACACCTCAATTTTGCAGTGAAAAATGACACTTTTTTGGCAAAGTGACTAGCTATAGTTTTTGAACCCTAGCTCTGCCGGCACCTAGGGAAACCTAGCACACCTATATATTTTTGAAAACTAGACACCCAGGGAAATCCAGGATGGGGTGACTTGAGTGCCTACCACCAGGGTCTGTTACCCAGAATCCCTTGCAAACGTAAAAAATTGACAAAAAAAACACATTTTCCCAACATTTCTGTGATGGAAAGTTCTGGAATCTGCGTGGATCCACAAATTTCCACCCAACCCGCGTTCCCCAAAGTCCTATGAGAAAAATGGTACCTCACTTGTGCGGGTCGGCCTAGTGCCCGCGACAGGAAACGGAACAAAACACAACGTGGTCACACCTCAATTTTGCAGTGAAAAATGACCCTTTTTTGGCAAAGTGACTAGCTGTAGTTTTTGAACCCTAGCTCTGCCGGCACCTAGGGAAACCTAGCAAACCGATATATTTTTGATAACTAGACACCCAGGGGAACCCAGGATGGGGTGACTTGAGTGCCTACCACCAGGGTCTGTTACCCAGAATCCCTTGCAAATATAAAAAATTGACAAAAAAAACACATTTTCCCCACATTTCTGTGATGGGAAGTTCTGGAATCTGCGTGGATCCACAAATTTCCACCCACTCCGCGTTTCCCAAAGTCCTATGAGAAAAATGGTACCTCACTTGTGTGGGTCGGCCTAGTGCCCGCGACAGGAGACGATGCAAAACGCAACGTGGTCACACCTCAATTTTGCAGTGAAAAATGACCCTTTTTTGGCAAAGTGCCTAGCTGTTGTTTTTGAACCCTAGCCCTGCCGGCACCTAGGGAAACCTAGCAAACCTATACATTTTTGAAAACTAGACACCCAGGGGAATCCAGGATGGGGTGACTTGAGTGCCTCCCACCAGGGTCTGTTACCCAGAATCCCTTGCAAACGTAAAAAATTGACAAAAAAAACACATTTTCCCCACATTTCTGTGATGGAAAGTTCTGGAATCTGTGTGGATACACAAATTTCCACCCACCCCGCGTTCCCCAAAGTCCTACGAGAAAAATGGTACCTCACTTGTGTGGGTCGGCCTAGTGCCCGCGACAGGAAACGACGCAAAACGCAACGTGGTCACACCTCAATTTTGCAGTGAAAAATGACCCTTTTTTGGCAAAGTGCCTAGCTGTAGTTTTTGAACCCTAGCCCTGCCGTCACCTAGGGAAACCTAGCAAACCTATATATTTTCGAAAACTAGACACCCAGGGGAATCCAGGATGGGGTGACTTGAGTGCCTCCCACCAGGGTCTGTTACCCAGAATCCCTTGCAAACGTAAACAATTGACAAAAAAAACACATTTTCCCCACATTTCTGTGATGGAAAGTTCTGGAATCTGTGTGGATGCACAAATTTCCACCCACTCCGCGTTTCCCAAAGTCCTATGAGAAAAATGGTACCTCACTTGTGCGGGTCGGCCTAGTGCCCGCGACAGGAAACGGAACAAAACGCAACGTGGTCACACCTCAATTTTGCAGTGAAAAATGACCCTTTTTTGGCAAAGTGCCTAGCTGTAGTTTTTTAACCCTAGCCCTGCCGGCACCTAGGGAAACCTAGCAAACCTATACATTTTTGAAAACTAGACACCCAGGGAAATCCAGGATGGGGTGACTTGAGTGCCTCCCACCAGGGTCTGTTACCCAGAATCCCTTGCAAACATAAAAAATTGACAAAAAAACCACATTTTCCCCACATTTCTGTGATGGAAAGTTCTGGAATCTGTGTGGATACACAAATTTCCACCCACCCCGCGTTCTCCAAAGTCCTACGAGAAAAATGGTACCTCACTTGTGTGGGTCGGCCTAGTGCCCGCGACAGGAAACGACGCAAAACGCAACGTGGTCACACCTCAATTTTGCAGTGAAAAATGACCCTTTTTTGGCAAAGTGCCTAGCTGTAGTTTTTGAACCCTAGCCCTGCCGTCACCTAGGGAAACCTAGCAAACCTATATCTTTTCGAAAACTAGACACCCAGGGGAATCCAGGATGGGGTGACTTGAGTGCCTCCCACCAGGGTCTGTTACCCAGAATCCCTTGCAAACGTAAAAAAAAATTGACAAAAAAAACACATTTTCCCCACATTTCTGTGATGGAAAGTTCTGGAGTCTGTGTGGATCCACAAATTTCCACCCCCCGCGTTCCCCAAAGTCCTACAAGAAAAATGGTATCTCACTTGTGCGGGTCGGCCTAGTGCCCGCGACAGGAAACGGCGCAAAACGCAACGTGGTCACACCTCAATTTTGCAGTGAAAATGACCCTTTTTTGGCAAAGTGCCTAGCTGTAGTTTTTGAACCCTAGCCCTGCCGGCACCTAGGGAAACCTAGAAAACCTATATATTTTCGAAAACTAGACACCCAGGGGAATCCAGGATGGGGTGACTTGAGTGCCTCCCACCATGGTCTGTTACCCAGAATCCCTTGCAAACGTGAATAATTGACAAAAAAAACATATTTTCCCCACATTTCTGTGATGGAAAGTTCTGGAATCTGCGTGGATCCACAAATTTCCACCCACCCCGCGTTCCCCAAAGACCTACGAGAAAAATGATACCTCACTTGTGCGGGTCGGCCTAGTGCCCGAAACAGGAAACGGCGCAAAACGCAACGTGGTCACACCTCAATTTTGCAGTGAAAAATGACCCTTTTTTGGCAAAGTGCCTAGCTCTAGTTTTTGAACCCTAGCCCTGCCGGTACCTAGGGAAAGCTAGCAATTCTATATATTTTTGAAAACTAGACACCCAGGGGAATCCAGGATGGGGTGACTTGAGTGCCTACCACCAGGGTCTGTTACCCAGAATCCCTTGCAAACGTAAATAATTGACAAAAAAAACACATTTTCCCCACATTTCTGTGATGGAAAGTTCTGGAATCTGCGTGGATCCACAAATTTCCACCCACCCCGCGTTCCCCAAAGTCCTATGAGAAAAATGGTACCTCACTTGTGCGGGTCGGCCTAGTGCCCGCGACAGGAAACGGAACAAAACGCAACGTGGTCACACCTCAATTTTGCAGTGAAAAATGACCCTTTTTTGGCAAAGTGACTAGCTGTAATTTTTGAACCTTAGCTCTGCCGGCACCTAGGGAAACCTAGCAAACCGATATATTTTTGATAACTAGACACCCAGGGGAACCCAGGATGGGGTGACTTGAGTGCCTACCACCAGGGTCTGTTACCCAGAATCCCTTGCAAATATAAAAAGTTGACAAAAAAAACACATTTTTCCCACATTTCTGTGATGGAAAGTTCTGGGATCTGTGTGGATACACAAATTTCCACCCACCCCGCGTTCCCCAAAGTCCTACAAGAAAAATGGTACCTCACTTGTGTGGGTCGGCCTAGTGCCCGCGACAGGAAACGACGCAAAACGCAACGTGGTCACACCTCAATTTTGCAGTGAAAAATGACCCTTTTTTGGCAAAGTGCCTAGCTGTGGTTTTTGAACCCTAGCCCTGCCGTCACCTAGGGATACCTAGCAAACCTATATATTTTCGAAAACTAGACACCCAGGGGAATCCAGGATGGGGTGACTTGAGTGCCTCCCACCAGGGTCTGTTACCCAGAATCCCTTGCAAACGTAAAAAAAAATTGACAAAAAAAACACATTTTCCCCACATTTCTGTGATGGAAAGTTCTGGAGTCTGTGTGGATCCACAAATTTCCACCCCCGCGTTCCCCAAAGTCCTACAAGAAAAATGGTACCTCACTTGTGCGGGTCGGCCTAGTGCCCGCGACAGGAAACGGCGCAAAACGCAACGTGGTCACACCTCAATTTTGCAGTGAAAATGACCCTTTTTTGGCAAAGTGCCTAGCTGAAGTTTTTGAACCCTAGCCCTGCCGGCACCTAGGGAAACCTAGAAAACCTATATATTTTCGAAAACTAGACACCCAGGGGAATCCAGGATGGGGTGACTTGAGTGCCTCCCACCATGGTCTGTTACCCAGAATCCCTTGCAAACGTGAATAATTGACAAAAAAAACATATTTTCCCCAAATTTCTGTGATGGAAAGTTCTGGAATCTAGGTGGATCCACAAATTTCCACCCACCCCGCGTTCCCCAAAGTCCTACGAGAAAAATGGTACCTCACTTGTGCGGGTCGGCCTAGTGCCCGCGACAGGAAACAGCGCAAAACGCAACATGGTCACACCTCAATTTTGCAGTGAAAAATGACCCTTTTTTGGCAAAGTGCCTAGCTGTAGTTTTTGAACCCTAGCCCTGCCGGTACCTAGGGAAAGCTAGCAAATCTATATATTTTTGAAAACTAGACACCCAGCGGAATCCAGGATGGGGTGACTTGAGTGCCTACCACCAGGGTCTGTTACCCAAAATCCCTTGCAAACGTAAAAAATTGACAAAAAAAACACATTTTCCCCACATTTCTGTGATGGAAAGTTCTGGAATCTGTGTGGATACACAAATTTCCACCCACCCCGCGTTCCCCAAAGTCCTACGAGAAAAATGGTACCTCACTTGTGTGGGTCGGCCTAGTGCCCGCGACAGGAAACGACGCAAAACGCAACGTGGTCACACCTCAATTTTGCAGTGAAAAATGACCCTTTTTTGGCAAAGTGCCTAGCTGTAGTTTTTGAACCCTAGCCCTGCCGTCACCTAGGGAAACCTAGCAAACCTATATATTTTCGAAAACTAGACACTCAGGGGAATCCAGGATGGGGTGACTTGAGTGCCTCCTACCAGGGTCTGTTACCCAGAATCCCTTGCAAACGTAAAAAAAAATTAACAAAAAAAACCACATTTTCCCCACATTTCTGTGATGGAAAGTTCTGGAGTCTGTGTGGATCCACAAATTTCCACCCCCCGCGTTCCCCAAAGTCCTACAAGAAAAATGGTACCTCACTTGTGCGGGTCGGCCTAGTGCCCGCGACAGGAAACGGTGCAAAACGCAACGTGGTCACACCTCAATTTTGCAGTGAAAATGACCCTTTTTTGGCAAAGTGCCTAGCTGTAGTTTTTGAACCTTAGCCCTGCCGGTACCTAGGGAAAGCTAGCAAATCTATATATTTTTGAAAACTAGACACCCAGGGGAATCCAGGATGGGGTGACTTGAGTGCCTACCACCAGGGTCTGTTACCCAGAATCCCTTGCAAACGTAAAAAATTGACAAAAAAAACACATTTTCCCAACATTTCTGTGATGGAAAGTTCTGGAATCTGCGTGGATCCACAAATTTCCACCCAACCCGCGTTCCCCAAAGTCCTATGAGAAAAATGGTACCTCACTTGTGCGGGTCGGCCTAGTGCCCGCGACAGGAAACGGAACAAAACGCAACGTGGTCACACCTCAATTTTGCAGTGAAAAATGACCCTTTTTTGGCAAAGTGCCTAGCTGTAGTTTTTGAACCCTAGCCCTGCCGGTACCTAGGGAAAGCTAGCAAATCTATATATTTTTGAAAACTAGACACCCAGGGGAATCCAGGATGGGGTGACTTGAGTGCCTACCACCAGGGTCTGTTACCCAGAATCCCTTGCAAACGTAAAAAATTGACAAAAAAAACACATTTTCCCAACATTTCTGTGATGGAAAGTTCTGGAATCTGCGTGGATCCACAAATTTCCACCCAACCCGCGTTCCCCAAAGTCCTATGAGAAAAATGGTACCTCACTTGTGCGGGTCGGCCTAGTGCCCGCGACAGGAAACGGAACAAAACGCAACGTGGTCACACCTCAATTTTGCAGTGAAAAATGACCCTTTTTTGGCAAAGTGACTAGCTGTAGTTTTTGAACCCTAGCTCTGCCGGCACCTAGGGAAACCTAGCAAACCGATATATTTTTGATAACTAGACACCCAGGGGAACCCAGGATGGTGTGACTTGAGTGCCTACCACCAGGGTCTGTTACCCAGAATCCCTTGCAAATATAAAAAATTGACAAAAAAAACACTTTTTCCCCACATTTCTGTGATGGAAAGTTCTGGAATCTGTGTGGATACACAAATTTCCACCCACCCCACATTCCCCAAAGTCCTACGAGAAAAATGGTACCTCACTTGTGTGGGTCGGCCTAGTGCCCGCGACAGGAAACGACGCAAAACGCAACGTGGTCACACCTCAATTTTGCAGTGAAAAATGACCCTTTTTTGGCAAAGTGCCTAGCTGTAGTTTTTGAACCCTAGCCCTGCCGTCACCTAGGGAAACCTAGCAAACCTATATATTTTCGAAAACTAGACACCCTGGGGAATCCAGGATGGGGTGACTTGAGTGCCTCCCACCAGGGTCTGTTACCCAGAATCCCTTGCAAACGTAAACAATTGACAAAAAAAGCACATTTTCCCCATATTTCTGTGATGGAAAGTTCTGGAATCTGCGTGGATCCACAAATTTCCACCCACACCGCGTTCCCCAAAGTCCTATGAGAAAAATGGTACCTCACTTGTGTGGGTCGGCCTAGTGCCCGCGACAGGAAACGGCACAAAACGCAACGTGGTCACACCTCAATTTTGCAGTGAAAAATGACCCTTTTTTGGCAAAGTGACTAGCTGTAGTTTTTCAACCCTAGCTCTGCCGGCACCTAGGGAAACCTAGCAAACCGATATATTTTTGATAACTAGACACCCAGGGGAACCCAGGATGGGGTGACTTGAGTGCCTACCACCAGGGTCTGTTACCCAGAATCCCTTGCAAATATAAAAAATTGACAAAAAAAACACATTTTCCCCACATTTCTGTGATGGGAAGTTCTGGAATCTGCGTGGATCCACAAATTTCCACCCACTCCGCGTTTCCCAAAGTCCTATGAGAAAAATGGTACCTCACTTGTGTGGGTCGGCCTAGTGCCCACGACAGGAGACGATGCAAAACGCAACGTGGTCACACCTCAATTTTGCAGTGAAAAATGACCCTTTTTTGGCAAAGTGCCTAGCTGTTGTTTTTGAACCCTAGCCCTGCTGGCACCTAGAGAAACCTAGCAAACCTATACATTTTTGAAAACTAGACACCCAGGGGAATCCAGGATGGGGTGACTTGAGTGCCTCCCACCAGGGTCTGTTACCCAGAATCCCTTGCAAACGTAAAAAATTGACAAAAAAAACACATTTTCCCCACATTTCTGTGATGGAAAGTTCTGGAATCTGTGTGGATACACAAATTTCCACCCACCCCGCGTTCCCCAAAGTCCTACGAGAAAAATGGTACCTCACTTGTGTGGGTCGGCCTAGTGCCCGCGACAGGAAACGACGCAAAACGCAACGTGGTCACACCTCAATTTTGCAGTGAAAAATGACCCTTTTTTGGCAAAGTGCCTAGCTGTAGTTTTTGAACCCTAGCCCTGCCGTCACCTAGGGAAACCTAGCAAACCTATATATTTTCGAAAACTAGACACCCAGGGGAATCCAGGATGGGGTGACTTGAGTGCCTCCCACCAGGGTCTGTTACCCAGAATCCCTTGCAAACGTAAACAATTGACAAAAAAAACACATTTTCCCCACATTTCTGTGATGGAAAGTTCTGGAATCTGTGTGGATGCACAAATTTCCACCCACTCCGCGTTTCCCAAAGTCCTATGAGAAAAATGGTACCTCACTTCTGCTGGTCGGCCTAGTGCCCGCGGCAGGAAACGGAACAAAACGCAACATGGTCACACCTCAATTTTGCAGTGAAAAATGACCCTTTTTTGGCAAAGTGACTAGCTGTAGTTTTTGAACCCTAGCTCTGCCGGCACCTAGGGAAACCTAGCAAACCGATATATTTTTGATGACTAGACACCCAGGGGAACCCAGGATGGGGTGACTTGAGTGCCTACCACCAGGGTCTGTTACCCAGAATCCCTTGCAAATATAAAAAATTGACAAAAAAAACACATTTTCCCCACATTTCTGTGATGGGAAGTTCTGGAATCTGCGTGGATCCACAAATTTCCACCCACTCCGCGTTTCCCAAAGTCCTATGAGAAAAATGGTACCTCACTTGTGTGGGTCGGCCTAGTGCCCACGACAGGAGACGATGCAAAACGCAACGTGGTCACACCTCAATTTTGCAGTGAAAAATGACCCTTTTTTGGCAAAGTGCCTAGCTGTAGTTTTTTAACCCTAGCCCTGCCGGCACCTAGGGAAACCTAGCAAACCTATACATTTTTGAAAACTAGACAACCAGGGAAATCAAGGATGGGGTGACTTGAGTGCCTCCCACCAGGGTCTGTTACCCAGAATCCCTTGCAAACATAAAAAATTGACAAAAAAAACAAATTTTCCCCACATTTCTGTGATGGAAAGTTCTGGAATCTGTGTGGATACACAAATTTCCACCCACCCCGCGTTCTCCAAAGTCCTACGAGAAAAATGGTACCTCACTTGTGTGGGTCGGCCTAGTGCCCGCGACAGGAAACGACGCAAAACGCAACGTGGTCACACCTCAATTTTGCAGTGAAAAATGACCCTTTTTTGGCATAGTGCCTAGCTGTAGTTTTTGAACCCTAGCCCTGCCGTCACCTAGGGAAACCTAGCAAACCTATATATTTTCGAAAACTAGACACCCAGGGGAATCCAGGATGGGGTGACTTGAGTGCCTCCCACCAGGGTCTGTTACCCAGAATCCCTTGCAAACGTAAAAAAAAATTGACAAAAAAAAACACATTTTCCCCACATTTCTGTGATGGAAAGTTCTGGAGTCTGTGTGGATCCACAAATTTCCACCCCCCGCGTTCCCCAAAGTCCTACAAGAAAAATGGTACCTCACTTGTGCGGGTCGGCCTAGTGCCCGCGACAGGAAACGGCGCAAAACGCAACGTGGTCACACCTCAATTTTGCAGTGAAAATGACCCTTTTTTGGCAAAGTGCCTAGCTGTAGTTTTTGAACCCTAGCCCTGCCGGCACCTAGGGAAACCTAGAAAACCTATATATTTTCGAAAACTAGACACCCAGGGGAATCCAGGATGGGGTGACTTGAGTGCCTCCCACCATGGTCTGTTACCCAGAATCCCTTGCAAACGTGAATAATTGACAAAAAAAACATATTTTCCCCACATTTCTGTGATGGAAAGTTCTGGAATCTAGGTGGATCCACAAATTTCCACCCACCCCGCGTTCCCCAAAGTCCTACGAGAAAAATGGTACCTCACTTGTGCGGGTCGGCCTAGTGCCCGCGACAGGAAACAGCGCAAAACGCAACATGGTCAAACCTCAATTTTGCAGTGAAAAATGACCCTTTTTTGGCAAAGTGACTAGCTGTAGTTTTTGAACCCTAGCCCTGCCGGTACCTAGGGAAAGCTAGCAAATCTATATATTTTTGAAAACTAGACACCCAGGGGAATCCAGGATGGGGTGACTTGAGTGCCTACCACCAGGGTCTGTTACCCAGAATCCCTTGCAAACGTAAAAAATTGACAAAAAAAACACATTTTCCCAACATTTCTGTGATGGAAAGTTCTGGAATCTGCGTGGATCCCCAAATTTCCACCCAACCCGCGTTCCCCAAAGTCCTATGAGAAAAATGGTACCTCACTTGTGCGGGTCGGCCTAGTGCCCGCGACAGGAAACGGAACAAAACGCAACGTGGTCACACCTCAATTTTGCAGTGAAAAATGACCCTTTTTTGGCAAAGTGACTAGCTGTAGTTTTTGAACCCTAGCTCTGCCGGCACCTAGGGAAACCTAGCAAACCGATATATTTTTGATAACTAGACACCCAGGGGAACCCAGGATGGTGTGACTTGAGTGCCTACCACCAGGGTCTGTTACCCAGAATCCCTTGCAAATATAAAAAATTGACAAAAAAAACACATTTTCCCCACATTTCTGTGATGGAAAGTTCTGGAATCTGTGTGGATACACAAATTTCCACCCACCCCGCATTCCCCAAAGTCCTACGAGAAAAATGGTACCTCACTTGTGTGGGTCGGCCTAGTGCCCGCGACAGGAGACGATGCAAAACGCAACGTGGTCAAACCTCAATTTTGCAGTGAAAAATGACCCTTTTTTGGCAAAGTGCCTAGCTGTAGTTTTTGAACCCTAGCCCTGCCGGCACCTAGGGAAACCTAGCAAACCTATACATTTTTAAAAACTAGACACCCAGGGGAATCCAGGATGGGGTGACTTGAGTGCCTCCCACCAGGGTCTGTTACCCAGAATCCCTTGCAAACGTAAAAAATGGACAAAAAAAACACATTTTCCCCATATTTCTGTGATGGAAAGTTCTGGAATCTGTGTGGATACACAAATTTCCACCCACCCCGCGTTCCCCAAAGTCCTACGAGAAAAATGGTACCTCACTTGTATGGGTCGGCCTAGTGCCCGCGACAGGAAACGACGCAAAACGCAACGTGGTCACACCTCAATTTTGCAGTGAAAAATGACCCTTTTTTGGCAAAGTGCCTAGCTGTAGTTTTTGAACCCTAGCCCTGCCGGCACCTAGGGAAACCTAGCAAACCTATACATTTTTGAAAACTAGACACCCAGGGGAATCCAGGATGGGGTGACTTGAGTGCCTCCCACCAGGGTCTGTTACCCAGAATCCCTTGCAAACGTAAACAATTGACAAAAAAAACACATTTTCCCCACATTTCTGTGATGGGAAGTTCTGGAATCTGCGTGGATCCACAAATTTCCACCCACTCCGCGTTTCCCAAAGTCCTATGAGAAAAATGGTACCTCACTTGTGTGGGTCGGCCTAGTGCCCGCGACAGGAGACGATGCAAAACGCAACGTGGTCACACCTCAATTTTGCAGTGAAAATGACCCTTTTTTGGCAAAGTGCCTAGCTGTAGTTTTTTAACCCTAGCCCTGCCGGCACCTATGGAAACCTAGCAAACCTATACATTTTTGAAAACTAGACACCCAGGGAAATCCAGGATGGGGTGACTTGAGTGCCTCCCACCAGGGTCTGTTACCCAGAATCCCTTGCAAACATAAAAAAATGACAAAAAAAACACATTTTCCCCACATTTCTGTGATGGAAAGTTCTGGAGTCTGTGTGGATCCACAAATTTCCACCCCCGCGTTCCCCAAAGTCCTATGAGAAAAATGGTACCTCACTTGTGTGGGTTGGCCTAGTGCCCACGACAGGAGACGACGCAAAACGCAACGTGGTCACACCTCAATTTTGCAGTGAAAAATGACCCTTTTTTGGCAAAGTGCCTAGCTGTAGTTTTTGAACCCTAGCCCTGCCGTCACCTATGGAAACCTAGCAAACCTATATATTTTCGAAAACTAGACACCAAGGGGAATCCAGGATGGGGTGTCTTGAGTGCCTCCCACCAGGGTCTGTTACCCAGAATCCCTTGCAAACGTAAAAAAAAATTGACAAAAAAAACACATTTTCCCCACATTTCTGTGATGGAAAGTTCTGGAATCTGCGTGGATCCACAAATTTCTACCCACCCCTCGTTCCCCAAAGTCCTACAAGAAAAATGGTACCTCACTTGTGTGGGTCGGCCTAGTGCCCGCGACAGGAAACGGCGCAAAACGCAACGTGGTCACACCTCAATTTTGCAGTGAAAAATGACCCTTTTTTGGCAAAGTGACTAGCTGTAGTTTTTTAACCCTAGCTCTGCCGGCACCTAAGGAAACCTAGCAAACCTATATATTTTTGAAAACTAGACACCCAGGGGAATCCAGGATGGGGTGACTTGAGTGCCTCCCACCATGGTCTGTTACCCAAAATCCCTTGCAAACGTAAATAATTGACAAAAAAAACACATTTTCCCCACATTTCTGTGATGGAAAGTTCTGGAATCTGCGTGGATCCACAAATTTCCACCCACCCCGCGTTCCCCAAAGTCCTACGAGAAAAATGGTACCTCACTTGTGCGGGTCGGCCTAGTGCCCGCGACAGGAAATGGCGCAAAACGCAACGTGGTCACACCTCAATTTTGCAGTGAAAAATTACCCTTTTTTGGCAAAGTGCCTAGCTGTAGTTTTTGAACCCTAGCCCTGCCGGCACCTAGGGAAAGCTAGCAAATCTATATATTTTTGAAAACTAGACACCCAGGGGAATCCAGGATGGGGTGACTTCAGTGCCTCCCACCATGGTCTGTTACCCAGAATCCCTTGCAAACGTAAATAATTGACAAAAAAAACACCTTTTTCCCACATTTCTGTGATGGAAAGTTCTGGAATCTGCGTGGATCCACAAATTTCCAACCACCCTGCGTTCCCCAAAGTCCTACGAGAAAAATGGTACCTCACTTGTGCGGGTCGGCCTAGTGCCCGCAACAGGAAACGGCGCAAAACGCAACCTGGTCACACCTCAATTTTGCAGTGAAAAATGACCCTTTTTTGGCAAATTGCCTAGCTGTAGTTTTTTAACCCTAGCCCTGCCGTCACCTATGGAAACCTAGCAAACCTATATATTTTCGAAAACTAGACACCCAGGGGAATCCAGGATGGGGTGACTTGAGTGCCTCCCACCAGGGTCTGTTACCCAGAATCCCTTGCAAACGTAAAAAAAAATTGACAAAAAAAGCACATTTTCCACACATTTCTGTGATGGAAAGTTCTGGAATCTGCGTGGATTCACAAATTTCCACCCACCCCGCGTTCCCCAAAGTCCTACGAGAAAAATGGTACCTCACTTTGTGCGGGTCGGCCTAGTGCCCGCGACAGGAAACGGCGCAAAACGCAACGTAGTCAAACCTCATTTTTGCTGTGAAAATGACCCTTTTTTGGCAAAGTGCCTAGCTGTAGTTTTTGAACCCTAGCAATGCCGGTACCTAGGGAAAGCTAGCAAATCTATATATTTTTGAAAACTAGACACCCAGGGGAATCCAGGATGGGGTGACTTGAGTGTCTACCACCAGGGTCTGTTACCCAGAATCCCTTGTAAACGTAAAACATTGACAAAAAAAACACATTTTCCCCACATTTCTGTGATGGAAAGTTCTGGAATCTGCGTGGATCCACAAATTTCCACCCACCCCGCGTTCCCCAAAGTCCTACGAGAAAAATGGCACCTCACTTGTGCGGGTCGGCCTAGTGCCCGCAACAGGAAACGGCGCAAAACGCAACGTGGTCACACCTCAATTTTGCAGTGAAAAATGACCCTTTTTTGGCAAAGTGACTAGCTGTAGTTTTTTAACCCTAGCTCTGCCGGCAGCTCGGGAAACCTAGCAAACCTATATATTTTCTAAAACTAGACACCCAGGGGAATCCAGGATGGGGTGACTTGAGTGCCTCCCACCAGGGTCTGTTACCCAGAATCACTTGCAAACGTAAACAATTGACAAAAAAAACACATTTGCCCCACATTTCTGTGATGGAAAGTTCTGGAATCTGTGTGGATCCACAAATTTCCACCCACCCCGCGTTCCCCAAAGTCCTACGAGAAAAATGGTACCTCACTTGTGCGAGTCGGCCTAGTGCCCGCGACAGGAAACGGCGCAAAAAGCAACGTGGTCACACCTCAATTTTGCAGTGAAAAATGACCCTTTTTTGGCAAAGTGCCTAGCTGTAGTTTTTGAACCCTAGCCCTGCCGGCACCTAGGGAAACCTAGCAAACCTATACATTTTTGAAAACTAGACACCCAGGGGAATGCAGGATGGGGTGACTTGAGTGCCTCCCACCAGGGTCTAATACCCAGAATCCCTTGCAAACATAAAAAATTGACAAAAAAAACACATTTTCCCCACATTTCTGTGATGGAAAGTTCTGGAATCTGCGTGGATCCACAAATTTCCACCCACTCCGCGTTCCCCAAACTCCTACGAGAAAAATGGTACCTCACTTGTGTGGGTTGGCCTAGTGCCCGCGATAGGAAACGACGCAAAACGCAACATGGTCATACCTCAATTTTGCAGTGAAAAATGACCCTTTTTTGGCAAAGTGCCTAGCTGTAGTTTTTGAACCCTAGCCCTGCCGTCACCTAGGGAAACCTAGCAAACCTATATATTTTTTAAATCTAGACACCCAGGGGAATCCAGGATGGGGTGACTTGAGTGCCTACCACCAGGGTCTGTTACCCTGAATCCCTTGCAAATGTAAAAAATTGACAAAAAAAAACACATTTTCCCCACATTTCTGTGATAAAAAGTTCTGGAATCTGCGTGGATCCACAAATTTCCACCCACCCCGCGTTTCCCAAAGTCCTACGAGAAAAATGGTACCTCACTTGTGCGGGTCGGCCTAGTGCCCGAAACAGGAAACGGCGCAAAACGCAACGTGGTGACACCTCAATTTTGCAGTGAAAAATGACCCTTTTTTGGCAAAGTGCCTAGCTGAGGTTTTTGAACCCTAGCCCTGCCGGCACCTAGGGAAACCTAGCAAATCTATATATTTTTGAAAACTAGACACCCAGGGGAATCCAGGATGGGGGTGACTTGAGTGCCTACCACCAGGGTCTGTTACCCAGAATCCCTTGCAAACGTAAAAAATTGACAAAAAAAACACATTTTCCCCACATTTCTGTGATGGAAAGTTCTGGAATCTGCGTGGATCCACAAATTTCCACCCACCCCGCGTCCCCCAAAGTCCTACGAGAAAAATGGTACCTCACTTGTGCGGGTCGGCCTAGTGCCCATGACAGGAAACGGCGCAAAAAGCAACGTGGTCACACCTCAATTTTGCAGTGAAAAATGACCCTTTTTTGGCAAAGTGACTAGCTGTAGTTTTTGAACCCTAGCTCTGCCGGCACCTAGGGAAACCTAGCAAACCTATATATTTTCGAAAACTAGACACCCAGGGGAATCCAGGATGGGGTGATTTGAGTGTCTGCGACCAGGGTCTGTTACCCAGAATCCCTTGCAAACCTAAATAATTGACAAAAAAAACACATTTTCCCCACATTTCTGTGATGGAAAGTTCTGGAATCTGCGTGGATCCACAAATTTTCACCCACCCCGCGATCCCCAAAGTCCTACGAGAAAAATGGTACCTCACTTGTACGGGTCGGTCTAGTGCCCGCGACAGGAAACGGCGCAAAACGCAACATGGTCACACCTCAATTTTGCAGTGAAAAATGACCCTTTTTTGGCAACGTGACTAGCTGTAGTTTTTGAACCCTAGCTCTGCCGGCACCTAGGGAAACCTAGCAAACCTATATATTTTTGAAAACTAGACACCCAGGGGAATCCAGGATGGGGTGACTTCAGTGCCTCCCACCATGGTCTGTTACCCAGAATCCCTTGCAAACATAAATAATTGACAAAAAAAACACCTTTTTCCCACATTTCTGTGATGGAAAGTTCTGGAATCTGCGTGGATCCACAAATTTCCAACCACCCTGCGTTCCCCAAAGTCCTACGAGAAAAATGGTACCTCACTTGTGCGGGTCGGCCTAGTGCCCGCAACAGGAAACGGCGCAAAACGCAACGTGGTCACACCTCAATTTTGCAGTGAAAAATGACCCTTTTTTGGCAAATTGCCTAGCTGTAGTTTTTTAACCCTAGCCCTGCCGTCACCTATGGAAACCTAGCAAACCTATATATTTTCGAAAACTAGACACCCAGGGGAATCCAGGATGGGGTGACTTGAGTGCCTCCCACCAGGGTCTGTTACCCAGAATCCCTTGCAAACGTAAAAAAAAATTGACAAAAAAAGCACATTTTCCACACATTTCTGTGATGGAAAGTTCTGGAATCTGCGTGGATTCACAAATTTCCACCCACCCCGCGTTCCCCAAAGTCCTACGAGAAAAATGGTACCTCACTTTGTGCGGGTCGGCCTAGTGCCCGCGACAGGAAACGGCGCAAAACGCAACGTAGTCAAACCTCATTTTTGCTGTGAAAATGACCCTTTTTTGGCAAAGTGCCTAGCTGTAGTTTTTGAACCCTAGCCATGCCGGTACCTAGGGAAAGCTAGCAAATCTATATATTTTTGAAAACTAGACACCCAGGGGAATCCAGGATGGGGTGACTTGAGTGTCTACCACCAGGGTCTGTTACCCAGAATCCCTTGTAAACGTAAAACATTGACAAAAAAAACACATTTTCCCCACATTTCTGTGATGGAAAGATCTGGAATCTGCGTGGATCCACAAATTTCCACCCACCCCTCGTTCCCCAAAGTCCTACGAGAAAAATGGCACCTCACTTGTGCGGGTCGGCCTAGTGCCCGCAACAGGAAACGGCGCAAAACGCAACGTGGTCACACCTCAATTTTGCAGTGAAAAATGACCCTTTTTTGGCAAAGTGACTAGCTGTAGTTTTTTAACCCTAGCTCTGCCGGCACCTAGGGAAACCTAGCAAACCTATATATTTTCTAAAACTAGACACCCAGGGGAATCCAGGATGGGGTGACTTGAGTGCCTCCCACCAGGGTCTGTTACCCAGAATCACTTGCAAACGTAAACAATTGACAAAAAAAACACATTTTCCCCACATTTCTGTGATGGAAAGTTCTGGAATCTGTGTGGATCCACAAATTTCCACCCACCCCGCGTTCCCCAAAGTCCTACGAGAAAAATGGTACCTCACTTGTGCGAGTCGGCCTAGTGCCCGCGACAGGAAACGGCGCAAAAAGCAACGTGGTCACACCTCAATTTTGCAGTGAAAAATGACCCTTTTTTGGCAAAGTGCCTAGCTGTAGTTTTTGAACCCTAGCCCTGCCGGCACCTAGGGAAACCTAGCAAACCTATATATTTTTGAAAACTAGACACCCAGGGGAATCCAGGATGGGGTGACTTCAGTGCCTCCCACCATGGTCTGTTACCCAGAATCCCTTGCAAACATAAATAATTGACAAAAAAAACACCTTTTTCCCACATTTCTGTGATGGAAAGTTCTGGAATCTGCGTGGATCCACAAATTTCCAACCACCCTGCGTTCCCCAAAGTCCTACGAGAAAAATGGTACCTCACTTGTGCGGGTCGGCCTAGTGCCCGCAACAGGAAACGGCGCAAAACGCAACGTGGTCACACCTCAATTTTGCAGTGAAAAATGACCCTTTTTTGGCAAATTGCCTAGCTGTAGTTTTTTAACCCTAGCCCTGCCGTCACCTATGGAAACCTAGCAAACCTATATATTTTCGAAAACTAGACACCCAGGGGAATCCAGGATGGGGTGACTTGAGTGCCTCCCACCAGGGTCTGTTACCCAGAATCCCTTGCAAACGTAAAAAAAAATTGACAAAAAAAGCACATTTTCCACACATTTCTGTGATGGAAAGTTCTGGAATCTGCGTGGATTCACAAATTTCCACCCACCCCGCGTTCCCCAAAGTCCTACGAGAAAAATGGTACCTCACTTTGTGCGGGTCGGCCTAGTGCCCGCGACAGGAAACGGCGCAAAACGCAACGTAGTCAAACCTCATTTTTGCTGTGAAAATGACCCTTTTTTGGCAAAGTGCCTAGCTGTAGTTTTTGAACCCTAGCCATGCCGGTACCTAGGGAAAGCTAGCAAATCTATATATTTTTGAAAACTAGACACCCAGGGGAATCCAGGATGGGGTGACTTGAGTGTCTACCACCAGGGTCTGTTACCCAGAAGCCCTTGTAAACGTAAAACATTGACAAAAAAAACACATTTTCCCCACATTTCTGTGATGGAAAGTTCTGGAATCTGCGTGGATCCACAAATTTCCACCCACCCCTCGTTCCCCAAAGTCCTACGAGAAAAATGGCACCTCACTTGTGCGGGTCGGCCTAGTGCCCGCAACAGGAAACGGCGCAAAACGCAACGTGGTCACACCTCAATTTTGCAGTGAAAAATGACCCTTTTTTGGCAAAGTGACTAGCTGTAGTTTTTTAACCCTAGCTCTGCCGGCACCTAGGGAAACCTAGCAAACCTATATATTTTCTAAAACTAGACACCCAGGGGAATCCAGGATGGGGTGACTTGAGTGCCTCCCACCAGGGTCTGTTACCCAGAATCACTTGCAAACGTAAACAATTGACAAAAAAAACACATTTTCCCCACATTTCTGTGATGGAAAGTTCTGGAATCTGTGTGGATCCACAAATTTCCACCCACCCCGCGTTCCCCAAAGTCCTACGAGAAAAATGGTACCTCACTTGTGCGAGTCGGCCTAGTGCCCGCGACAGGAAACGGCGCAAAAAGCAACGTGGTCACACCTCAATTTTGCAGTGAAAAATGACCCTTTTTTGGCAAAGTGCCTAGCTGTAGTTTTTGAACCCTAGCCCTGCCGGCACCTAGGGAAACCTAGCAAACCTATACATTTTTGAAAACTAGACACCCAGGGGAATGCAGGATGGGGTGACTTGAGTGCCTCCCACCAGGGTCTAATACCCAGAATCCCTTGCAAACGTAAAAAATTGACAAAAAAAACACATTTTCCCCACATTTCTGTGATGGAAAGTTCTGGAATCTGCGTGGATCCACAAATTTCCACCCACTCCGCGTTCCCCAAACTCCTACGAGAAAAATGGTACCTCACTTGTGTGGGTTGGCCTAGTGCCCGCGATAGGAAACGACGCAAAACGCAACATGGTCATACCTCAATTTTGCAGTGAAAAATGACCCTTTTTTGGCAAAGTGCCTAGCTGTAGTTTTTGAACCCTAGCCCTGCCGTCACCTAGGGAAACCTAGCAAACCTATATATTTTTTAAATCTAGACACCCAGGGGAATCCAGGATGGGGTGACTTGAGTGCCTACCACCAGGGTCTGTTACCCTGAATCCCTTGCAAATGTAAAAAATTGACAAAAAAAAACACATTTTCCCCACATTTCTGTGATAAAAAGTTCTGGAATCTGCGTGGATCCACAAATTTCCACCCACCCCGCGTTTCCCAAAGTCCTACGAGAAAAATGGTACCTCACTTGTGCGGGTCGGCCTAGTGCCCGAAACAGGAAACGGCGCAAAACGCAACGTGGTGACACCTCAATTTTGCAGTGAAAAATGACCCTTTTTTGGCAAAGTGCCTAGCTGAGGTTTTTGAACCCTAGCCCTGCCGGCACCTAGGGAAACCTAGCAAATCTATATATTTTTGAAAACTAGACACCCAGGGGAATCCAGGATGGGGGTGACTTGAGTGCCTACCACCAGGGTCTGTTACCCAGAATCCCTTGCAAACGTAAAAAATTGACAAAAAAAACACATTTTCCCCACATTTCTGTGATGGAAAGTTCTGGAATCTGCGTGGATCCACAAATTTCCACCCACCCCGCGTCCCCCAAAGTCCTACGAGAAAAATGGTACCTCACTTGTGCGGGTCGGCCTAGTGCCCATGACAGGAAACGGCGCAAAAAGCAACGTGGTCACACCTCAATTTTGCAGTGAAAAATGACCCTTTTTTGGCAAAGTGACTAGCTGTAGTTTTTGAACCCTAGCTCTGCCGGCACCTAGGGAAACCTAGCAAATCTATATATTTTTGAAAACTAGACACCCAGGGGAATCCAGGATGGGGTGACTTGAGTGCCTACCACCAGGGTCTGTTACCCAGAATCCCTTGCAAACGTAAAAAATTGACAAAAAAAACACATTTTCCCAACATTTCTGTGATGGAAAGTTCTGGAATCTGCGTGGATCCCCAAATTTCCACCCAACCCGCATTCCCCAAAGTCCTATGAGAAAAATGGTACCTCACTTGTGCGGGTCGGCCTAGTGCCCGCGACAGGAAACGGAACAAAACGCAACGTGGTCACACCTCAATTTTGCAGTGAAAAATGACCCTTTTTTGGCAAAGTGACTAGCTGTAGTTTTTGAACCCTAGCTCTGCCGGCACCTAGGGAAACCTAGCAAACCGATATATTTTTGATAACTAGACACCCAGGGGAACCCAGGATGGTGTGACTTGAGTGCCTACCACCAGGGTCTGTTACCCAGAATCCCTTGCAAATATAAAAAATTGACAAAAAAAACACATTTTCCCCACATTTCTGTGATGGAAAGTTCTGGAATCTGTGTGGATACACAAATTTCCACCCACCCCGCATTCCCCAAAGTCCTACGAGAAAAATGGTACCTCACTTGTGTGGGTCGGCCTAGTGCCCGCGACAGGAGACGATGCAAAACGCAACGTGGTCAAACCTCAATTTTGCAGTGAAAAATGACCCTTTTTTGGCAAAGTGCCTAGCTGTAGTTTTTGAACCCTAGCCCTGCCGGCACCTAGGGAAACCTAGCAAACCTATACATTTTTGAAAACTAGACACCCAGGGGAATCCAGGATGGGGTGACTTGAGTGCCTCCCACCAGGGTCTGTTACCCAGAATCCCTTGCAAACGTAAAAAATGGACAAAAAAAACACATTTTCCCCATATTTCTGTGATGGAAAGTTCTGGAATCTGTGTGGATACACAAATTTCCACCCACCCCGCGTTCCCCAAAGTCCTACGAGAAAAATGGTACCTCACTTGTGTGGGTCGGCCTAGTGCCCGCGACAGGAAACGACGCAAAACGCAACGTGGTCACACCTCAATTTTGCAGTGAAAAATGACCCTTTTTTGGCAAAGTGCCTAGCTGTAGTTTTTGAACCCTAGCCCTGCCGGCACCTAGGGAAACCTAGCAAACCTATACATTTTTGAAAACTAGACACCCAGGGGAATCCAGGATGGGGTGACTTGAGTGCCTCCCACCAGGGTCTGTTACCCAGAATCCCTTGCAAACGTAAACAATTGACAAAAAAAACACATTTTCCCCACATTTCTGTGATGGGAAGTTCTGGAATCTGCGTGGATCCACAAATTTCCACCCACTCCGCGTTTCCCAAAGTCCTATGAGAAAAATGGTACCTCACTTGTGTGGGTCGGCCTAGTGCCCGCGACAGGAGACGATGCAAAACGCAACGTGGTCACACCTCAATTTTGCAGTGAAAATGACCCTTTTTTGGCAAAGTGCCTAGCTGTAGTTTTTTAACCCTAGCCCTGCCGGCACCTATGGAAACCTAGCAAACCTATACATTTTTGAAAACTAGACACCCAGGGAAATCCAGGATGGGGTGACTTGAGTGCCTCCCACCAGGGTCTGTTACCCAGAATCCCTTGCAAACATAAAAAATTGACAAAAAAAACACATTTTCCCCACATTTCTGTGATGGAAAGTTCTGGAGTCTGTGTGGATCCACAAATTTCCACCCCGCGTTCCCCAAAGTCCTACAAGAAAAATGGTACCTCACTTGTGCGGGTCGGCCTAGTGCCCGCGACAGGAAACGGCGCAAAACGCAACGTGGTCACACCTCAATTTTGCAGTGAAAATGACCCTTTTTTGGCAAAGTGCCTAGCTGTAGTTTTTGAACCCTAGCCCTGCCGGCACCTAGGGAAACCTAGAAAACCTATATATTTTCGAAAACTAGACACCCAGGGGAATCCAGGATGGGGTGACTTGAGTGCCTCCCACCATGGTCTGTTACCCAGAATCCCTTGCAAACGTAAACAATTGACAAAAAAAACACATTTTCCCCACATTTCTGTGATGGGAAGTTCTGGAATCTGCGTGGATCCACAAATTTCCACCCACTCCGCGTTTCCCAAAGTCCTATGAGAAAAATGGTACCTCACTTGTGTGGGTTGGCCTAGTGCCCACGACAGGAGACGACGCAAAACGCAACGTGGTCACACCTCAATTTTGCAGTGAAAAATGACCCTTTTTTGGCAAAGTGCCTAGCTGTAGTTTTTGAACCCTAGCCCTGCCGTCACCTATGGAAACCTAGCAAACCTATATATTTTCGAAAACTAGACACCAAGGGGAATCCAGGATGGGGTGTCTTGAGTGCCTCCCACCAGGGTCTGTTACCCAGAATCCCTTGCAAACGTAAAAAAAAATTGACAAAAAAAACACATTTTCCCCACATTTCTGTGATGGAAAGTTCTGGAATCTGCGTGGATCCACAAATTTCTACCCACCCCTCGTTCCCCAAAGTCCTACAAGAAAAATGGTACCTCACTTGTGTAGGTCGGCCTAGTGCCCGCGACAGGAAACGGCGCAAAACGCAACGTGGTCACACCTCAATTTTGCAGTGAAAAATGACCCTTTTTTGGCAAAGTGACTAGCTGTAGTTTTTTAACCCTAGCTCTGCCGGCACCTAAGGAAACCTAGCAAACCTATATATTTTTGAAAACTAGACACCCAGGGGAATCCAGGATGGGGTGACTTGAGTGCCTCCCACCATGGTCTGTTACCCAAAATCCCTTGCAAACGTAAATAATTGACAAAAAAAACACATTTTCCCCACATTTCTGTGATGGAAAGTTCTGGAATCTGCGTGGATCCACAAATTTCCACCCACCCCGCGTTCCCCAAAGTCCTACGAGAAAAATGGTACCTCACTTGTGCGGGTCGGCCTAGTGCCCGCGACAGGAAATGGCGCAAAACGCAACGTGGTCACACCTCAATTTTGCAGTGAAAAATTACCCTTTTTTGGCAAAGTGCCTAGCTGTAGTTTTTGAACCCTAGCCCTGCCGGCACCTAGGGAAAGCTAGCAAATCTATATATTTTTGAAAACTAGACACCCAGGGGAATCCAGGATGGGGTGACTTCAGTGCCTCCCACCATGGTCTGTTACCCAGAATCCCTTGCAAACGTAAATAATTGACAAAAAAAACACCTTTTTCCCACATTTCTGTGATGGAAAGTTCTGGAATCTGCGTGGATCCACAAATTTCCAACCACCCTGCGTTCCCCAAAGTCCTACGAGAAAAATGGTACCTCACTTGTGCGGGTCGGCCTAGTGCCCGCAACAGGAAACGGCGCAAAACGCAACGTGGTCACACCTCAATTTTGCAGTGAAAAATGACCCTTTTTTGGCAAATTGCCTAGCTGTAGTTTTTTAACCCTAGCCCTGCCGTCACCTATGGAAACCTAGCAAACCTATATATTTTCGAAAACTAGACACCCAGGGGAATCCAGGATGGGGTGACTTGAGTGCCTCCCACCAGGGTCTGTTACCCAGAATCCCTTGCAAACGTAAAAAAAAATTGACAAAAAAAGCACATTTTCCACACATTTCTGTGATGGAAAGTTCTGGAATCTGCGTGGATTCACAAATTTCCACCCACCCCGCGTTCCCCAAAGTCCTACGAGAAAAATGGTACCTCACTTTGTGCGGGTCGGCCTAGTGCCCGCGACAGGAAACGGCGCAAAACGCAACGTAGTCAAACCTCATTTTTGCTGTGAAAATGACCCTTTTTTGGCAAAGTGCCTAGCTGTAGTTTTTGAACCCTAGCCATGCCGGTACCTAGGGAAAGCTAGCAAATCTATATATTTTTGAAAACTAGACACCCAGGGGAATCCAGGATGGGGTGACTTGAGTGTCTACCACCAGGGTCTGTTACCCAGAATCCCTTGTAAACGTAAAACATTGACAAAAAAAACACATTTTCCCCACATTTCTGTGATGGAAAGTTCTGGAATCTGCGTGGATCCACAAATTTCCACCCACCCCGCGTTCCCCAAAGTCCTACGAGAAAAATGGCACCTCACTTGTGCGGGTCGGCCTAGTGCCCGCAACAGGAAACGGCGCAAAACGCAACGTGGTCACACCTCAATTTTGCAGTGAAAAATGACCCTTTTTTGGCAAAGTGACTAGCTGTAGTTTTTTAACCCTAGCTCTGCCGGCACCTAGGGAAACCTAGCAAACCTATATATTTTCTAAAACTAGACACCCAGGGGAATCCAGGATGGGGTGACTTGAGTGCCTCCCACCAGGGTCTGTTACCCAGAATCACTTGCAAACGTAAACAATTGACAAAAAAAACACATTTTCCCCACATTTCTGTGATGGAAAGTTCTGGAATCTGTGTGGATCCACAAATTTCCACCCACCCCGCGTTCCCCAAAGTCCTACGAGAAAAATGGTACCTCACTTGTGCGAGTCGGCCTAGTGCCCGCGACAGGAAACGGCGCAAAAAGCAACGTGGTCACACCTCAATTTTGCAGTGAAAAATGACCCTTTTTTGGCAAAGTGCCTAGCTGTAGTTTTTGAACCCTAGCCCTGCCGGCACCTAGGGAAACCTAGCAAACCTATACATTTTTGAAAACTAGACACCCAGGGGAATGCAGGATGGGGTGACTTGAGTGCCTCCCACCAGGGTCTAATACCCAGAATCCCTTGCAAACGTAAAAAATTGACAAAAAAAACACATTTTCCCCACATTTCTGTGATGGAAAGTTCTGGAATCTGCGTGGATCCACAAATTTCCACCCACTCCGCGTTCCCCAAACTCCTACGAGAAAAATGGTACCTCACTTGTGTGGGTTGGCCTAGTGCCCGCGATAGGAAACGACGCAAAACGCAACATGGTCATACCTCAATTTTGCAGTGAAAAATGACCCTTTTTTGGCAAAGTGCCTAGCTGTAGTTTTTGAACCCTAGCCCTGCCGTCACCTAGGGAAACCTAGCAAACCTATATATTTTTTAAATCTAGACACCCAGGGGAATCCAGGATGGGGTGACTTGAGTGCCTACCACCAGGGTCTGTTACCCTGAATCCCTTGCAAATGTAAAAAATTGACAAAAAAAAACACATTTTCCCCACATTTCTGTGATAAAAAGTTCTGGAATCTGCGTGGATCCACAAATTTCCACCCACCCCGCGTTTCCCAAAGTCCTACGAGAAAAATGGTACCTCACTTGTGCGGGTCGGCCTAGTGCCCGAAACAGGAAACGGCGCAAAACGCAACGTGGTGACACCTCAATTTTGCAGTGAAAAATGACCCTTTTTTGGCAAAGTGCCTAGCTGAGGTTTTTGAACCCTAGCCCTGCCGGCACCTAGGGAAACCTAGCAAATCTATATATTTTTGAAAACTAGACACCCAGGGGAATCCAGGATGGGGGTGACTTGAGTGCCTACCACCAGGGTCTGTTACCCAGAATCCCTTGCAAACGTAAAAAATTGACAAAAAAAACACATTTTCCCCACATTTCTGTGATGGAAAGTTCTGGAATCTGCGTGGATCCACAAATTTCCACCCACCCCGCGTCCCCCAAAGTCCTACGAGAAAAATGGTACCTCACTTGTGCGGGTCGGCCTAGTGCCCATGACAGGAAACGGCGCAAAAAGCAACGTGGTCACACCTCAATTTTGCAGTGAAAAATGACCCTTTTTTAGCAAAGTGACTAGCTGTAGTTTTTGAACCCTAGCTCTGCCGGCACCTAGGGAAACCTAGCAAACCTATATATTTTCAAAAACTAGACACCCAGGGGAATCCAGGATGGGGTGATTTGAGTGTCTGCGACCAGGGTCTGTTACCCAGAATCCCTTCCAAATATAAAAAATTGACAAAAAAAACACATTTTCCCCACATTTCTGTGATGGAAAGTTCTGGAATCTGCGTGGATCCACAAATTTCCACCCACTCCGCATTTCCCAAAGTCCTATGAGAAAAATGGTACTTCACTTGTGTGGGTCGGCCTAGTGCCCGCGACAGGAGACGATGCAAAACGCAACGTGGTCACACCTCAATTTTGCAGTGAAAAATGACTCTTTTTTGGCAAAGTGCCTAGCTGTAGTTTTTGAACCCTAGCCCTGCCGGCACCTAGGGAAACCTAGCAAACCTATATATTTTCGAAAACTAGACACCCTGGGGAATCCAGGATGGGGTGACTTGAGTGCCTCCCACCATGGCCTGTTACCCAGAATCCCTTGCAAACCTAAATAATTGACAAAAAAAACACATTTTCCCCACATTTCTGTGATGGAAAGTTCTGGAATCTGCGTGGATCCACAAATTTTCACCCACCCCGCGATCCCCAAAGTCCTACGAGAAAAATGGTACCTCACTTGTGCGGGTCGGCCTAGTGCCCGCGACAGGAAACAGCGCAAAACGCAACATGGTCACACCTCAATTTTGCAGTGAAAAATGACCCTTTTTTGGCAAAGTGACTAGCTGTAGTTTTTGAACCCTAGCCCTGCCGGTACCTAGGGAAAGCTAGCAAATCTATATATTTTTGAAAACTAGACACCCAGGGGAATCCAGGATGGGGTGACTTGAGTGCCTACCACCAGGGTCTGTTACCCAGAATCCCTTGCAAACGTAAAAAATTGACAAAAAAAACACATTTTCCCAACATTTCTGTGATGGAAAGTTCTGGAATCTGCGTGGATCCCCAAATTTCCACCCAACCCGCGTTCCCCAAAGTCCTATGAGAAAAATGGTACCTCACTTGTGCGGGTCGGCCTAGTGCCCGCGACAGGAAACGGAACAAAACGCAACGTGGTCACACCTCAATTTTGCAGTGAAAAATGACCCTTTTTTGGCAAAGTGACTAGCTGTAGTTTTTGAACCCTAGCTCTGCCGGCACCTAGGGAAACCTAGCAAACCGATATATTTTTGATAACTAGACACCCAGGGGAACCCAGGATGGTGTGACTTGAGTGCCTACCACCAGGGTCTGTTACCCAGAATCCCTTGCAAATATAAAAAATTGACAAAAAAAACACATTTTCCCCACATTTCTGTGATGGAAAGTTCTGGAATCTGTGTGGATACACAAATTTCCACCCACCCCGCATTCCCCAAAGTCCTACGAGAAAAATGGTACCTCACTTGTGTGGGTCGGCCTAGTGCCCGCGACAGGAGACGATGCAAAACGCAACGTGGTCAAACCTCAATTTTGCAGTGAAAAATGACCCTTTTTTGGCAAAGTGCCTAGCTGTAGTTTTTGAACCCTAGCCCTGCCGGCACCTAGGGAAACCTAGCAAACCTATACATTTTTGAAAACTAGACACCCAGGGGAATCCAGGATGGGGTGACTTGAGTGCCTCCCACCAGGGTCTGTTACCCAGAATCCCTTGCAAACGTAAAAAATGGACAAAAAAAACACATTTTCCCCATATTTCTGTGATGGAAAGTTCTGGAATCTGTGTGGATACACAAATTTCCACCCACCCCGCGTTCCCCAAAGTCCTACGAGAAAAATGGTACCTCACTTGTGTGGGTCGGCCTAGTGCCCGCGACAGGAAACGACGCAAAACGCAACGTGGTCACACCTCAATTTTGCAGTGAAAAATGACCCTTTTTTGGCAAAGTGCCTAGCTGTAGTTTTTGAACCCTAGCCCTGCCGGCACCTAGGGAAACCTAGCAAACCTATACATTTTTGAAAACTAGACACCCAGGGGAATCCAGGATGGGGTGACTTGAGTGCCTCCCACCAGGGTCTGTTACCCAGAATCCCTTGCAAACGTAAACAATTGACAAAAAAAACACATTTTCCCCACATTTCTGTGATGGGAAGTTCTGGAATCTGCGTGGATCCACAAATTTCCAACCACCCTGCGTTCCCCAAAGTCCTACGAGAAAAATGGTACCTCACTTGTGCGGGTCGGCCTAGTGCCCGCAACAGGAAACGGCGCAAAACGCAACGTGGTCACACCTCAATTTTGCAGTGAAAAATGACCCTTTTTTGGCAAAGTGCCTAGCTGTAGTTTTTGAACCCTAGCCCTGCCGTCACCTATGGAAACCTAGCAAACCTATATATTTTCGAAAACTAGACACCAAGGGGAATCCAGGATGGGGTGTCTTGAGTGCCTCCCACCAGGGTCTGTTACCCAGAATCCCTTGCAAACGTAAAAAAAAATTGACAAAAAAAACACATTTTCCCCACATTTCTGTGATGGAAAGTTCTGGAATCTGCGTGGATCCACAAATTTCTACCCACCCCTCGTTCCCCAAAGTCCTACAAGAAAAATGGTACCTCACTTGTGTGGGTCGGCCTAGTGCCCGCGACAGGAAACGGCGCAAAACGCAACGTGGTCACACCTCAATTTTGCAGTGAAAAATGACCCTTTTTTGGCAAAGTGACTAGCTGTAGTTTTTTAACCCTAGCTCTGCCGGCACCTAAGGAAACCTAGCAAACCTATATATTTTTGAAAACTAGACACCCAGGGGAATCCAGGATGGGGTGACTTGAGTGCCTCCCACCATGGTCTGTTACCCAAAATCCCTTGCAAACGTAAATAATTGACAAAAAAAACACATTTTCCCCACATTTCTGTGATGGAAAGTTCTGGAATCTGCGTGGATCCACAAATTTCCACCCACCCCGCGTCCCCCAAAGTCCTACGAGAAAAATGGTACCTCACTTGTGCGGGTCGGCCTAGTGCCCGCGACAGGAAATGGCGCAAAACGCAACGTGGTCACACCTCAATTTTGCAGTGAAAAATTACCCTTTTTTGGCAAAGTGCCTAGCTGTAGTTTTTGAACCCTAGCCCTGCCGGCACCTAGGGAAAGCTAGCAAATCTATATATTTTTGAAAACTAGACACCCAGGGGAATCCAGGATGGGGTGACTTCAGTGCCTCCCACCATGGTCTGTTACCCAGAATCCCTTGCAAACGTAAATAATTGACAAAAAAAACACCTTTTTCCCACATTTCTGTGATGGAAAGTTCTGGAATCTGCGTGGATCCACAAATTTCCAACCACCCTGCGTTCCCCAAAGTCCTACGAGAAAAATGGTACCTCACTTGTGCGGGTCGGCCTAGTGCCCGCAACAGGAAACGGCGCAAAACGCAACGTGGTCACACCTCAATTTTGCAGTGAAAAATGACCCTTTTTTGGCAAATTGCCTAGCTGTAGTTTTTTAACCCTAGCCCTGCCGTCACCTATGGAAACCTAGCAAACCTATATATTTTCGAAAACTAGACACCCAGGGGAATCCAGGATGGGGTGACTTGAGTGCCTCCCACCAGGGTCTGTTACCCAGAATCCCTTGCAAACGTAAAAAAAAATTGACAAAAAAAGCACATTTTCCACACATTTCTGTGATGGAAAGTTCTGGAATCTGCGTGGATTCACAAATTTCCACCCACCCCGCGTTCCCCAAAGTCCTACGAGAAAAATGGTACCTCACTTTGTGCGGGTCGGCCTAGTGCCCGCGACAGGAAACGGCGCAAAACGCAACGTAGTCAAACCTCATTTTTGCTGTGAAAATGACCCTTTTTTGGCAAAGTGCCTAGCTGTAGTTTTTGAACCCTAGCCATGCCGGTACCTAGGGAAAGCTAGCAAATCTATATATTTTTGAAAAATAGACACCCAGGGGAATCCAGGATGGGGTGACTTGAGTGTCTACCACCAGGGTCTGTTACCCAGAATCCCTTGTAAACGTAAAACATTGACAAAAAAAACACATTTTCCCCACATTTCTGTGATGGAAAGTTCTGGAATCTGCGTGGATCCACAAATTTCCACCCACCCCGCGTTCCCCAAAGTCCTACGAGAAAAATGGCACCTCACTTGTGCGGGTCGGCCTAGTGCCCGCAACAGGAAACGGCGCAAAACGCAACGTGGTCACACCTCAATTTTGCAGTGAAAAATGACCCTTTTTTGGCAAAGTGACTAGCTGTAGTTTTTTAACCCTAGCTCTGCCGGCACCTAGGGAAACCTAGCAAACCTATATATTTTCTAAAACTAGACACCCAGGGGAATCCAGGATGGGGTGACTTGAGTGCCTCCCACCAGGGTCTGTTACCCAGAATCACTTGCAAACGTAAACAATTGACAAAAAAAACACATTTTCCCCACATTTCTGTGATGGAAAGTTCTGGAATCTGTGTGGATCCACAAATTTCCACCCACCCCGCGTTCCCCAAAGTCCTACGAGAAAAATGGTACCTCACTTGTGCGAGTCGGCCTAGTGCCCGCGACAGGAAACGGCGCAAAAAGCAACGTGGTCACACCTCAATTTTGCAGTGAAAAATGACCCTTTTTTGGCAAAGTGCCTAGCTGTAGTTTTTGAACCCTAGCCCTGCCGGCACCTAGGGAAACCTAGCAAACCTATACATTTTTGAAAACTAGACACCCAGGGGAATGCAGGATGGGGTGACTTGAGTGCCTCCCACCAGGGTCTAATACCCAGAATCCCTTGCAAACGTAAAAAATTGACAAAAAAAACACATTTTCCCCACATTTCTGTGATGGAAAGTTCTGGAATCTGCGTGGATCCACAAATTTCCACCCACTCCGCGTTCCCCAAACTCCTACGAGAAAAATGGTACCTCACTTGTGTGGGTTGGCCTAGTGCCCGCGATAGGAAACGACGCAAAACGCAACATGGTCATACCTCAATTTTGCAGTGAAAAATGACCCTTTTTTGGCAAAGTGCCTAGCTGTAGTTTTTGAACCCTAGCCCTGCCGTCACCTAGGGAAACCTAGCAAACCTATATATTTTTTAAATCTAGACACCCAGGGGAATCCAGGATGGGGTGACTTGAGTGCCTACCACCAGGGTCTGTTACCCTGAATCCCTTGCAAATGTAAAAAATTGACAAAAAAAAACACATTTTCCCCACATTTCTGTGATAAAAAGTTCTGGAATCTGCGTGGATCCACAAATTTCCACCCACCCCGCGTTTCCCAAAGTCCTACGAGAAAAATGGTACCTCACTTGTGCGGGTCGGCCTAGTGCCCGAAACAGGAAACGGCGCAAAACGCAACGTGGTGACACCTCAATTTTGCAGTGAAAAATGACCCTTTTTTGGCAAAGTGCCTAGCTGAGGTTTTTGAACCCTAGCCCTGCCGGCACCTAGGGAAACCTAGCAAATCTATATATTTTTGAAAACTAGACACCCAGGGGAATCCAGGATGGGGGTGACTTGAGTGCCTACCACCAGGGTCTGTTACCCAGAATCCCTTGCAAACGTAAAAAATTGACAAAAAAAACACATTTTCCCCACATTTCTGTGATGGAAAGTTCTGGAATCTGCGTGGATCCACAAATTTCCACCCACCCCGCGTCCCCCAAAGTCCTACGAGAAAAATGGTACCTCACTTGTGCGGGTCGGCCTAGTGCCCATGACAGGAAACGGCGCAAAAAGCAACGTGGTCACACCTCAATTTTGCAGTGAAAAATGACCCTTTTTTGGCAAAGTGACTAGCTGTAGTTTTTGAACCCTAGCTCTGCCGGCACCTAGGGAAACCTAGCAAACCTATATATTTTCAAAAACTAGACACCCAGGGGAATCCAGGATGGGGTGATTTGAGTGTCTGCGACCAGGGTCTGTTACCCAGAATCCCTTCCAAATATAAAAAATTGACAAAAAAAACACATTTTCCCCACATTTCTGTGATGGAAAGTTCTGGAATCTGCGTGGATCCACAAATTTCCACCCACTCCGCATTTCCCAAAGTCCTATGAGAAAAATGGTACCTCACTTGTGTGGGTCGGCCTAGTGCCCGCGACAGGAGACGATGCAAAACGCAACGTGGTCACACCTCAATTTTGCAGTGAAAAATGACTCTTTTTTGGCAAAGTGCCTAGCTGTAGTTTTTGAACCCTAGCCCTGCCGGCACCTAGGGAAACCTAGCAAACCTATATATTTTCGAAAACTAGACACCCTGGGGAATCCAGGATGGGGTGACTTGAGTGCCTCCCACCATGGCCTGTTACCCAGAATCCCTTGCAAACCTAAATAATTGACAAAAAAAACACATTTTCCCCACATTTCTGTGATGGAAAGTTCTGGAATCTGCGTGGATCCACAAATTTTCACCCACCCCGCGATCCCCAAAGTCCTACGAGAAAAATGGTACCTCACTTGTGCGGGTCGGCCTAGTGCCCGCGACAGGAAACAGCGCAAAATGCAACATGGTCACACCTCAATTTTGCAGTGAAAAATGACCCTTTTTTGGCAAAGTGACTAGCTGTAGTTTTTGAACCCTAGCCCTGCCGGTACCTAGGGAAAGCTAGCAAATCTATATATTTTTGAAAACTAGACACCCAGGGGAATCCAGGATGGGGTGACTTGAGTGCCTACCACCAGGGTCTGTTACCCAGAATCCCTTGCAAACGTAAAAAATTGACAAAAAAAACACATTTTCCCAACATTTCTGTGATGGAAAGTTCTGGAATCTGCGTGGATCCCCAAATTTCCACCCAACCCGCGTTCCCCAAAGTCCTATGAGAAAAATGGTACCTCACTTGTGCGGGTCGGCCTAGTGCCCGCGACAGGAAACGGAACAAAACGCAACGTGGTCACACCTCAATTTTGCAGTGAAAAATGACCCTTTTTTGGCAAAGTGACTAGCTGTAGTTTTTGAACCCTAGCTCTGCCGGCACCTAGGGAAACCTAGCAAACCGATATATTTTTGATAACTAGACACCCAGGGGAACCCAGGATGGTGTGACTTGAGTGCCTACCACCAGGGTCTGTTACCCAGAATCCCTTGCAAATATAAAAAATTGACAAAAAAAACACATTTTCCCCACATTTCTGTGATGGAAAGTTCTGGAATCTGTGTGGATACACAAATTTCCACCCACCCCGCATTCCCCAAAGTCCTACGAGAAAAATGGTACCTCACTTGTGTGGGTCGGCCTAGTGCCCGCGACAGGAGACGATGCAAAACGCAACGTGGTCAAACCTCAATTTTGCAGTGAAAAATGACCCTTTTTTGGCAAAGTGCCTAGCTGTAGTTTTTGAACCCTAGCCCTGCCGGCACCTAGGGAAACCTAGCAAACCTATACATTTTTGAAAACTAGACACCCAGGGGAATCCAGGATGGGGTGACTTGAGTGCCTCCCACCAGGGTCTGTTACCCAGAATCCCTTGCAAACGTAAAAAATGGACAAAAAAAACACATTTTCCCCATATTTCTGTGATGGAAAGTTCTGGAATCTGTGTGGATACACAAATTTCCACCCACCCCGCGTTCCCCAAAGTCCTACGAGAAAAATGGTACCTCACTTGTGTGGGTCGGCCTAGTGCCCGCGACAGGAAACGACGCAAAACGCAACGTGGTCACACCTCAATTTTGCAGTGAAAAATGACCCTTTTTTGGCAAAGTGCCTAGCTGTAGTTTTTGAACCCTAGCCCTGCCGGCACCTAGGGAAACCTAGCAAACCTATACATTTTTGAAAACTAGACACCCAGGGGAATCCAGGATGGGGTGACTTGAGTGCCTCCCACCAGGGTCTGTTACCCAGAATCCCTTGCAAACGTAAACAATTGACAAAAAAAACACATTTTCCCCACATTTCTGTGATGGGAAGTTCTGGAATCTGCGTGGATCCACAAATTTCCAACCACCCTGCGTTCCCCAAAGTCCTACGAGAAAAATGGTACCTCACTTGTGCGGGTCGGCCTAGTGCCCGCAACAGGAAACGGCGCAAAACGCAACGTGGTCACACCTCAATTTTGCAGTGAAAAATGACCCTTTTTTGGCAAAGTGCCTAGCTGTAGTTTTTGAACCCTAGCCCTGCCGTCACCTATGGAAACCTAGCAAACCTATATATTTTCGAAAACTAGACACCAAGGGGAATCCAGGATGGGGTGTCTTGAGTGCCTCCCACCAGGGTCTGTTACCCAGAATCCCTTGCAAACGTAAAAAAAAATTGACAAAAAAAACACATTTTCCCCACATTTCTGTGATGGAAAGTTCTGGAATCTGCGTGGATCCACAAATTTCTACCCACCCCTCGTTCCCCAAAGTCCTACAAGAAAAATGGTACCTCACTTGTGTGGGTCGGCCTAGTGCCCGCGACAGGAAACGGCGCAAAACGCAACGTGGTCACACCTCAATTTTGCAGTGAAAAATGACCCTTTTTTGGCAAAGTGACTAGCTGTAGTTTTTTAACCCTAGCTCTGCCGGCACCTAAGGAAACCTAGCAAACCTATATATTTTTGAAAACTAGACACCCAGGGGAATCCAGGATGGGGTGACTTGAGTGCCTCCCACCATGGTCTGTTACCCAAAATCCCTTGCAAACGTAAATAATTGACAAAAAAAACACATTTTCCCCACATTTCTGTGATGGAAAGTTCTGGAATCTGCGTGGATCCACAAATTTCCACCCACCCCGCGTCCCCCAAAGTCCTACGAGAAAAATGGTACCTCACTTGTGCGGGTCGGCCTAGTGCCCGCGACAGGAAATGGCGCAAAACGCAACGTGGTCACACCTCAATTTTGCAGTGAAAAATTACCCTTTTTTGGCAAAGTGCCTAGCTGTAGTTTTTGAACCCTAGCCCTGCCGGCACCTAGGGAAAGCTAGCAAATCTATATATTTTTGAAAACTAGACACCCAGGGGAATCCAGGATGGGGTGACTTCAGTGCCTCCCACCATGGTCTGTTACCCAGAATCCCTTGCAAACGTAAATAATTGACAAAAAAAACACCTTTTTCCCACATTTCTGTGATGGAAAGTTCTGGAATCTGCGTGGATCCACAAATTTCCAACCACCCTGCGTTCCCCAAAGTCCTACGAGAAAAATGGTACCTCACTTGTGCGGGTCGGCCTAGTGCCCGCAACAGGAAACGGCGCAAAACGCAACGTGGTCACACCTCAATTTTGCAGTGAAAAATGACCCTTTTTTGGCAAATTGCCTAGCTGTAGTTTTTTAACCCTAGCCCTGCCGTCACCTATGGAAACCTAGCAAACCTATATATTTTCGAAAACTAGACACCCAGGGGAATCCAGGATGGGGTGACTTGAGTGCCTCCCACCAGGGTCTGTTACCCAGAATCCCTTGCAAACGTAAAAAAAAATTGACAAAAAAAGCACATTTTCCACACATTTCTGTGATGGAAAGTTCTGGAATCTGCGTGGATTCACAAATTTCCACCCACCCCGCGTTCCCCAAAGTCCTACGAGAAAAATGGTACCTCACTTTGTGCGGGTCGGCCTAGTGCCCGCGACAGGAAACGGCGCAAAACGCAACGTAGTCAAACCTCATTTTTGCTGTGAAAATGACCCTTTTTTGGCAAAGTGCCTAGCTGTAGTTTTTGAACCCTAGCCATGCCGGTACCTAGGGAAAGCTAGCAAATCTATATATTTTTGAAAAATAGACACCCAGGGGAATCCAGGATGGGGTGACTTGAGTGTCTACCACCAGGGTCTGTTACCCAGAATCCCTTGTAAACGTAAAACATTGACAAAAAAAACACATTTTCCCCACATTTCTGTGATGGAAAGTTCTGGAATCTGCGTGGATCCACAAATTTCCACCCACCCCGCGTTCCCCAAAGTCCTACGAGAAAAATGGCACCTCACTTGTGCGGGTCGGCCTAGTGCCCGCAACAGGAAACGGCGCAAAACGCAACGTGGTCACACCTCAATTTTGCAGTGAAAAATGACCCTTTTTTGGCAAAGTGACTAGCTGTAGTTTTTTAACCCTAGCTCTGCCGGCACCTAGGGAAACCTAGCAAACCTATATATTTTCTAAAACTAGACACCCAGGGGAATCCAGGATGGGGTGACTTGAGTGCCTCCCACCAGGGTCTGTTACCCAGAATCACTTGCAAACGTAAACAATTGACAAAAAAAACACATTTTCCCCACATTTCTGTGATGGAAAGTTCTGGAATCTGTGTGGATCCACAAATTTCCACCCACCCCGCGTTCCCCAAAGTCCTACGAGAAAAATGGTACCTCACTTGTGCGAGTCGGCCTAGTGCCCGCGACAGGAAACGGCGCAAAAAGCAACGTGGTCACACCTCAATTTTGCAGTGAAAAATGACCCTTTTTTGGCAAAGTGCCTAGCTGTAGTTTTTGAACCCTAGCCCTGCCGGCACCTAGGGAAACCTAGCAAACCTATACATTTTTGAAAACTAGACACCCAGGGGAATGCAGGATGGGGTGACTTGAGTGCCTCCCACCAGGGTCTAATACCCAGAATCCCTTGCAAACGTAAAAAATTGACAAAAAAAACACATTTTCCCCACATTTCTGTGATGGAAAGTTCTGGAATCTGCGTGGATCCACAAATTTCCACCCACTCCGCGTTCCCCAAACTCCTACGAGAAAAATGGTACCTCACTTGTGTGGGTTGGCCTAGTGCCCGCGATAGGAAACGACGCAAAACGCAACATGGTCATACCTCAATTTTGCAGTGAAAAATGACCCTTTTTTGGCAAAGTGCCTAGCTGTAGTTTTTGAACCCTAGCCCTGCCGTCACCTAGGGAAACCTAGCAAACCTATATATTTTTTAAATCTAGACACCCAGGGGAATCCAGGATGGGGTGACTTGAGTGCCTACCACCAGGGTCTGTTACCCTGAATCCCTTGCAAATGTAAAAAATTGACAAAAAAAAACAAATTTTCCCCACATTTCTGTGATAAAAAGTTCTGGAATCTGCGTGGATCCACAAATTTCCACCCACCCCGCGTTTCCCAAAGTCCTACGAGAAAAATGGTACCTCACTTGTGCGGGTCGGCCTAGTGCCCGAAACAGGAAACGGCGCAAAACGCAACGTGGTGACACCTCAATTTTGCAGTGAAAAATGACCCTTTTTTGGCAAAGTGCCTAGCTGAGGTTTTTGAACCCTAGCCCTGCCGGCACCTAGGGAAACCTAGCAAATCTATATATTTTTGAAAACTAGACACCCAGGGGAATCCAGGATGGGGGTGACTTGAGTGCCTACCACCAGGGTCTGTTACCCAGAATCCCTTGCAAACGTAAAAAATTGACAAAAAAAACACATTTTCCCCACATTTCTGTGATGGAAAGTTCTGGAATCTGCGTGGATCCACAAATTTCCACCCACCCCGCGTCCCCCAAAGTCCTACGAGAAAAATGGTACCTCACTTGTGCGGGTCGGCCTAGTGCCCATGACAGGAAACGGCGCAAAAAGCAACGTGGTCACACCTCAATTTTGCAGTGAAAAATGACCCTTTTTTGGCAAAGTGACTAGCTGTAGTTTTTGAACCCTAGCTCTGCCGGCACCTAGGGAAACCTAGCAAATCTATATATTTTTGAAAACTAGACACCCAGGGGAATCCAGGATGGGGTGACTTGAGTGCCTACCACCAGGGTCTGTTACCCAGAATCCCTTGCAAACGTAAAATATTGACAAAAAAAACACATTTTCCCAACATTTCTGTGATGGAAAGTTCTGGAATCTGCGTGGATCCCCAAATTTCCACCCAACCCGCGTTCCCCAAAGTCCTATGAGAAAAATGGTACCTCACTTGTGCGGGTCGGCCTAGTGCCCGCGACAGGAAACGGAACAAAACGCAACGTGGTCACACCTCAATTTTGCAGTGAAAAATTACCCTTTTTTGGCAAAGTGCCTAGCTGTAGTTTTTGAACCCTAGCCCTGCCGGCACCTAGGGAAAGCTAGCAAATCTATATATTTTTGAAAACTAGACACCCAGGGGAATCCAGGATGGGGTGACTTCAGTGCCTCCCACCATGGTCTGTTACCCAGAATCCCTTGCAAACGTAAATAATTGACAAAAAAAACACCTTTTTCCCACATTTCTGTGATGGAAAGTTCTGGAATCTGCGTGGATCCACAAATTTCCAACCACCCTGCGTTCCCCAAAGTCCTACGAGAAAAATGGTACCTCACTTGTGCGGGTCGGCCTAGTGCCCGCAACAGGAAACGGCGCAAAACGCAACGTGGTCACACCTCAATTTTGCAGTGAAAAATGACCCTTTTTTGGCAAATTGCCTAGCTGTAGTTTTTTAACCCTAGCCCTGCCGTCACCTATGGAAACCTAGCAAACCTATATATTTTCGAAAACTAGACACCCAGGGGAATCCAGGATGGGGTGACTTGAGTGCCTCCCACCAGGGTCTGTTACCCAGAATCCCTTGCAAACGTAAAAAAAAATTGACAAAAAAAGCACATTTTCCACACATTTCTGTGATGGAAAGTTCTGGAATCTGCGTGGATTCACAAATTTCCACCCACCCCGCGTTCCCCAAAGTCCTACGAGAAAAATGGCACCTCACTTGTGCGGGTCGGCCTAGTGCCCGCGACAGGAAACGGCGCAAAACGCAACGTAGTCAAACCTCATTTTTGCTGTGAAAATGACCCTTTTTTGGCAAAGTGCCTAGCTGTAGTTTTTGAACCCTAGCCATGCCGGTACCTAGGGAAAGCTAGCAAATCTATATATTTTTGAAAAATAGACACCCAGGGGAATCCAGGATGGGGTGACTTGAGTGTCTACCACCAGGGTCTGTTACCCAGAATCCCTTGTAAACGTAAAACATTGACAAAAAAAACACATTTTCCCCACATTTCTGTGATGGAAAGTTCTGGAATCTGCGTGGATCCACAAATTTCCACCCACCCCGCGTTCCCCAAAGTCCTACGAGAAAAATGGCACCTCACTTGTGCGGGTCGGCCTAGTGCCCGCAACAGGAAACGGCGCAAAACGCAACGTGGTCACACCTCAATTTTGCAGTGAAAAATGACCCTTTTTTGGCAAAGTGACTAGCTGTAGTTTTTTAACCCTAGCTCTGCCGGCACCTAGGGAAACCTAGCAAACCTATATATTTTCTAAAACTAGACACCCAGGGGAATCCAGGATGGGGTGACTTGAGTGCCTCCCACCAGGGTCTGTTACCCAGAATCACTTGCAAACGTAAACAATTGACAAAAAAAACACATTTTCCCCACATTTCTGTGATGGAAAGTTCTGGAATCTGTGTGGATCCACAAATTTCCACCCACCCCGCGTTCCCCAAACTCCTACGAGAAAAATGGTACCTCACTTGTGTGGGTTGGCCTAGTGCCCGCGATAGGAAACGACGCAAAACGCAACATGGTCATACCTCAATTTTGCAGTGAAAAATGACCCTTTTTTGGCAAAGTGCCTAGCTGTAGTTTTTGAACCCTAGCCCTGCCGTCACCTAGGGAAACCTAGCAAACCTATATATTTTTTAAATCTAGACACCCAGGGGAATCCAGGATGGGGTGACTTGAGTGCCTACCACCAGGGTCTGTTACCCTGAATCCCTTGCAAATGTAAAAAATTGACAAAAAAAAACACATTTTCCCCACATTTCTGTGATAAAAAGTTCTGGAATCTGCGTGGATCCACAAATTTCCACCCACCCCGCGTTTCCCAAAGTCCTACGAGAAAAATGGTACCTCACTTGTGCGGGTCGGCCTAGTGCCCGAAACAGGAAACGGCGCAAAACGCAACGTGGTGACACCTCAATTTTGCAGTGAAAAATGACCCTTTTTTGGCAAAGTGCCTAGCTGAGGTTTTTGAACCCTAGCCCTGCCGGCACCTAGGGAAACCTAGCAAATCTATATATTTTTGAAAACTAGACACCCAGGGGAATCCAGGATGGGGGTGACTTGAGTGCCTACCACCAGGGTCTGTTACCCAGAATCCCTTGCAAACGTAAAAAATTGACAAAAAAAACACATTTTCCCCACATTTCTGTGATGGAAAGTTCTGGAATCTGCGTGGATCCACAGATTTCCACCCACCCCGCGTCCCCCAAAGTCCTACGAGAAAAATGGTACCTCACTTGTGCGGGTCGGCCTAGTGCCCATGACAGGAAACGGCGCAAAAAGCAACGTGGTCACACCTCAATTTTGCAGTGAAAAATGACCCTTTTTTGGCAAAGTGACTAGCTGTAGTTTTTGAACCCTAGCTCTGCCGGCACCTAGGGAAACCTAGCAAATCTATATATTTTTGAAAACTAGACACCCAGGGGAATCCAGGATGGGGTGACTTGAGTGCCTACCACCAGGGTCTGTTACCCAGAATCCCTTGCAAACGTAAAATATTGACAAAAAAACCACATTTTCCCAACATTTCTGTGATGGAAAGTTCTGGAATCTGCGTGGATCCCCAAATTTCCACCCAACCCGCGTTCCCCAAAGTCCTATGAGAAAAATGGTACCTCACTTGTGCGGGTCGGCCTAGTGCCCGCGACAGGAAACGGAACAAAACGCAACGTGGTCACACCTCAATTTTGCAGTGAAAAATTACCCTTTTTTGGCAAAGTGCCTAGCTGTAGTTTTTGAACCCTAGCCCTGCCGGCACCTAGGGAAAGCTAGCAAATCTATATATTTTTGAAAACTAGACACCCAGGGGAATCCAGGATGGGGTGACTTCAGTGCCTCCCACCATGGTCTGTTACCCAGAATCCCTTGCAAACGTAAATAATTGACAAAAAAAACACCTTTTTCCCACATTTCTGTGATGGAAAGTTCTGGAATCTGCGTGGATCCACAAATTTCCAACCACCCTGCGTTCCCCAAAGTCCTACGAGAAAAATGGTACCTCACTTGTGCGGGTCGGCCTAGTGCCCGCAACAGGAAACGGCGCAAAACGCAACGTGGTCACACCTCAATTTTGCAGTGAAAAATGACCCTTTTTTGGCAAATTGCCTAGCTGTAGTTTTTTAACCCTAGCCCTGCCGTCACCTATGGAAACCTAGCAAACCTATATATTTTCGAAAACTAGACACCCAGGGGAATCCAGGATGGGGTGACTTGAGTGCCTCCCACCAGGGTCTGTTACCCAGAATCCCTTGCAAACGTAAAAAAAAATTGACAAAAAAAGCACATTTTCCACACATTTCTGTGATGGAAAGTTCTGGAATCTGCGTGGATTCACAAATTTCCACCCACCCCGCGTTCCCCAAAGTCCTACGAGAAAAATGGTACCTCACTTTGTGCGGGTCGGCCTAGTGCCCGCGACAGGAAACGGCGCAAAACGCAACGTAGTCAAACCTCATTTTTGCTGTGAAAATGACCCTTTTTTGGCAAAGTGCCTAGCTGTAGTTTTTGAACCCTAGCCATGCCGGTACCTAGGGAAAGCTAGCAAATCTATATATTTTTGAAAAATAGACACCCAGGGGAATCCAGGATGGGGTGACTTGAGTGTCTACCACCAGGGTCTGTTACCCAGAATCCCTTGTAAACGTAAAACATTGACAAAAAAAACACATTTTCCCCACATTTCTGTGATGGAAAGTTCTGGAATCTGCGTGGATCCACAAATTTCCACCCACCCCGCGTTCCCCAAAGTCCTACGAGAAAAATGGCACCTCACTTGTGCGGGTCGGCCTAGTGCCCGCAACAGGAAACGGCGCAAAACGCAACGTGGTCACACCTCAATTTTGCAGTGAAAAATGACCCTTTTTTGGCAAAGTGACTAGCTGTAGTTTTTTAACCCTAGCTCTGCCGGCACCTAGGGAAACCTAGCAAACCTATATATTTTCTAAAACTAGACACCCAGGGGAATCCAGGATGGGGTGACTTGAGTGCCTCCCACCAGGGTCTGTTACCCAGAATCACTTGCAAACGTAAACAATTGACAAAAAAAACACATTTTCCCCACATTTCTGTGATGGAAAGTTCTGGAATCTGTGTGGATCCACAAATTTCCACCCACCCCGCGTTCCCCAAAGTCCTACGAGAAAAATGGTACCTCACTTGTGCGAGTCGGCCTAGTGCCCGCGACAGGAAACGGCGCAAAAAGCAACGTGGTCACACCTCAATTTTGCAGTGAAAAATGACCCTTTTTTGGCAAAGTGCCTAGCTGTAGTTTTTGAACCCTAGCCCTGCCGGCACCTAGGGAAACCTAGCAAACCTATACATTTTTGAAAACTAGACACCCAGGGGAATGCAGGATGGGGTGACTTGAGTGCCTCCCACCAGGGTCTAATACCCAGAATCCCTTGCAAACGTAAAAAATTGACAAAAAAAACACATTTTCCCCACATTTCTGTGATGGAAAGTTCTGGAATCTGCGTGGATCCACAAATTTCCACCCACTCCGCGTTCCCCAAACTCCTACGAGAAAAATGGTACCTCACTTGTGTGGGTTGGCCTAGTGCCCGCGATAGGAAACGACGCAAAACGCAACATGGTCATACCTCAATTTTGCAGTGAAAAATGACCCTTTTTTGGCAAAGTGCCTAGCTGTAGTTTTTGAACCCTAGCCCTGCCGTCACCTAGGGAAACCTAGCAAACCTATATATTTTTTAAATCTAGACACCCAGGGGAATCCAGGATGGGGTGACTTGAGTGCCTACCACCAGGGTCTGTTACCCTGAATCCCTTGCAAATGTAAAAAATTGACAAAAAAAAACACATTTTCCCCACATTTCTGTGATAAAAAGTTCTGGAATCTGCGTGGATCCACAAATTTCCACCCACCCCGCGTTTCCCAAAGTCCTACGAGAAAAATGGTACCTCACTTGTGCGGGTCGGCCTAGTGCCCGAAACAGGAAACGGCGCAAAACGCAACGTGGTGACACCTCAATTTTGCAGTGAAAAATGACCCTTTTTTGGCAAAGTGCCTAGCTGAGGTTTTTGAACCCTAGCCCTGCCGGCACCTAGGGAAACCTAGCAAATCTATATATTTTTGAAAACTAGACACCCAGGGGAATCCAGGATGGGGGTGACTTGAGTGCCTACCACCAGGGTCTGTTACCCAGAATCCCTTGCAAACGTAAAAAATTGACAAAAAAAACACATTTTCCCCACATTTCTGTGATGGAAAGTTCTGGAATCTGCGTGGATCCACAAATTTCCACCCACCCCGCGTCCCCCAAAGTCCTACGAGAAAAATGGTACCTCACTTGTGCGGGTCGGCCTAGTGCCCATGACAGGAAACGGCGCAAAAAGCAACGTGGTCACACCTCAATTTTGCAGTGAAAAATGACCCTTTTTTGGCAAAGTGACTAGCTGTAGTTTTTGAACCCTAGCTCTGCCGGCACCTAGGGAAACCTAGCAAATCTATATATTTTTGAAAACTAGACACCCAGGGGAATCCAGGATGGGGTGACTTGAGTGCCTACCACCAGGGTCTGTTACCCAGAATCCCTTGCAAACGTAAAATATTGACAAAAAAACCACATTTTCCCAACATTTCTGTGATGGAAAGTTCTGGAATCTGCGTGGATCCCCAAATTTCCACCCAACCCGCGTTCCCCAAAGTCCTATGAGAAAAACGGTACCTCACTTGTGCGGGTCGGCCTAGTGCCCGCGACAGGAAACGGAACAAAACGCAACGTGGTCACACCTCAATTTTGCAGTGAAAAATGACCCTTTTTTGGCAAAGTGACTAGCTGTAGTTTTTGAACCCTAGCTCTGCCGGCACCTAGGGAAACCTAGCAAACCGATATATTTTTGATAACTAGACACCCAGGGGAACCCAGGATGGTGTGACTTGAGTGCCTACCACCAGGGTCTGTTACCCAGAATCCCTTGCAAATATAAAAAATTGACAAAAAAAACACATTTTCCCCACATTTCTGTGATGGAAAGTTCTGGAATCTGTGTGGATACACAAATTTCCACCCACCCCGCATTCCCCAAAGTCCTACGAGAAAAATGGTACCTCACTTGTGTGGGTCGGCCTAGTGCCCGCGACAGGAGATGATGCAAAACGCAACGTGGTCAAACCTCAATTTTGCAGTGAAAAATGACCCTTTTTTGGCAAAGTGCCTAGCTGTAGTTTTTGAACCCTAGCCCTGCCGGCACCTAGGGAAACCTAGCAAACCTATACATTTTTGAAAACTAGACACCCAGGGGAATCCAGGATGGGGTGACTTGAGTGCCTCCCACCAGGGTCTGTTACCCAGAATCCCTTGCAAACGTAAAAAATGGACAAAAAAAACACATTTTCCCCATATTTCTGTGATGGAAAGTTCTGGAATCTGTGTGGATACACAAATTTCCACCCACCCCGCGTTCCCCAAAGTCCTACAAGAAAAATGGTACCTCACTTGTGCGGGTCGGCCTAGTGCCCGCGACAGGAAACGGCGCAAAACGCAACGTGGTCACACCTCAATTTTGCAGTGAAAATGACCCTTTTTTGGCAAAGTGCCTAGCTGTAGTTTTTGAACCCTAGCCCTGCCGGCACCTAGGGAAACCTAGAAAACCTATATATTTTCGAAAACTAGACACCCAGGGGAATCCAGGATGGGGTGACTTGAGTGCCTCCCACCATGGTCTGTTACCCAGAATCCCTTGCAAACGTAAACAATTGACAAAAAAAACACATTTTCCCCACATTTCTGTGATGGGAAGTTCTGGAATCTGCGTGGATCCACAAATTTCCACCCACTCCGCGTTTCCCAAAGTCCTATGAGAAAAATGGTACCTCACTTGTGTGGGTTGGCCTAGTGCCCACGACAGGAGACGACGCAAAACGCAACGTGGTCACACCTCAATTTTGCAGTGAAAAATGACCCTTTTTTGGCAAAGTGCCTAGCTGTAGTTTTTGAACCCTAGCCCTGCCGTCACCTATGGAAACCTAGCAAACCTATATATTTTCGAAAACTAGACACCAAGGGGAATCCAGGATGGGGTGTCTTGAGTGCCTCCCACCAGGGTCTGTTACCCAGAATCCCTTGCAAACGTAAAAAAAAATTGACAAAAAAAACACATTTTCCCCACATTTCTGTGATGGAAAGTTCTGGAATCTGCGTGGATCCACAAATTTCTACCCACCCCTCGTTCCCCAAAGTCCTACAAGAAAAATGGTACCTCACTTGTGTGGGTCGGCCTAGTGCCCGCGACAGGAAACGGCGCAAAACGCAACGTGGTCACACCTCAATTTTGCAGTGAAAAATGACCCTTTTTTGGCAAAGTGACTAGCTGTAGTTTTTTAACCCTAGCTCTGCCGGCACCTAAGGAAACCTAGCAAACCTATATATTTTTGAAAACTAGACACCCAGGGGAATCCAGGATGGGGTGACTTGAGTGCCTCCCACCATGGTCTGTTACCCAAAATCCCTTGCAAACGTAAATAATTGACAAAAAAAACACATTTTCCCCACATTTCTGTGATGGAAAGTTCTGGAATCTGCGTGGATCCACAAATTTCCACCCACCCCGCGTTCCCCAAAGTCCTACGAGAAAAATGGTACCTCACTTGTGCGGGTCGGCCTAGTGCCCGCGACAGGAAATGGCGCAAAACGCAACGTGGTCACACCTCAATTTTGCAGTGAAAAATTACCCTTTTTTGGCAAAGTGCCTAGCTGTAGTTTTTGAACCCTAGCCCTGCCGGCACCTAGGGAAAGCTAGCAAATCTATATATTTTTGAAAACTAGACACCCAGGGGAATCCAGGATGGGGTGACTTCAGTGCCTCCCACCATGGTCTGTTACCCAGAATCCCTTGCAAACGTAAATAATTGACAAAAAAAACACCTTTTTCCCACATTTCTGTGATGGAAAGTTCTGGAATCTGCGTGGATCCACAAATTTCCAACCACCCTGCGTTCCCCAAAGTCCTACGAGAAAAATGGTACCTCACTTGTGCGGGTCGGCCTAGTGCCCGCAACAGGAAACGGCGCAAAACGCAACGTGGTCACACCTCAATTTTGCAGTGAAAAATGACCCTTTTTTGGCAAATTGCCTAGCTGTAGTTTTTTAACCCTAGCCCTGCCGTCACCTATGGAAACCTAGCAAACCTATATATTTTCGAAAACTAGACACCCAGGAGAATCCAGGATGGGGTGACTTGAGTGCCTCCCACCAGGGTCTGTTACCCAGAATCCCTTGCAAACGTAAAAAAAAATTGACAAAAAAAGCACATTTTCCACACATTTCTGTGATGGAAAGTTCTGGAATCTGCGTGGATTCACAAATTTCCACCCACCCCGCGTTCCCCAAAGTCCTACGAGAAAAATGGTACCTCACTTTGTGCGGGTCGGCCTAGTGCCCGCGACAGGAAACGGCGCAAAACGCAACGTAGTCAAACCTCATTTTTGCTGTGAAAATGACCCTTTTTTGGCAAAGTGCCTAGCTGTAGTTTTTGAACCCTAGCCATGCCGGTACCTAGGGAAAGCTAGCAAATCTATATATTTTTGAAAACTAGACACCCAGGGGAATCCAGGATGGGGTGACTTGAGTGTCTACCACCAGGGTCTGTTACCCAGAATCCCTTGTAAACGTAAAACATTGACAAAAAAAACACATTTTCCCCACATTTCTGTGATGGAAAGTTCTGGAATCTGCGTGGATCCACAAATTTCCACCCACCCCGCGTTCCCCAAAGTCCTACGAGAAAAATGGCACCTCACTTGTGCGGGTCGGCCTAGTGCCCGCAACAGGAAACGGCGCAAAACGCAACGTGGTCACACCTCAATTTTGCAGTGAAAAATGACCCTTTTTTGGCAAAGTGACTAGCTGTAGTTTTTTAACCCTAGCTCTGCCGGCACCTAGGGAAACCTAGCAAACCTATATATTTTCTAAAACTAGACACCCAGGGGAATCCAGGATGGGGTGACTTGAGTGCCTCCCACCAGGGTCTGTTACCCAGAATCACTTGCAAACGTAAACAATTGACAAAAAAAACACATTTTCCCCACATTTCTGTGATGGAAAGTTCTGGAATCTGTGTGGATCCACAAATTTCCACCCACCCCGCGTTCCCCAAAGTCCTACGAGAAAAATGGTACCTCACTTGTGCGAGTCGGCCTAGTGCCCGCGACAGGAAACGGCGCAAATAGCAACGTGGTCACACCTCAATTTTGCAGTGAAAAATGACCCTTTTTTGGCAAAGTGCCTAGCTGTAGTTTTTGAACCCTAGCCCTGCCGGCACCTAGGGAAACCTAGCAAACCTATACATTTTTGAAAACTAGACACCCAGGGGAATGCAGGATGGGGTGACTTGAGTGCCTCCCACCAGGGTCTAATACCCAGAATCCCTTGCAAACGTAAAAAATTGACAAAAAAAACACATTTTCCCCACATTTCTGTGATGGAAAGTTCTGGAATCTGCGTGGATCCACAAATTTCCACCCACTCCGCGTTCCCCAAACTCCTACGAGAAAAATGGTACCTCACTTGTGTGGGTTGGCCTAGTGCCCGCGATAGGAAACGACGCAAAACGCAACATGGTCATACCTCAATTTTGCAGTGAAAAATGACCCTTTTTTGGCAAAGTGCCTAGCTGTAGTTTTTGAACCCTAGCCCTGCCGTCACCTAGGGAAACCTAGCAAACCTATATATTTTTTAAATCTAGACACCCAGGGGAATCCAGGATGGGGTGACTTGAGTGCCTACCACCAGGGTCTGTTACCCTGAATCCCTTGCAAATGTAAAAAATTGACAAAAAAAAACACATTTTCCCCACATTTCTGTGATAAAAAGTTCTGGAATCTGCGTGGATCCACAAATTTCCACCCACCCCGCGTTTCCCAAAGTCCTAAGAGAAAAATGGTACCTCACTTGTGCGGGTCGGCCTAGTGCCCGAAACAGGAAACGGCGCAAAACGCAACGTGGTGACACCTCAATTTTGCAGTGAAAAATGACCCTTTTTTGGCAAAGTGCCTAGCTGAGGTTTTTGAACCCTAGCCCTGCCGGCACCTAGGGAAACCTAGCAAATCTATATATTTTTGAAAACTAGACACCCAGGGGAATCCAGGATGGGGGTGACTTGAGTGCCTACCACCAGGGTCTGTTACCCAGAATCCCTTGCAAACGTAAAAAATTGACAAAAAAAACACATTTTCCCCACATTTCTGTGATGGAAAGTTCTGGAATCTGCGTGGATCCACAAATTTCCACCCACCCCGCGTCCCCCAAAGTCCTAAGAGAAAAATGGTACCTCACTTGTGCGGGTCGGCCTAGTGCCCATGACAGGAAACGGCGCAAAAAGCAACGTGGTCACACCTCAATTTTGCAGTGAAAAATGACCCTTTTTTGGCAAAGTGACTAGCTGTAGTTTTTGAACCCTAGCTCTGCCGGCACCTAGGGAAACCTAGCAAACCTATATATTTTCAAAAACTAGACACCCAGGGGAATCCAGGATGGGGTGATTTGAGTGTCTGCGACCAGGGTCTGTTACCCAGAATCCCTTCCAAATATAAAAAATTGACAAAAAAAACACATTTTCCCCACATTTCTGTGATGGAAAGTTCTGGAATCTGCGTGGATCCACAAATTTCCACCCACTCCGCATTTCCCAAAGTCCTATGAGAAAAATGGTACCTCACTTGTGTGGGTCGGCCTAGTGCCCGCGACAGTAGACGATGCAAAACGCAACGTGGTCACACCTCAATTTTGCAGTGAAAAATGACTCTTTTTTGGCAAAGTGCCTAGCTGTAGTTTTTGAACCCTAGCCCTGCCGGCACCTAGGGAAACCCAGCAAACCTATATATTTTCGAAAACTAGACACCCTGGGGAATCCAGGATGGGGTGACTTGAGTGCCTCCCACCATGGCCTGTTACCCAGAATCCCTTGCAAACCTAAATAATTGACAAAAAAAACACATTTTCCCCACATTTCTGTGATGGAAAGTTCTGGAATCTGCGTGGATCCACAAATTTTCACCCACCCCGCGATCCCCAAAGTCCTACGAGAAAAATGGTACCTCACTTGTACGGGTCGGTCTAGTGCCCGCGACAGGAAACGGCGCAAAACGCAACATGGTCACACCTCAATTTTGCAGTGAAAAATGACCCTTTTTTGGCAACGTGACTAGCTGTAGTTTTTGAACCCTAGCTCTGCCGGCACCTAGGGAAACCTAGCAAACCTATATATTTTTGAAAACTAGACACCCAGGGGAATCCAGGATGGGGTGACTTCAGTGCCTCCCACCATGGTCTGTTACCCAGAATCCCTTGCAAACGTAAATAATTGACAAAAAAAACACCTTTTTCCCACATTTCTGTGATGGAAAGTTCTGGAATCTGCGTGGATCCACAAATTTCCAACCACCCTGCGTTCCCCAAAGTCCTACGAGAAAAATGGTACCTCACTTGTGCGGGTCGGCCTAGTGCCCGCAACAGGAAACGGCGCAAAACGCAACGTGGTCACACCTCAATTTTGCAGTGAAAAATGACCCTTTTTTGGCAAATTGCCTAGCTGTAGTTTTTTAACCCTAGCCCTGCCGTCACCTATGGAAACCTAGCAAACCTATATATTTTCGAAAACTAGACACCCAGGGGAATCCAGGATGGGGTGACTTGAGTGCCTCCCACCAGGGTCTGTTACCCAGAATCCCTTGCAAACGTAAAAAAAAATTGACAAAAAAAGCACATTTTCCACACATTTCTGTGATGGAAAGTTCTGGAATCTGCGTGGATTCACAAATTTCCACCCACCCCGCGTTCCCCAAAGTCCTACGAGAAAAATGGTACATCACTTTGTGCGGGTCGGCCTAGTGCCCGCGACAGGAAACGGCGCAAAACGCAACGTAGTCAAACCTCATTTTTGCTGTGAAAATGACCCTTTTTTGGCAAAGTGCCTAGCTGTAGTTTTTGAACCCTAGCCATGCCGGTACCTAGGGAAAGCTAGCAAATCTATATATTTTTGAAAACTAGACACCCAGGGGAATCCAGGATGGGGTGACTTGAGTGTCTACCACCAGGGTCTGTTACCCAGAATCCCTTGTAAACGTAAAACATTGACAAAAAAAACACATTTTCCCCACATTTCTGTGATGGAAAGTTCTGGAATCTGCGTGGATCCACAAATTTCCACCCACCCCGCGTTCCCCAAAGTCCTACGAGAAAAATGGCACCTCACTTGTGCGGGTCGGCCTAGTGCCCGCAACAGGAAACGGCGCAAAACGCAACGTGGTCACACCTCAATTTTGCAGTGAAAAATGACCCTTTTTTGGCAAAGTGACTAGCTGTAGTTTTTTAACCCTAGCTCTGCCGGCACCTAGGGAAACCTAGCAAACCTATATATTTTCTAAAACTAGACACCCAGGGGAATCCAGGATGGGGTGACTTGAGTGCCTCCCACCAGGGTCTGTTACCCAGAATCACTTGCAAACGTAAACAATTGACAAAAAAAACACATTTTCCCCACATTTCTGTGATGGAAAGTTCTGGAATCTGTGTGGATCCACAAATTTCCACCCACCCCGCGTTCCCCAAAGTCCTACGAGAAAAATGGTACCTCACTTGTGCGAGTCGGCCTAGTGCCCGCGACAGGAAACGGCGCAAAAAGTAACGTGGTCACACCTCAATTTTGCAGTGAAAAATGACCCTTTTTTGGCAAAGTGCCTAGCTGTAGTTTTTGAACCCTAGCCCTGCCGGCACCTAGGGAAACCTAGCAAACCTATACATTTTTGAAAACTAGACACCCAGGGGAATGCAGGATGGGGTGACTTGAGTGCCTCCCACCAGGGTCTAATACCCAGAATCCCTTGCAAACGTAAAAAATTGACAAAAAAAACACATTTTCCCCACATTTCTGTGATGGAAAGTTCTGGAATCTGCGTGGATCCACAAATTTCCACCCACTCCGCGTTCCCCAAACTCCTATGAGAAAAATGGTACCTCACTTGTGTGGGTTGGCCTAGTGCCCGCGATAGGAAACGACGCAAAACGCAACATGGTCATACCTCAATTTTGCAGTGAAAAATGACCCTTTTTTGGCAAAGTGCCTAGCTGTAGTTTTTGAACCCTAGCCCTGCCGTCACCTAGGGAAACCTAGCAAACCTATATATTTTTTAAATCTAGACACCCAGGGGAATCCAGGATGGGGTGACTTGAGTGCCTACCACCAGGGTCTGTTACCCTGAATCCCTTGCAAATGTAAAAAATTGACAAAAAAAAACACATTTTCCCCACATTTCTGTGATAAAAAGTTCTGGAATCTGCGTGGATCCACAAATTTCCACCCACCCCGCGTTTCCCAAAGTCCTACGAGAAAAATGGTACCTCACTTGTGCGCGTCGGCCTAGTGCCCGAAACAGGAAACGGCGCAAAACGCAACGTGGTGACACCTCAATTTTGCAGTGAAAAATGACCCTTTTTTGGCAAAGTGCCTAGCTGAGGTTTTTGAACCCTAGCCCTGCCGGCACCTAGGGAAACCTAGCAAATCTATATATTTTTGAAAACTAGACACCCAGGGGAATCCAGGATGGGGGTGACTTGAGTGCCTACCACCAGGGTCTGTTACCCAGAATCCCTTGCAAACGTAAAAAATTGACAAAAAAAACACATTTTCCCCACATTTCTGTGATGGAAAGTTCTGGAATCTGCGTGGATCCACAAATTTCCACCCACCCCGCGTCCCCCAAAGTCCTACGAGAAAAATGGTACCTCACTTGTGCGGGTCGGCCTAGTGCCCATGACAGGAAACGGCGCAAAAAGCAACGTGGTCACACCTCAATTTTGCAGTGAAAAATGACCCTTTTTTGGCAAAGTGACTAGCTGTAGTTTTTGAACCCTAGCTCTGCCGGCACCTAGGGAAACCTAGCAAACCTATATATTTTCGAAAACTAGACACCCAGGGGAATCCAGGATGGGGTGATTTGAGTGTCTGCGACCAGGGTCTGTTACCCAGAATCCCTTCCAAATATAAAAAATTGACAAAAAAAACACATTTTCCCCACATTTCTGTGATGGAAAGTTCTGGAATCTGCGTGGATCCACAAATTTCCACCCACTCCGCATTTCCCAAAGTCCTATGAGAAAAATGGTACCTCACTTGTGTGGGTCGGCCTAGTGCCCGCGACAGGAGACGATGCAAAACGCAACGTGGTCACACCTCAATTTTGCAGTGAAAAATGACTCTTTTTTGGCAAAGTGCCTAGCTGTAGTTTTTGAACCCTAGCCCTGCCGGCACCTAGGGAAACCTAGCAAACCTATATATTTTCGAAAACTAGACACCCTGGGGAATCCAGGATGGGGTGACTTGAGTGCCTCCCACCATGGCCTGTTACCCAGAATCCCTTGCAAACCTAAATAATTGACAAAAAAAACACATTTTCCCCACATTTCTGTGATGGAAAGTTCTGGAATCTGCGTGGATCCACAAATTTTCACCCACCCCGCGATCCCCAAAGTCCTACGAGAAAAATGGTACCTCACTTGTACGGGTCGGTCTAGTGCCCGCGACAGGAAACGGCGCAAAACGCAACATGGTCACACCTCAATTTTGCAGTGAAAAATGACCCTTTTTTGGCAACGTGACTAGCTGTAGTTTTTGAACCCTAGCTCTGCCGGCACCTAGGGAAACCTAGCAAACCTATATATTTTTGAAAACTAGACACCCAGGGGAATCCAGGATGGGGTGACTTCAGTGCCTCCCACCATGGTCTGTTACCCAGAATCCCTTGCAAACGTAAATAATTGACAAAAAAAACACCTTTTTCCCACATTTCTGTGATGGAAAGTTCTGGAATCTGCGTGGATCCACAAATTTCCAACCACCCTGCGTTCCCCAAAGTCCTACGAGAAAAATGGTACCTCACTTGTGCGGGTCGGCCTAGTGCCCGCAACAGGAAACGGCGCAAAACGCAACGTGGTCACACCTCAATTTTGCAGTGAAAAATGACCCTTTTTTGGCAAATTGCCTAGCTGTAGTTTTTTAACCCTAGCCCTGCCGTCACCTATGGAAACCTAGCAAACCTATATATTTTCGAAAACTAGACACCCAGGGGAATCCAGGATGGGGTGACTTGAGTGCCTCCCACCAGGGTCTGTTACCCAGAATCCCTTGCAAACGTAAAAAAAAATTGACAAAAAAAGCACATTTTCCACACATTTCTGTGATGGAAAGTTCTGGAATCTGCGTGGATTCACAAATTTCCACCCACCCCGCGTTCCCCAAAGTCCTACGAGAAAAATGGTACCTCACTTTGTGCGGGTCGGCCTAGTGCCCGCGACAGGAAACGGCGCAAAACGCAACGTAGTCAAACCTCATTTTTGCTGTGAAAATGACCCTTTTTTGGCAAAGTGCCTAGCTGTAGTTTTTGAACCCTAGCCATGCCGGTACCTAGGGAAAGCTAGCAAATCTATATATTTTTGAAAACTAGACACCCAGGGGAATCCAGGATGGGGTGACTTGAGTGTCTACCACCAGGGTCTGTTACCCAGAATCCCTTGTAAACGTAAAACATTGACAAAAAAAAACATTTTCCCCACATTTCTGTGATGGAAAGTTCTGGAATCTGCGTGGATCCACAAATTTCCACCCACCCCGCGTTCCCCAAAGTCCTACGAGAAAAATGGCACCTCACTTGTGCGGGTCGGCCTAGTGCCCGCAACAGGAAACGGCGCAAAACGCAACGTGGTCACACCTCAATTTTGCAGTGAAAAATGACCCTTTTTTGGCAAAGTGACTAGCTGTAGTTTTTTAACCCTAGCTCTGCCGGCACCTAGGGAAACCTAGCAAACCTATATATTTTCTAAAACTAGACACCCAGGGGAATCCAGGATGGGGTGACTTGAGTGCCTCCCACCAGGGTCTGTTACCCAGAATCACTTGCAAACGTAAACAATTGACAAAAAAAACACATTTTCCCCACATTTCTGTGATGGAAAGTTCTGGAATCTGTGTGGATCCACAAATTTCCACCCACCCCGCGTTCCCCAAAGTCCTACGAGAAAAATGGTACCTCACTTGTGCGAGTCGGCCTAGTGCCCGCGACAGGAAACGGCGCAAAAAGCAACGTGGTCACACCTCAATTTTGCAGTGAAAAATGACCCTTTTTTGGCAAAGTGCCTAGCTGTAGTTTTTGAACCCTAGCCCTGCCGGCACCTAGGGAAACCTAGCAAACCTATACATTTTTGAAAACTAGACACCCAGGGGAATGCAGGATGGGGTGACTTGAGTGCCTCCCACCAGGGTCTAATACCCAGAATCCCTTGCAAACGTAAAAAATTGACAAAAAAAACACATTTTCCCCACATTTCTGTGATGGAAAGTTCTGGAATCTGCGTGGATCCACAAATTTCCACCCACTCCGCGTTCCCCAAACTCCTACGAGAAAAATGGTACCTCACTTGTGTGGGTTGGCCTAGTGCCCGCGATAGGAAACGACGCAAAACGCAACATGGTCATACCTCAATTTTGCAGTGAAAAATGACCCTTTTTTGGCAAAGTGCCTAGCTGTAGTTTTTGAACCCTAACCCTGCCGTCACCTAGGGAAACCTAGCAAACCTATATATTTTTTAAATCTAGACACCCAGGGGAATCCAGGATGGGGTGACTTGAGTGCCTACCACCAGGGTCTGTTACCCTGAATCCCTTGCAAATGTAAAAAATTGACAAAAAAAAACACATTTTCCCCACATTTCTGTGATAAAAAGTTCTGGAATCTGCGTGGATCCACAAATTTCCACCCACCCCGCGTTTCCCAAAGTCCTACGAGAAAAATGGTACCTCACTTGTGCGGGTCGGCCTAGTGCCCGAAACAGGAAACGGCGCAAAACGCAACGTGGTGACACCTCAATTTTGCAGTGAAAAATGACCCTTTTTTGGCAAAGTGCCTAGCTGAGGTTTTTGAACCCTAGCCCTGCCGGCACCTAGGGAAACCTAGCAAATCTATATATTTTTGAAAACTAGACACCCAGGGGAATCCAGGATGGGGGTGACTTGAGTGCCTACCACCAGGGTCTGTTACCCAGAATCCCTTGCAAACGTAAAAAATTGACAAAAAAAACACATTTTCCCCACATTTCTGTGATGGAAAGTTCTGGAATCTGCGTGGATCCACAAATTTCCACCCACCCCGCGTCCCCCAAAGTCCTACGAGAAAAATGGTACCTCACTTGTGCGGGTCGGCCTAGTGCCCATGACAGGAAACGGCGCAAAAAGCAACGTGGTCACACCTCAATTTTGCAGTGAAAAATGACCCTTTTTTGGCAAAGTGACTAGCTGTAGTTTTTGAACCCTAGCTCTGCCGGCACCTAGGGAAACCTAGCAAACCTATATATTTTCAAAAACTAGACACCCAGGGGAATCCAGGATGGGGTGATTTGAGTGTCTGCGACCAGGGTCTGTTACCCAGAATCCCTTCCAAATATAAAAAATTGACAAAAAAAACACATTTTCCCCACATTTCTGTGATGGAAAGTTCTGGAATCTGCGTGGATCCACAAATTTCCACCCACTCCGCATTTCCCAAAGTCCTATGAGAAAAATGGTACCTCACTTGTGTGGGTCGGCCTAGTGCCCGCGACAGGAGACGATGCAAAACGCAACGTGGTCACACCTCAATTTTGCAGTGAAAAATGACTCTTTTTTGGCAAAGTGCCTAGCTGTAGTTTTTGAACCCTAGCCCTGCCGGCACCTAGGGAAACCTAGCAAACCTATATATTTTCGAAAACTAGACACCCTGGGGAATCCAGGATGGGGTGACTTGAGTGCCTCCCACCATGGCCTGTTACCCAGAATCCCTTGCAAACCTAAATAATTGACAAAAAAAACACATTTTCCCCACATTTCTGTGATGGAAAGTTCTGGAATCTGCGTGGATCCACAAATTTTCACCCACCCCGCGATCCCCAAAGTCCTACGAGAAAAATGGTACCTCACTTGTACGGGTCGGTCTAGTGCCCGCGACAGGAAACGGCGCAAAACGCAACATGGTCACACCTCAATTTTGCAGTGAAAAATGACCCTTTTTTGGCAACGTGACTAGCTGTAGTTTTTGAACCCTAGCTCTGCCGGCACCTAGGGAAACCTAGCAAACCTATATATTTTTGAAAACTAGACACCCTGGGGAATCCAGGATGGGGTGACTTGAGTGCTTACCACCAGGGTCTGTTACCCAGAATCCCTTGCAAATGTAAAAAATTGACAAAAAAAACCCACATTTTCCCCACATTTCTGTGATGGAAAGTTCTGGAATTTGCGTGGATCCACAAATTTCCACCAACCCCGCTTTCCCCAAAGTACTACGAGAAAAATGGTACCTCACTTGTGCGGGTCGGCCTAGTGCCCGAAACAGGAAACGGCGCAAAACGCAACATGGAGACACCTCAATTTTGCAGTGAAAAATGACCCTTTTTTGGCAAAGTGCCTAGCTGTAGTTTTTGAACCCTAGCCCTGCCGGTACCTAGGGAAAGCTAGCAAATCTATATATTTTTGAAAACTAGACACCCAGAGGAATCCAGGATGGGGTGACTTGAGTGCCTACCACCAGGGTCTGTTACCCAGAATCCCTTGCAAACGTAAAAAATTTACAAAAAAAACACATTTTCCCCACATTTCTGTGATGGAAAGTTCTGGAATCTGTGTGGATCCACAAATTTCCACCCACCCCGCGTTCCCCAAAGTCCTACGAGAAAAATGTTACCTCACTTGTGTGGGTCGGCCTAGTGCCCGCGACAGGAAACGACGCAAAACGCAACGTGGTCACCCCTCAATTTTGCAGTGAAAAATGACCCTTTTTTGGCAAAGTGCCTAGCTGTAGTTTTTGAACCCTAGCCCTGCCGTCACCTATGGAAACCTAGCAAACCTATATATTTTCGAAAACTAGACACCCAGGGGAATCCAGGATGGGGTGATTTGAGTGCCTGCAACCAGGGTCTGTTACCCAGAACCCCTTCCAAATGTAAAAAATTGACAAAAAAAACACATTTTCCCCACATTTCTGTGATGGAAAGTTCTGGAATCTGCGTGGATCCACAAATTTCCACCCACCCCGTGTTCCCCAAAGTCCTACGAGAAAAATGATACCTCACTTGTGCGGGTCGGCCTAGTGCCCGCGACAGGAAACGGCGCAAAACGCAACGTGGTCACACCTCAATTTTGCAGTGAAAATGACCCTTTTTTGGCAAAGTGCCTAGCTGTAGTTTTTGAACCCTAGCCCTGCCGGCACCTAGGGAAACCTAGCAAACCTATATATTTTCAAAAACTAGACACCCTGGGGAATCCAGGATGGGGTGACTTGAGTTCCTCCCACCATGATCTGTTACCCAGAATCCCTTGCAAACGTAAATAATTGACAAAAAAAACACATTTTCCCCACATTTCTGTGATGGAAAGTTCTGGAATCTGCGTGGATCCACAAAATTCCACCCACCCCGCGTTCCCCAAAGTCCTACGAGAAAAATGGTACCTCACTTGTGCAGATCGGCCTAGTGCCCTGTGAGAAGTTGGCCTGGTATATGATGCTCACTAGTTAAAGTGATCACCTTGTACCATGCCAAGCAACCCTTATGGTGTGGTTGTAAGTCAACCTTTTCGGACTAGCTGCCCTAGTGGTAGCGTAGGCTAAGCAGTCTTTGAGGCTAAACTCGTGAAGCGTGTTAAGCCAGCTGTTTTACCAAATGTAACCCCCTTATATACCAATGAAAGGACACCACACAGATATATATTCAAAATATATATGTATTTATTTCTCAAAGTAACCCCTAGTCTCTTTATGAGCACAGGAGCACAAATCGTCAAACAAGATTACAGTAGAATACACAGAAGTTGCACTTTATATGGATAGGCCCTGGTGGCCGCTCAAACCATATACTAAAATAGTGGTATAAGTACCACGAACAGAAAAGGGAAAAGGCCTAGGGCCTCTAGAATCGCTGGGCCTACAAGGAGCTAACTTCAGTTAGTGACCAGGAGGTCCATGGGTGGCGTGTGCAGAGCAAATAGTCACACGCGTGCTCCCATAGGTTTCAATGGGTGCGTAAAAAGTACAAAGTTACTGCAAAAAGGATCTTCCGGATGGACTGGGAACTCAAGATTGGAAACACAGACACTAGAGATGATACTCTACACTTGGGCACCGGAGTGCCAACTTTACCTCACCCACAGGAAGCGGGTGCATAGGTGTCGAAGTGCGTCGGGTTTCTTCTATCTGTTCCGTGGAGCCTGTGGACAAAGATGCTGCAGGCGGTCGGTCCGGGAGAGATGCGGTGGATCCAAGAGTGGATCGGAGTTGTAGAAGACCTGTAAGCAGAGGGGACAGTGTTCACAGTCACTAGCCAGTGACCAGCGTGGCACCAGGTGGGTACCAGGCAATGTCGGGTGCAAACAGGAAGAAAGGTGTAGCTTGTCTCTGCAGCCACGTGGTCCCTGGAGGTCGACGACGTCCAGGAGTCGGTTCACGAGCTGTCCCACGCATGCTCTCGCTGTCAGCGGTGTCGGCGACTTGATCGCAGCAAACAAGCCTTGGCAAAAGCAATTGTGGTGGAGAACAAGATGAGCTGATGGTTCTGACCAGCAAGGTCAGAGGGACTGCTCCTTTGGAAGGGAGCAAGGGCCTGTCTGGAGCAACCAGACCAGCGGTGTAGGTATTGAAGTTCGTCGCCAAGATGGCTACTAGCCAGCGGGCCAGCAACCGGTTAGGCGCGTGGAGTGGCAAAATACAGAAGGGCCCCACGCAAATCGTGGAGATGCTGGAGGGCTCACCTTTGGTGCAGATGCGCTCAGGTGTTGGGCTTCTCAGATCCCAAAGCACAACTTGGAGGGAGCCTCGGTTGTTGCGCTTGCAGCTTGTCGTCGTCGTTCCAAGATGGCTGGCTCCACGTGTCTCGGTGCCTCCACGGGTCTCCTCTTTTCAGGGACTGTGGATCGGGCGGTGAGAGGTCTGGAGGTCCAGGTCTTGTCAGTCTCTGGGCTTGGGCTCCGGCGGGAGGCGGCGGCAAAGCAGACGTTGATTCGCTGGATGGTGCTTGCGTTAGCAAGGTGGTCACTCCCTGACCACAGGGGAGATTTCCTTCAGTCTTCTGTGCAGCATAATGTTGAAGTTCCCGTCTTCTTCTTAGTTTCAAGTTGATTCCAGGATGTCTGAAGTCTTAGGACACAGCTCCTACCTTTAAGCGGATTCTAGGGGCCGGACTACCTGCTAGGTCCCTCCCTATGGGTGGGACCAGGAAGGGGGGTGGTTACACCCCCAATCCTTTGTCCAGCTCGCCCCAGGCCCGGGACTGGTGTGCCCCAGGACCGGTTTGAACTGGCATATGCACCGAGGCTCCTTGTGAGCCACAGGCATGTCTGGTTTCTTTCAAGCCCTACCTGACCAATACACAAAATCCTGTCTGGGGTGGTGCACGCACCTCCCCTGGCAGGAAACCCTTTGTCCACACCTCCCAAGCTGGAATGACTCCCAGCAGCAGGAGGGCAGACTTGTGTCTGTGGTGGCAGCATCCATTTTGTGGAGCTGAGGCTATGTCTGATTTTACCCGGGTTTCAGGTACTGAACATGTCGTGTCCCTCTAGAAGGGTGGAATGCTAACCCCGTCGCCAGAATTGGCGAGGGGTTAGTATTCCAATTCGTATGACACCTTATTCGACATGTTTTGATAAAGCCAAACCAAAGATAGCATTTAACCGTGAGGTTCATAATGCACTTAAGAGTATATGGTATGACGATATCTGGAAACAGTAGAAGGAAGTTGTTCCGACCACTGCAGACAGGCTCAGCTCATGCCAGAGCACCATCTCACATGGAACCAAGCACTCTGCCTTCAGGATTGTTAAGGCCTGCCATAGGAGTGACTTATAGGTTAACATGTGTCCCATTTAAGGTTAGGTATAGGTATACTACACCTAAGTAAGAGGTGGTTACACCAACTTACCCCAGCTGAGTGATCAGCCAGTTGTGTCAAATTGTTAGGCCAAGCCTGGGGTGGCATAATACATGCTTCAGCCCCTGGCAGGCCTTGGCTACACCAATGCCCTGGGTCCCTAGTGTACACTGGTACAGGGGCTGACAGGGTGATCCACTTCCAATTGGTTATGCACCTAGGGTGCATAGTGTAAATTTAGTAGAGAGAACAGCAGGCTGGGGGTCTGATTGGCAGGCCAACAGCCTCAATATGTCAAAAACCAGTGAAGCAAAAAGCAAAAATTTGGGGTGACCATAGGATAGCAGACCCTACTCTCCTACAAGGAGTCACAATGGACCCATAGTTCTAAACAAACTTCCTGTAGTACCCAGTCAAGCCCAAGAAAGCTCGAACTTGAGTCTGGGTGGTTGGAGGAGACCAGTCCTTGATGGATTGTATCTTACTCTCCAGTGGTTGAACTTGGCCTCCACCTACAAGGTGGCCCAAATACACAACCTTACTCTGCCCTATCTGGCACTTAGTGGCCTTGATTGTGAGGCCTGCCCTTTGCAGAGACTCAAGAGCCTTCTTCAGGTGGATCAGGTGATCCTCCCAGGTGGAGCTAAAGACAGCAATGTCATCAAGATATGCTGCACAAAAGTCATCCAACCCAGTAAGGACTTGGTTCACCAACCTTTGGAAGGTGGCAGGTGCATTCTTCAGACCAAAGGGCATCACCACAAATTGGTAGTGCCCACCTGGGGTTGAGAATGCTGTTTTGGCCTTAGACTCCTCAGCTAATCTGATTTGCCAATAGCCAGCTGTCAAGTCAAATGTGCTCAAAAACTTAGCAGAAGCTAGTTTGTCTATGAGCTCATCTGCCCTTGGAATAGGGTGTGCATCTGTCCTGGTGACAGCATTGAGACCCCTGTAGTCTACACAGAACCTCATCTCTCTCTTGCCATCTTTGGTGTGAGGTTTGGGGACCAGAACCACTGGGCTAGCCCAGGGGCTCTCTGAGGGTTCAATGACACCTAATTCCAGCATTTTGTGTACCTCAGCCTTTATACAGTCCCTGACATGGTCAGGTTGTCTGTAAAGCTTGTTCCTTACAGGCAGACTGTCACCAGTGTCCACCACATGGGTACACCAGTCAGTTTGGCTAGGTATTAGGGAAAACAGATGTTGAAATGATTGTAGAACTTGTCTACATTCACTCTGCTGATGGGCAGTGAGGTTGCCTCCAAGGGTCACTCCTTCAACTGAGCCATCTTCAGGGTTCTGAGACAACAGGTCTGGGAGAGGGTCACTCTCTTCCTCCTGTCCCTCATCTGTAGCCATGAGCAAGCCATGTCTGCCCTGTCAACATATGCTTTTAACCTGTTAACATGGAGTACCCTGTGGGGACTCCTGGGAGTTCCTAGGTCCACCAAGTAGGTGACCTCTCCCTTCTTTTCCAGGATTGTATGGGGTCCAGACCATTTGTCTTGGAGAGCTGCTGGGGCCACTGGCTCCAACACCCATACCTTCTGTCCTGGCTGATACTCAACCAAGACAGCCTTTTGGTCATGCCAAGCTTTCTGTAAGGCCTGGCTTGCCTCAAGGTTTTTGGATGCCTTCTCCATATACTCAGCCATCCTGGAGCGGAGACCAAGTACATAGTCCACTATGTCTTGCTTAGGCTTTTTGAGAGGTAACTCCCATCCTTCCTTCACCAAACACAGTGGGCCTCTTACAGGGTGCCCAAACAACAATTCAAAGGGGCTGTAGCCAACTCCTTTTTGTGGGACCTCTCTGTAAGAAAACAGAAGGCAGGGTAGAAGGATGTCCCATCTTCGCCTGAGCTTTTCAGGTAATCCTTTGATCATACCCTTTAGGGTCTTGTTGAATCTCTCAACAAGCCCATTGCATTGTGGGTGATAAGGGGTGGTGAACTTGTAGTTGACACCACATTCCTTCCACATTGCTGTCAAGTATCCTGACATGAAGTTGGTACCTCTGTCAGAAACTACCTCCTTAGGAAACCCCACTCTGGAGAATACTCCCAGCAGGGCCCTGGCTACAACAGGTGCTGTAGTGGTCCTAAGGGGAATTGCCTCTGGATACCTGGTGGCATGATCCACTACCACCAGTATAAATCTGTGGCCAGATGCAGTGGGAGGATCCATGGGACCCACTATGTCTATTCCCACTCTTTCAAAGGGGACCCCCACCACAGGTAGTGGTATTAGGGGGGCCTTCGTTGTGCCACCTGATTTGCCACTGGCTTGGCAGGTCACACAGGAGCGACAAAACTCCTTTGTATCTTCTTTCATGTGAGGCCAGTGAAAGTGAGGGACAAGCCTGTCCCAAGTCTTGTTCTGGCCTAAGTGTCCTGCTAAGGGAATATCATGGGCCAAGGTAAGAAGGAAGCCCCTAAATTGCAGAGGTATAACCAACCTCCTGGTGGCACCAGGCTTGGGGTCTCTAGCCTCTGAATAAAGGAGCCCTTCATCCCAATACACTTTATGGGTACCTTGAGCATTCCCAGCAGCCTCAGCAGCAGCCAGCTGTCTGAGGGGTTCAAGAGAGGGACAGGATAACTGAGCCTGCCTCAAGTCAGCCCTTGAAGGTCCCCCTGTCCCCAGAAACTCAACCTGATCAGGTTCAAGCTCTTCAGGGACAGTTCCTTCAGGGTCCTCTAGATCAGCTTCCTGGGAAGGTTGATCATCACTCTGAGGCAGGGGGGAAGGCACAGCCTTGACCCTCCTGTTCTTCTTCTTGGTAGGTGGTTGGTCCATTGTTCCAGGATCCAAGACCTGAGGTTCAGTAAGGCACTTTTTGGCCTGTGACCTGGTCACAGCAAGGACATGTGATGATATACCTAACATCTCTGCATGTGTCCTGTACTCCACTTCAGACCATAGAGAACTCTCTAGGTCATTGCCCAACAAACATTCTACTGGGAGGTCTGCACTAACCACAACCCTTTTGAGGCCAGTTACCCCTCCCCATGAGAAGTTAACAACTGCCACACTGTGTGAAGTAGTGGCATTGCTGGCATTGGTCACCAGGTAATTCTCACCTGGTATAAACTGTCCAGGGTCCACAAAGCCTGGTGTCACCATAGTGACACTGGCACATGTGTCCCTGTAGGCTTGAGCCACTTTTTCATTGATTAAAGGAGTCTGTCTGTACTTGCCCAGGTTACTGGGGCTCACAGTCAGGGACAAATCAATGTCCCCATCACAGATCAAGACTGCCTGTGTCAGGGTTCTGTCTAAGTCAGAATCTCCTTCAGTTCCCATAGTGATTCCCACTACATCCTTTGTCTGGGGACCAACACTGCTAACAGTAGTACTGGGAGCAGGTGCCTTAGGGGCAACATTGTTGGGGGCTCCACCCTTTTTACAATCACTAGTCCAGTGAGTTGTATTCTTGCAATGATTGCACCATGGTTTCTTTTGACCTTCTTTCTTCTTCCCTTTAGGCTGGGACCCACCCTCTTTAGCAGTAGTTTGGGGCCCTGTAGAAGACTTCTGGTCTTTAGATTTCTGATCTCCACCCTTTTGGTCTGTTTTCTTCTGATCACCCCCTTGGCCCTGGTTCTGGTTCTTTTGCTTAACCCTGGTTCTGACCCATTTGTCTGCCTTCTTTCCCAATTCTTGGGGAGAGGTCAGATCAGAGTCAACCAAGTGTTGATGCAGTTGCTGGTTTTGACAGTTATTTAAAATCTGTTCTCTCATCATCAAATTGTACAATCCTGTATAATCAGATACCTTACTTCCCAGCAACCAACCCTCCAAAGCCTTAGTGGCACATTCAATGTATTCAGACCAGTCCTGAGTCTGTGTCTTCTGGGTGTCTCTGAACATTAACCTGTACTGTTCAGTGGTTAAGCCTAACCCATCAAGTAGGACACTCTTCAGGGCTCTGTAATTTCTGACATCCTCCTCCCTAACAGTGAGGAGTCTGTCTCTGCCTCTTCCTTCAAAGGAGAGCCAGAGGATTGCTGCCCACTGGTCTTCAGGAACCTGCTGTACTTTGCAGGCTCTCTCAAGAGCAGTCATCCATTTGTGGATGTCATCCCCACTTTTGTAGGGGGGCACAACCTTAGACAGGTTCCTATTATCAAAGACCCTATCTTTGTCCTTAGGGACAATGCTGCCACCAGTGGGTATAGACCCACTCTCTCTAGGTTGCCTAGCCTTGTTCAGTTTCTCTTCCATCAGGGCTACCTCTAGCTCCTGCTTCCTGATCCTCAGCTGGGCTTCCTGCATTCTGGCCTCATGCTCCCTCCTCTGAGGGGTGGTCATCCTTCTCCTGGAGTGACCTTGAGAGCCTCTAGAGGCATTAGAAGCATTAGATTCACCTGAGTGATTCCTTTGCCTCCCAGACCCCTGGTTAAGTCCACTGGGGATATCCAATGGGATGATCCCATTGTCAGTCCCCAATAGCCTTAGTTTAGCTGGGCCAAGTATAACACTTGGCACTGGGCTAGTTCTCCCTTCATCCTCACTCCCTTCTGTATCCTCCCCACTTTCCTCCTCTGTAGTATGATTCTCATCTAAGGAATGGCTATTGGAAAGGGGTACTTCAGTAGCATCTTCAGAAGGGGGGCCTCCTGTTCCTGTCCCTAAGGGGCCTAACTGGGAGGCTTTCCTGAGAGCTTTCTGATCTTCATCAGCCTGTAAAAGCTCTCTGAGTTCAGCAGAAGTAGGATTCTTGGGCTGTTTAAGGCCCCTGATATTTGCCAACTGCCTGAGCTCATTTTGATTAAGGGTAGCCAAGATGGATGGTGCCCTCTGGGGGTCACTCTCAACAGAGATGGGTACAGTGGACCCCTCTGCCCCAGCCATTGCTCTTAAGTGTGGGTGGATACTCCCTTTGCTCTACAACAACTAAGTTCAGTAGAACTTAAGTATATCTAATATTGTTTTATATGTACCTATAGGTACCTATGTGATCTTTCAATTGGTAACCAAGAGATTACAATGGTAAAACACAGCAAGCTCAAATCCAACCGCTGTCACCAATGTGAGAAGTTGGCCTGGTATATGATGTTCACTAGTTAAAGTGACCACCTTGTACCATGCCAAGCAACCCTTATGGTGTGGTTGTAAGTCAACCTTTTCGGACTAGCTGCCCTAGTGGTAGCGTAGGCTAAGCAGTCTTTGAGGCTAAACTCGTGAAGCGTGTTAAGCCAGCTGTTTTACCAAATGCAACCCCCTTTTATACCAATGAAAGAACACCACACAGATATATATTCAAAATATATATGTATTTATTTCTCAAAGTAACCCCTAGTCTCTTTATGAGCACAGGAGCACAAATCGTCAAACAAGATTACAGTAGAATACACAGAAGTTGCACTTTATATGGATAGGCCCTGGTGGCCGCTCAAACCATATACTAAAATAGTGGTATAAGTACCACGAAAAGAAAAGGGAAAAGGCCTAGGGCCTCTAGAATCGCTGGGCCTACAAGGAGCTAACTTCAGTTAGTGACCAGGAGGTCCACGGGGTGCGTGTGCAGAGCAAATAGTCACACGCGTGCTCCCATAGGTTTTCAATGGGTGCGTAAAAAGTACAAAGTTACTGCAAAAAGGATCTTCTGGATGGACTATGAACTCAAGATTGGAAACACAGACACTAGAGATGATTCTCTACACTTGGGCACCGGAGTGCCAGCTTTACCTCACCCACAGGAAGCGGGTGCATAGGCCTCGAAGTGCGTCGGGTTTCTTCTATCTGTTCAGTGGAGACTGTGGACAAAGATGCTGCAGGCGGTCGGTCCGGGAGAGATGCGGTGGATCCAAGAGTGGATCGGAGTTGTAGAAGACCTGTAAGCAGAGGGGACAGTGTTCACAGTCACTAGCCAGTGACCAGCGTGGCACCAGGTGGGTACCAGGCGATGTCGGGTGCAAACATGAAGAAATGTGTAGCTTGTCTCTGCAGCCACGTGGTCCCTGAAGGTCGACGACATCCAGGAGTCGGTTCACAAGCTGTCCCACGCAGGCTCTCGCTGTCGGCGGTGTCGGCGACTTGATCGAAGCAAACAAGCCTTAGCAAACGCAATTGTTGTGGAAAACGAAATAAGCTGATGGTTCTGACCAGTAAGGTCAGAGGGACTGCTCCTTTGGAGGGGAGCAAGGGCCAGTCTGGAGCAACCAGACCAGTGGTGTATTTCTTGAAGTTCGTCGCCAAGATGGCCACTAGCCAGCGGGCCAGCAACCGGTTAGGCGTGTCGAGTGGCAAAATGCAGAAGGGCCCCACGCAGATCGTGGAGATGCTGGAGGGTTATGCACCTAGGGTGCATAGTGTACATTTAGTAGAGAGAACAGCAGGCTGGGGGTCTGATTGGCAGGCCCACAGCCTCAATATGTCCAAAACCAGTGAAGCAAAAAGCACAAATTTGGGGTGACCATAGGATAGCAGACCCTACTCTCCTACAGGAAACCTAGCAAACCTATACATTTTTGAAAACTAGACACCCAGGGGAATCCAGGATGGGGTGACTTGAGTGCCTCCCACGAGGGTCTGTTACCCAGAATCCCTTGCAAACGTAAAAAATTGACAAAAAAAACACATATTCCCCACATTTCTGTGATGGAAAGTTCTGGAATCTGCGTGGATCCACAAATTTCCACCCACTCCGCGTTCCCCAAACTCCTACGAGAAAAATGGTACCTCACTTGTGTGGGTCGGCCTAGTGCCCGCGACAGGAAACGACGCAAAACGCAACGTGGTCACACCTCAATTTTGCAGTGAAAAATGACCCTTTTTTGGCAAAGTGCCTAGCTGTAGTTTTTTAACCCTAGCCCTGCCGTCACCTATGGAAACCTAGCAAACCTACAAATTTTCGAAAACTAGACACCCAGGGGAATCCAGGATGGGGTGACTTGAGTGCCTGCCACCAGGGTCTGTTACCCAGAATCCCTTGCAAACGGAAACAATTGACAAAAAAACCACATTTTCCCCATATTTCTGTGATGAAAAGTTGTGGAATCTGCGTTGATCCACAAATTTCCACCCACCCCGCGTTTCCCAAAGTCCTACGAGAAAAATGGTACCTCACTTGTGCGGGTCAGCCTAGTGCCCGCGACAGGAAACGGCGCAAAACGCAACGTGGTGACACCTCAATTTTGCAGTGAAAAATGACCCTTTTTTGGCAAAGTGCCTAGCTGTAGTTTTTGAACCCTAGCCCTGCCGGCACCTAGGGAAACCTAGCAAACCTATATATTTTCTAAAACTAGACACCCAGGGGAATCCAGGATGGGGTGACTTGAGTGCCTCCCACCAGGGTCTGTTACCCAGAATCCCTTGCAAACGTAAAAAAAAATTGACAAAAAAAACAAATTTTCCCCACATTTCTCTGATGGAAAGTTCTGGAATCTGCGTGGATCCACAAATTTCCACCCACCCCGCGTTCCCCAAAGTCCTACAAGAAAAATGGTACCTCACTTGTGCGGGTCGGCCTAGTGCCCGCGACAGGAAACGGCGCTGTAGGAGAGTAGGGTCTGCTATCCTATGGTCACCCCAAATTTTTGCTTTTTGCTTCACTGGTTTTTGACATATTGAGGCTGTGGGCCTGCCAATCTGACCCCAGCCTGCTGTTCTCTCTACTAAATTTACACTATGCACCCTAGGTGCATAACCAATTGGAAGTGGATCACCCTGTGAACCCCTGTACCAGTGTACACTAAGTACCCAGGGCATTGGTGTATCTAAGGCCTACCAGGGGCTGAAGCATGTATTGTGCCACCCCTGGCCTGGCCTAACAAATTTGACACAACTGGTTGATCACTCACCTGGGGTAAGTTGGTGTAACCACCTCTTACTTAGGTGTAGTATGCCTATACCTAACCTTAAATGGGACACATGTTAACCTATAAGTCACTCCTATGGCAGGCCTTAACAATCCTGAAGGCAGAGTGCTTGGTTCCATGTGAGATGGTGCTCTGGCATGAGCTGAGCCTGTCTGCAGTGGTCGGAACAACTTCCTTCTACTGTTTCCAGATATCGTCATACCATATACTTTTAAGTGCATTATGAACCTCGCGGTTAAATGCTATCTTTGGTTTGGCTTAATCAAAACATGTCGAGTAAGGTGTCATACGAATTGGAATACTAACCCCTCGCCAATTCTGGCAACGGGGTTAGCATTCCACCCTTCTAGAGGGACACGACATGTACAGTACCTGAAACCCGGGTAAAATCAGACATAGCCTCAGCTCCACAAAATGGATGCTGCCACCACAGACACAAGTCTGCCCTCCTGCTGCTGGGAGTCCTTCCAGCTTGGGAGGTGTGGACAAAGGGTTTCCTGCCAGGGGAGGTGCGTGCACCACCCCAGACAGGATTTTGTGTATTGGTCAGGTAGGGCTTGAAAGAAACCAGACATGCCTGTGGCTCACAAGGAGCCTCGGTGCATATGTCAGTTCAAACCGGTCCTGGGGCACACCAGTCCCGGGCCTGGGGCGAGCTGGACAAAGGATTGGGGGTGTAACCACCCCCCTTCCTGGTCCCACCCTTAGGGAGGGACCTAGCAGGTAGTCCGGCCCCTAGAATCCGCTTAAAGGTAGGAGCTGTGTCCTAAGACTTCAGACATCCTGGAATCAACTTGAAACTAAGAAGAAGACGGGAACTTCAACATTCTGCTGCACAGAAGACTGAAGGAAATCTCCCCTGTGGTCAGGGAGTGACCACCTTGCTAACGCAAGCACCATCCAGCGAATCAACGTCTGCTTTGCCGCCGCCTCCCGCCAGAGCCCGAGCCCAGAGACTGACAAGACCAGGACCTCCAGACCTCTCACCGCCCGATCCACAGTCTCTGAAAAGAGGAAACCCGTGGAGGCAACAAGATACGTGGAGCCAGCCATCTTGAAACGACCACGACAAGCTGCAAGTGCAACAACCGAGGCTCCCTCCAAGTTGTGCTTTGGGATCTGAGAAGCCCAACCCTCGAGCAGCATCTGCACCAAAGGTAAGCCCTCCAGCATCTCCACGATCTGCGTGGGGCCCTTCTGCATTTTGCCACTCGACGCGCCTAACCGGTTGCTGGCCCGCGGGCTAGTGGCCATCTTGGCGACGAACTTCAAGAAATACACCGCTGGTCTGGTTGCTCCAGAATGGCCTTGCTCCCCTCCAAAGGAGCAGTCCCTCTGACCTTGCTGGTCAGAACCATCAGCTTATTTCGTTTTCCACAACAATTGCTTTTGCCAAGGCTTGTTTGCTTTGATCAAGTCGCCGACACCGCCGACAGCGAGAGCCTGCGTGGGACAGCTCGTGAACCGACTCCTGGACGTCGTCGACCTCCAGGGACCACGTGGCTGCAGAGACAAGCTACACCTTTCTTCCTGTTTGCACCCAACATCGCCTGGTACCCACCTGGTGCCACGCTGGTCACTGGCTAGTGACTATGAACACTGTCCCCTCTGCTTACAGGTTTTCTACAACTCTGATCCACTCTTGGATCCACCGCATCTCTTCCGGACCGACCGCCTGCAGCATCTTTGTCCACAGGCTCCATTGACCCGATAGAAGAAACCCGACGCACTTCGACACCTATGCACCCGCTTCCTGTGGGTGAGGTAAAGCTGGCACTCCGGTGCCCAAGTGTAGAGTAACATCTCTAGTGTCTGTTTTTCCAATCTTAAGGTCATAGTCCATCCGGAAGATCCTTTTTGCAGTAACTTTGTACTTTTTACGCACCCATTGAAAACCTATGGGAGCACGCGTGTGACTATTTGCTCTGCACACGCACCCCGTGGACCTCCTGGTCACTAACTGAAGTTAGCTCCTTGTAGGCCCAGCGATTCTAGAGGCCCTAGGCCTTTTCCCTTTTCTGTTCGTGGTACTTATACCACTATTTTAGTATATGGTTTGAGCGGCCACCAGGGCCTATCCATATAAAGTGCAACTTCTGTGTATTCTACTGTAATCTTGTTTGACGATTTGTGCTCCTGTGCTCATAAAGAGACTAGGGGTTACTTTGAGAAATAAATACATATATATTTTGAATATATATCTGTGTGGTGTCCTTTCATTGGTATAAAAGGGGGGTTGCATTTGGTAAAACAGCTGGCTTAACACGCTTCACGAGTTTAGCCTCAAAGACTGCTTAGCCTACGCTACCACTAGGGCAGCTAGTCCGAAAAGGTTGACTTACAACCACACCATAAGGGTTGCTTGGCATGGTACAAGGTGGTCACTTTAACTAGTGAACATCATATACCAGGCCAACTTCTCACATTGGTGAGCAGCGGTTGGATTTGAGCTTGCTGTGTTTTACCATTGTAATCTCTTGGTTACCAATTGAAAGATCACATAGGTACCTGTAGGTACATATAAAACAAGATTAGATATACATAAGTTCTACTGAACTTAGTTGTTGTAGAGCAAAGGGAGTAGCACACCCTGACTACAACTACTAGATAGGTTTAGTAGGTAAACCCAAGTGTAGGTAGATTGCAACACATCCACCCACACTTAAGAGCAATGGCTGGGGCAGAGGGGTCTACTGTACCCATCTCTGTTGAGAGTGACCCCTAGAGGGCACTGTAGGAAGGTGGATATCTGACTATGGTTACCCCCAAATTTTTGCCTAGTGTCTAGCTGGTTTTTCGACTTAGTTGGCCTGAGATCCTGCCATTCAGGCTCTCAGGCTATCTGCTCTCTCTGTAAAATGGACTCCATGTACCCTAGGTACATACCCAATTGGTTGGATCACCCTGTCAGCCCCTGTACCAGTGTACACTAGGTACCCAGGGCATTGGTGTACCCAAGGCCTGCCAAGGGCTGCAGCATGTATTATGCCACCCCAGGCTTGGCCTAACAATTTGACACAACTGGCTGATCACTCAGCTGGGGTAAGTTGGTGTAATCACCTCTTACTTAGGTGTAGTATACCTATACCTAACCTTAAATGGGACACCTGGTAACCTATAAGTCACTCCTATGGCAGGCCTTAACAATCCTGAAGGCAGAGTGCTTGGTTCCCTGTGAGATGGTGCTCTGGCATGAGCTGAGCCTGTCTGCAGTGGTCGGAACAACTTCCTTCTACTGTTTCCAGATATCGTCATACCATATACTCTTAAGTGCATTATGAACCTCGCGGTTAAATGCTAACTTTGGTTTGGCTTTATCAAAACATGTCGAGTAAGGTGTCATACGAATTGGAATACTAACCCCTCGCCAATTCTGGCGACGGGGTTAGCATTCCACCCTTCTAGAGGGACACGACATGTACAGTGCCTGAAACCCGGGTAAAATCAGACATAGCCTCAGCTCCACAAAATGGATGCTGCCACCACAGACACAAGTCTGCCCTCCTGCTGCTGGGAGTCCTTCCAGCTTGGGAGGTGTGGACAAAGGGTTTCCTGCCAGGGGAGGTGCATGCACCACCCCAGACAGGATTTTGTGTATTGGTCAGTGTGAGAAGTTGGCCTGGTATATGCTGTTCACTAGTTCTAGTGACCACCTTGTACCATGCCAAGCAACCCTTATGGTGTGGTTGTAAGTCAACCTTTTTGGACTAGCTGCCCTAGTGGTAGCGTAGGCTAAGCAGTCTTTGAGGCTAAACTCGTGAAGCGTGTTAAGCAAGCTGTTTTACCAATAGTAACCCCCTTTTATACCAATGAAAGGACACCACACAGATATATATTCAAAATATATATGTATTTATTTCTCAAAGTAACCCCTAGTCTCTTTATGAGCACAGGAGCACAAATCGTCAAACAAGATTATCACCTAATACACAGAAGTTGCACTTTATATGGATAGGCCCTGGTGGCCACTCGAACCATATACTAAAATAGTGGTATAAGTACCACGAACAGAAAAGGGAAAAGGCCTAGGGCCTCTAGAATCGCTGGGCCTACAAGGAGCTAACGTCAGTTAGTGACCAGGAGGTCCACGGGTGGCGTGTGCAGAGCAAATAGTCACACGCGTGCTCCCATAGGTTTCAATGGGTGCGTAAAAAGTACAAAGTTACTGCAAAAGGAATCTTCCGGATGACCTAGGAACTTAAGATTTGGAACACAGGCACTAGAGATGTAATACTACACTTGGGCACAGGTGTGCCAGCTTTACCTCACCCACAGGAAGCGGGTGCATAGGCCTCGAAGTGCGTCGGGTTTCTTCTATCTGTTCCGTGGGGCCTGTAGACAAAAGTGCTGCAGGCGGTCGGTCGGGAAGAGATGCAGTGGATCCAAGAGTGGATCGGAGATGTTGAAGACCTGTAAGCAGAGGGGACAGTGTTCACAGTCACTAGCCAGTGACCAGCGTGGCACCAGGTGGGTACCAGGCGATGTCGGGTGCAAACAGGTGATGAGGGGTAGCTTGTCTCCGCAGCCACGTGGTCCCTGAAGGTCGACGACGTCCAGGAGTCGGCTCACGAGCTGTCCCACGCAGGCTCTCGCTGTCGGCGGTGTCGGCGACTTGATCGAAGCAAACAAGCCTTGGCAAAAGCAATTGCAGGAGGATTCGGAAATCAGCTGTTGGTTCTGACCAGCAAGGTCAGAGGGATTGCTCCTTTGGAGGGGAGCAAGGGCCAGTCTGGAGCAACCAGACCAGCGGTGTTTGTCGTAGATTTCGTCGCCAAGATGGCCACTAGCCAGCGGGCCAGCAACCGGTTAGGCGCGTCGAGTGGCAAAATGCAGAAGGGCCCCACGCAGATCGTGGAGATGCTGGAGGGCTCACCTTTGGTGCAGATGCTGCTCGAGGGTTGGGCTTCTCAGGACCCAAAGCACAACTTGGAGGGAGCCTCGGTTGTTGCACTGGTCAGCTTGTCGTAGTCGTTCCAAGATGGCTGGCTCCACGTGTCTCGGTGCCTCCACGGGTCTCCTCTTTGCAGGGACTGTGGATCGGGCGGTGAGAGGTCTGGAGGTCCAGGTCTTGTCAGTCTCTGGGCTCGGGCTCCGGCGGGAGGCGGCGGCAAAGCAGACGTTGATTCGCTGGATGGTGCTTGCGTTAGCAAGGTGGTCACTCCCTGACCACAGGGGAGATTTTCTTCAGTCTTCTGTGCAGCAGAATGTCGAAGTTCCCGTCTTCTTCTTAGTTTCAAGTTGATTCCAGGATGTCTGAAGTCTTAGGACACAGCTCCTACCTTTATTCGGATTCTAGGGGCCGGACTACCTGCTAGGTCCCTCCCTATGGGTGGGACCAGGAAGGGGGGTGGTTACACCCCCAATCCTTTGTCCAGCTCGCCCCAGGCCCGGGACTGGTGTGCCCCAGGACCGGTTTGAACTGGCATATGCACCGAGGCTCCTTGTGAGCCACAGGCATGTCTGGTTTCTTTCAAGCCCTACCTGACCAATACACAAAATCCTGTCTGGGGTGGTGCATGCACCTCCCCTGGCAGGAAACCCTTTGTCCACACCTCCCAAGCTGGAAGGACTCCCAGCAGCAGGAGGGCAGACTTGTGTCTGTGGTGGCAGCATCCATTTTGTGGAGCTGAGGCTATGTCTGATTTTACCCGGGTTTCAGGTACTGTACATGTCGTGTCCCTCTAGAAGGGTGGAATGCTAACCCCGTCGCCAGAATTGGCGAGGGGTTAGTATTCCAATTCGTATGACACCTTACTCGACATGTTTTGATAAAGCCAAACCAAAGATAGCATTTAACCGCGAGGTTCATAATGCACTTAAGAGTATATGGTATGACGATATCTGGAAACAGTAGAAGGAAGTTGTTCCGACCACTGCAGACAGGCTCAGCTCATGCCAGAGCACCATCTCACATGGAACCAAGCACTCTGCCTTCAGGATTGTTAAGGCCTGCCATAGGAGTGACTTATAGGTTACCAGGTGTCCCATTTAAGGTTAGGTATAGGTATACTACACCCAAGTAAGAGGTGATTACACCAACTTACCCCAGCTGAGTGATCAGCCAGTTGTGTCAGGTTGTTAGGCCAAGCCTGGGGTGGCATAATACATGCTGCAGCCCCTGGCAGGCCTTGGGTACACCAATGCCCTGGGTACCTAGTGTACACTGGTACAGGGGCTGACAGGGTGATCCACTTCCAATTGGTTATGCACCTAGGGTGCATAGTTTTAATTTAGTAGAGAGAACAGCAGGCTGGGGGTCTGATTGGCAGGCCCACAGCCTCAATATGTCAAAAACCAGTGAAGCAAAAAGCAAAAATTTGGGGTGACCATAGGATAGCAGACCCTACTCTCCTACACAACCCCCCCCCAAACGCTGGGACATTAAACTAGCCTTGACCAGTCTCGTCTTCATGTCCTAAGTGGAAGTACCTGGAGAGACCATCTGCATTCCCATGGTCAGTACCTGGCCGGTGCTCCACTGTAAAGTCCATCCCCTGTAGGGAAATGGACCACCTAAGCAGTTTGGGGTTTTCACCCTTCATCTGATTTAGCCACAAGAGGGGCTTATGGTCGGTCTGAATCTTGAAGTGAGTGCCAAACAAGTATGGCCTCAGCTTCTTCAGGGCCCACACCACAGCAAAGGCCTCCCTCTCAATAGCTGACCAATTCTTCTCTCTGGGGGTCAACCTTCTGCTAATAAAAGCAATGGGTTGGTCTTGACCATCTACATTAAGTTGTGACAGCACAGCTCCCACACCCAACTCAGAAGCATCGGTTTGGACAATAAACTCTTTGGAGTAGTCAGGACTTTTCAGGATAGGTGCAGAGCACATGGCCTCCTTCAGGTCATCAAATGCCTTTTGACAGCTTACTGTCCACTGAACCTTTTTGGGCATCTTCTTGGATGTCAGATCATTAAGAGGAGTCACAATGGACCCATAGTTCTTAACAAACTTCCTGTAATACCCAGTCAAGCCCAAGAAAGCTCGAACTTGAGTCTGGGTGGTTGGAGGGGACCAATCCTTGATGGACTGTATCTTACTCTCCAGTGGTTGAACTTGGCCCCCACCTACAAGGTGGCCCAAATACACAACCTTACTCTGCCCTATCTGGCACTTAGTAGCCTTGATAGTGAGGCCTGCCCTTTGCAGAGCCTCAAGAGCCTTCTTCAGGTGGATCAGGTGATCCTCCCAGGTGGAACTAAAGACAGCAATGTCATCAAGATATGCTGCGCAAAAGTCATCCAACCCAGTAAGGACTTGGTTCACCAGCCTTTGGAAGGTGGCAGGTGCATTCTTCAGACCAAAGGGCATCACCACAAACTGATAATGCCCACCTGGGGTTGAGAATGCTGTTTTGGCCTTAGACTCCTCAGCTAACCTGATTTGCCAATAGCCAGCTGTCAAGTCAAATGTGCTCAAAAACTTTGCAGAAGCTAGTTTGTCTATGAGCTCATCTGCCCTTGGAATAGGGTGTGCATCTGTCCTGGTGACAGCATTGAGTCCTCTGTAATCCACACAGAACCTCATCTCTCTCTTGCCATCTTTGGTGTGAGGTTTGGGGACCAGAACCACTGGGCTAGCCCAGGGGCTCTCTGAGGGTTCAATGACACCTAATTCCAGCATTTTATGTACCTCAGCCTTTATACAGTCCCTGACGTGGTCAGGTTGTCTGTAAAGTTTGTTCTTTACAGGCAGACTGTCACCAGTGTCCACAACATGGGTACACCAGTCAGTTTGACTAGGTATCAAGGAAAACATATGTGAAAATGATTGTAGAACCTGTCTACATTCAGTCTGCTGATGGGCAGTGAGGTTGCCTCCAAGGGTCACTCCTTCAACTGAGCCATCTTCAGGGTTCTGAGACAACAGGTCTGGGAGAGGGTCACTCTCTTCCTCCTGTCCCTCATCTGTAGCCATGAGCAAGCCCATGTCTGCCCTGTCAACATATGCTTTAAGCCTGTTAACATGGAGTACCCTGTGGGGACTCCTGGGAGTTCCTAGGTCGACCAAGTAGGTGACCTCTCCCTTCTTTTCCAGGATTGTATGGGGTCCAGACCATTTGTCTTGGAGTGCTGCTGGGGCCACCGGCTCCAACACCCATACCTTCTGTCCTGGCTGATACTCAACCAAGACAGCCTTTTGGTCATGCCAAGCTTTCTGTAAGGCCTGGCTTGCCTCAAGGTTTTTAGATGCCTTCTCCATATACTCAGCCATCCTTGAGCGGAGACCAAGTACATAGTCCACTATGTCTAGCTTAGGCTTTTTGAGAGGTAACTCCCATCCTTCCTTCACCAAACACAGTGGGCCTCTCACAGGGTGCCCAAACAACAATTCAAAGGGGCTGTAGCCAACTCCTTTTTGTGGGACCTCTCTGTAAGCAAACAGAAGGCAGGGTAGAAGGATATCCCATCTTCGCCTGAGCTTTTCAGGTAATCCTTTGATCATACCCTTTAGGGTCTTGTTGAATCTCTCAACAAGCCCATTGCATTGTGGGTGATAAGGGGTGGTGAACTTGTAGTTGACACCACATTCCTTCCACATAGCTGTCAAGTATCCTGACATAAAGTTGGTACCTCTGTCAGATACTACCTCCTTAGGAAACCCCACTCTGGAGAATACTCCCAGCAGGGCCCTGGCCACAACAGGAGCTGTAGTGGTCCTAAGGGGAATTGCCTCTGGATACCTGGTGGCATGATCCACTACCACCAGTATAAATCTGTGCCCAGATGCAGTGGGAGGATCCATGGGACCCACTATGTCTATTCCCACTCTTTCAAAGGGGACCCCCACCACAGGTAGTGGTATTAGGGGGGCCTTTGTTGTGCCACCTGATTTGCCACTGGCTTGGCAGGTAACACAGGAGCGACAAAACTCCTTTGTATCTTCATTCATATGAGGCCAGTGAAAGTGAGGGACAAGTCTGTCCCAGGTCTTGTTCTGGCCTAGGTGTCCTGCTAAAGGAATATCATGGGCCAAGGTAAGAAGGAAGCCCCTAAATTGCAGAGGTATAACCAACCTCCTGGTTGCACCAGGCTTGGGGTCTCTAGCCTCTGAATAAAGGAGCCCTTCATCCCAATACACTTTATGGGTACCTTGAGCATTCCCAGCAGCCTCAGCAGCAGCCAGCTGTCTGAGGGGTTCAAGAGAGGGACAGGATAACTGAGCCTGCCTCAAGTCAGCCCTTGAAGGTCCCCCTGTCCCCAGAAACTCAACCTGATCAGGTTCAAGCTCTTCAGGGACAGTTCCTTCAGGGTCCTCTAGATCAGCTTCCTGGGAAGGCTGATCATCACTCTGAGGCAGGGGGGAAGGCACAGCCTTGACCCTCCTGTTCTTCTTCTTGGTAGGTGCTTGGTCCATTGTTCCAGGATCCAAGACCTGTGGTTCAGTGAGGCACTTTTTGGCCTGTGACCTGGTCACAGCAAGGACATGTGATGATATACCTAACATCTCTGCATGAGTCCTGTACTCCACTTCTGACCATAGAGAACTCTCTAGGTCATTGCCCAACAAACATTCTACTGGGAGGTCTGCACTAACCACAACCCTTTTGAGGCCAGTTACCCCTCCCCATGAGAAGTTAACAACTGCCACACTATGTGAAGTAGTGGCATTGCTGGCATTGGTCACCAGGTAGTTCTCACCTGGTATGTACTGTCCAGGATCCACAAAGCCTGGTGTCACCATAGTGACACTGGCACATGTGTCCCTGTAGGCTTGAGCCACTTTGTCATTAATTAAAGGAGTCTGTCTGTACTTGCCCAGGTTACTGGGGCTCACAGTCAGGGACAAATCAATGTCCCCATCACAGATCAAGACTGCCTGTGTAAGGGTTCTGTCTAAGTCAGAATCTCCTTCAGTTCCCATAGTGATTCCCACTACACCCTTTATCTGGGGACCAACACTGCTAACAGTAGTACTGGGAGCAGGTGCCTTAGGGGCAACAGTGTTGGGGGCTCCACCCTTTTTGCAATCACTAGTCCAGTGAGTTGTATTTTTACAATGATTGCACCAGGGTTTCTTCTGACCTTCTTTCTTCTTCTTGGACTGTTGGGACCCACCCTCCTTAGCAGTAGTTTGGGGCCCTGTTGAAGACTTCTGGTCTTTAGGTTTCTGATCTCCACCCTTTTGGTCTGTTTTCTTCTGATCACCCCCTTGGCCCTGGTTCTGGTTCTTTTGCTTAACCCTGGTTCTGACCCATTTGTCTGCCTTCTTTCCCAATTCTTGGGGAGAGGTCAGATCAGAGTCAACCAAGTGTTGATGCAGTTGCTGGTTTTGACAGTTATTTAAAATCTGTTCTCTCATCATCAAATTATACAATCCTGTAAAATCAGATACCTTACTTCCCAGCAACCAACCCTCCAAAGCCTTAGTGGCACATTCAATGTATTCAGACCAGTCCTGAGTCTGTGTCTTTTGGGTGTCTCTGAACATTAACCTGTACTGTTCAGTGGTTAAGCCTAACCCATCTACCAGAACACTCTTCAGGACTCTGTAGTTTCTGACATCCTCTTCTCTAACAGTGAGGAGTCTGTCTCTGCCTCTTCCTTCAAAGGAGAGCCAGAGGATTGCTGCCCACTGGTCTTCAGGAACCTGCTGTACTTTGCAGGCTCTCTCAAGAGCAGTTATCCATTTGTGGATGTCATCCCCACTTTTGTAGGGGGGCACAACCTTAGACAGGTTCCTATTGTCAAAGACCCTATCTTTGTCCTTAGGGACAATGCTGCCACCAGTGGGTATAGACCCACTCTCTCTAGGTTGCCTAGCCTTGTTCAGTTTTTCTTCCATCAGGGCTACTTCTAGCTCCTGCTTCCTGATCCTCAGCTGGGCTTCCTGCATTCTGGCCTCATGTTCCCTCCTCTGAGGGGTGGTCATCCTTTTCCTGGAGTGACCTTGAGAGCCTCTAGAGCCATGGGAAGCATTGGAGTCACCTGAGCGATTCCTTTGCCTTCCAAGCCCTGTGTTAAGTCCACTGGGGAGATCCAGTGGGTTGAACCCACTGTCAGTCCCCAATAGCCTTGGTTTAGCTGGGCCAAGTATAATACTTGGCACTGGGCTAGTTCTCCCTTCATCCTCACTACTGTCAGTATCCTTTTCACTTTCTTCCTCTGTGGTAGGCATCCCATCTAAGGGGTGACTATTGGGAAGGGGTACTTCAGTGGCATCTTCAGAAGGGGGGCCTCCTGTTCCTGTCCCTAAGGGGGCTAACTGGGAAGCTTTCTTGAGTGCTCTCTGATTCTCATCATTCTGTAAGAGCTCTCTGAGCTCAGCAGAGTTTGGGTTCTTGGGCTGTTTAAGGCCTCTAAGAGTTGCCAAATGCCTGAGCTCATTCTGATTAAGGGTAGCAAAGCTGGATGGTGCCCTCTGGGGGTCACTCTCAACAGAGATGGGTACAGTGGACCCCTCTGCCCCGGCCATTGCTCTTAAGTGTGGGTGGATGTGTTGCAATCTACCTACACTTGGGTTTACCTACTAAACCTATCTAGTAGTTGTAGTCAGGGTGTGCTACTCCCTTTGCTCTACAACAACTAAGTTCAGTAGAACTTATGTATATCTAATCTTGTTTTATATGTACCTACAGGTACCTATGTGATCTTTCAATTGGTAACCAAGAGATTACAATGGTAAAACACAGCAAGCTCAAATCCAACCGCTGCTCACCAATGTGAGAAGTTGGCCTGGTATATGCTGTTCACTAGTTCTAGTGACCACCTTGTACCATGCCAAGCAACCCTTATGGTGTGGTTGTAAGTCAACCTTTTTGGACTAGCTGCCCTAGTGGTAGCGTAGGCTAAGCAGTCTTTGAGGCTAAACTCGTGAAGCGTGTTAAGCAAGCTGTTTTACCAATAGTAACCCCCTTTTATACCAATGAAAGGACACCACACAGATATATATTCAAAATATATATGTATTTATTTCTCAAAGTAACCCCTAGTCTCTTTATGAGCACAGGAGCACAAATCGTCAAACAAGATTATCACCTAATACACAGAAGTTGCACTTTATATGGATAGGCCCTGGTGGCCACTCGAACCATATACTAAAATAGTGGTATAAGTACCACGAACAGAAAAGGGAAAAGGCCTAGGGCCTCTAGAATCGCTGGGCCTACAAGGAGCTAACGTCAGTTAGTGACCAGGAGGTCCACGGGTGGCGTGTGCAGAGCAAATAGTCACACGCGTGCTCCCATAGGTTTCAATGGGTGCGTAAAAAGTACAAAGTTACTGCAAAAGGAATCTTCCGGATGACCTAGGAACTTAAGATTTGGAACACAGGCACTAGAGATGTAATACTACACTTGGGCACAGGTGTGCCAGCTTTACCTCACCCACAGGAAGCGGGTGCATAGGCCTCGAAGTGCGTCGGGTTTCTTCTATCTGTTCCGTGGGGCCTGTAGACAAAAGTGCTGCAGGCGGTCGGTCGGGAAGAGATGCAGTGGATCCAAGAGTGGATCGGAGATGTTGAAGACCTGTAAGCAGAGGGGACAGTGTTCACAGTCACTAGCCAGTGACCAGCGTGGCACCAGGTGGGTACCAGGCGATGTCGGGTGCAAACAGGTGATGAGGGGTAGCTTGTCTCCGCAGCCACGTGGTCCCTGAAGGTCGACGACGTCCAGGAGTCGGCTCACGAGCTGTCCCACGCAGGCTCTCGCTGTCGGCGGTGTCGGCGACTTGATCGAAGCAAACAAGCCTTGGCAAAAGCAATTGCAGGAGGATTCGGAAATCAGCTGTTGGTTCTGACCAGCAAGGTCAGAGGGATTGCTCCTTTGGAGGGGAGCAAGGGCCAGTCTGGAGCAACCAGACCAGCGGTGTTTGTCGTAGATTTCGTCGCCAAGATGGCCACTAGCCAGCGGGCCAGCAACCGGTTAGGCGCGTCGAGTGGCAAAATGCAGAAGGGCCCCACGCAGATCGTGGAGATGCTGGAGGGCTCACCTTTGGTGCAGATGCTGCTCGAGGGTTGGGCTTCTCAGGACCCAAAGCACAACTTGGAGGGAGCCTCGGTTGTTGCACTGGTCAGCTTGTCGTAGTCGTTCCAAGATGGCTGGCTCCACGTGTCTCGGTGCCTCCACGGGTCTCCTCTTTGCAGGGACTGTGGATCGGGCGGTGAGAGGTCTGGAGGTCCAGGTCTTGTCAGTCTCTGGGCTCGGGCTCCGGCGGGAGGCGGCGGCAAAGCAGACGTTGATTCGCTGGATGGTGCTTGCGTTAGCAAGGTGGTCACTCCCTGACCACAGGGGAGATTTTCTTCAGTCTTCTGTGCAGCAGAATGTCGAAGTTCCCGTCTTCTTCTTAGTTTCAAGTTGATTCCAGGATGTCTGAAGTCTTAGGACACAGCTCCTACCTTTATTCGGATTCTAGGGGCCGGACTACCTGCTAGGTCCCTCCCTATGGGTGGGACCAGGAAGGGGGGTGGTTACACCCCCAATCCTTTGTCCAGCTCGCCCCAGGCCCGGGACTGGTGTGCCCCAGGACCGGTTTGAACTGGCATATGCACCGAGGCTCCTTGTGAGCCACAGGCATGTCTGGTTTCTTTCAAGCCCTACCTGACCAATACACAAAATCCTGTCTGGGGTGGTGCATGCACCTCCCCTGGCAGGAAACCCTTTGTCCACACCTCCCAAGCTGGAAGGACTCCCAGCAGCAGGAGGGCAGACTTGTGTCTGTGGTGGCAGCATCCATTTTGTGGAGCTGAGGCTATGTCTGATTTTACCCGGGTTTCAGGTACTGTACATGTCGTGTCCCTCTAGAAGGGTGGAATGCTAACCCCGTCGCCAGAATTGGCGAGGGGTTAGTATTCCAATTCGTATGACACCTTACTCGACATGTTTTGATAAAGCCAAACCAAAGATAGCATTTAACCGCGAGGTTCATAATGCACTTAAGAGTATATGGTATGACGATATCTGGAAACAGTAGAAGGAAGTTGTTCCGACCACTGCAGACAGGCTCAGCTCATGCCAGAGCACCATCTCACATGGAACCAAGCACTCTGCCTTCAGGATTGTTAAGGCCTGCCATAGGAGTGACTTATAGGTTACCAGGTGTCCCATTTAAGGTTAGGTATAGGTATACTACACCCAAGTAAGAGGTGATTACACCAACTTACCCCAGCTGAGTGATCAGCCAGTTGTGTCAGGTTGTTAGGCCAAGCCTGGGGTGGCATAATACATGCTGCAGCCCCTGGCAGGCCTTGGGTACACCAATGCCCTGGGTACCTAGTGTACACTGGTACAGGGGCTGACAGGGTGATCCACTTCCAATTGGTTATGCACCTAGGGTGCATAGTTTTAATTTAGTAGAGAGAACAGCAGGCTGGGGGTCTGATTGGCAGGCCCACAGCCTCAATATGTCAAAAACCAGTGAAGCAAAAAGCAAAAATTTGGGGTGACCATAGGATAGCAGACCCTACTCTCCTACAGTCAGGTAGGGCTTGAAAGAAACCAGACATGCCTGTGGCTCACAAGGAGCCTCGGGGCATATGCCAGTTCAAACCGGTCCTGGGGCACACCAGTCCCGGGCCTGGGGCGAGCTGGACAAAGGATTGGGGGTGTAACCACCCCCCTTCCTGGTCCCACCCATAGGGAGGGACCTAGCAGGTAGTCCGGCCCCTAGAATCCGAATAAAGGTAGGAGCTGTGTCCTAAGACTAGAGACATCCTGGAATCAACTTGAAACTAAGAAGAAGACGGGAACTTCGACATTCTGCTGCACAGAAGACTGAAGAAAATCTCCCCTGTGGTCAGGGAGTGACCACCTTGCTAACGCAAGCACCATCCAGCGAATCACCGTCTGCTTTGCCGCCGCCTCCCGCCGGAGCCCGAGCCCAGAGACTGACAAGACCTGGACCTCCAGACCTCTCACTGCCCGATCCACAGTCCCTGAAAAGAGGAGACCCGTGGAGGCACCGAGACACGTGGAGCCAGCCATCTTGGAACGACTACGACAAGCTGACAAGTGCAACAACCGAGGCTCCCTCCAAGTTGTGCTTTGGGTCCTGAGAAGCCCAACCCTCGAGCAGCATCTGCACCAAAGGTGAGCCCTCCAGCATCTCCACGATCTGCGTGGGGCCCTTCTGCATTTTGCCACTCGACGCGCCTAACCGGTTGCTGGCCCGCTGGCTAGTGGCCATCTTGGCGACGAAATCTACGACAAACACCGCTGGTCTGGTTGCTCCTGACTGGCCCTTGCTCCCCTCCAAAGGAGCAATCCCTCTGACCTTGCTGGTCAGAACCAACAGCTGATTTCCGAATCCTCCTGCAATTGCTTTTGCCAAGGCTTGTTTGCTTCGATCAAGTCGCCGACACCGCCGACAGCGAGAGCCTGCGTGGAACAGCTCGTGAGCCGACTCCTGGACGTCGTCGACCTTCAGGGACCACGTGGCTGCGGAGACAAGCTACCCCTCATCACCTGTTTGCACCCGACATTGCCTGGTACCCACCTGGTGCCACGCTGGTCACTGGCTAGTGACTGTGAACACTGTCCCCTCTGCTTACAGGTCTTCAACATCTCCGATCCACTCTTGGATCCACTGCATCTCTCCCGGACCGACCGCCTGCAGCATCTTTGTCTTCAAGCTCCACGGAACAGATAGAAGAAACCCGACGCACTTTGAGACCTATGCACCCGCTTCCTGTGGGTGAGGTAAAGCTGGTACTCCGGTGCCCATGTGTAGTAATACATCTCTAGTGCCTGTGTTCCAAATCTTAAGTTCCTAGGTCATCCGGAAGATTCCTTTTGCAGTAACTTTGTACTTTTTACGCACCCATTGAAACCTATGGGAGCACGCGTGTGACTATTTGCTCTGCACACGCCACCCGTGGACCTCCTGGTCACTAACTGACGTTAGCTCCTTGTAGGCCCAGCGATTCTAGAGGCCCTAGGCCTTTTCCCTTTTCTGTTCGTGGTACTTATACCACTATTTTAGTATATGGTTTGAGTGGCCACCAGGGCCTATCCATATAAAGTGCAACTTCTGTGTATTCTGTGATAATCTTGTTTGACGATTTGTGCTCCTGTGCTCATAAAGAGACTAGGGGTTACTTTGAGAAATAAATACATATATATTTTGAATATATATCTGTGTGGTGTCCTTTCATTGGTATAAAAGGGGGTTGCATTTGGTAAAACAGCTGGCTTAACACGCTTCACGAGTTTAGCCTCAAAGACTGCTTAGCCTACGCTACCACTAGGGCAGCTAGTCCGAAAAGGTTGACTTACAACCACACCATAAGGGTTGCTTGGCATGGTACAAGGTGATCACTTTAACTAGTGAGCATCATATACCAGGCCAACTTCTCACATTGGTGAGCAGCGGTTGGATTTGAGCTTGCTGTGTTTTACCATTGTAATCTCTTGGTTACCAATTGAAAGATCACATAGGTACCTGTAGGTACATATAAAACAAGATTAGATATACATAAGTTCTACTGAACTTAGTTGTTGTAGAGCAAAGGGAGTAGCACACCCTGACTACAACTACTAGATAGGTTTAGTAGGTAAACCCAAGTGTAGGTAGATTGCAACACATCCACCCACACTTAAGAGCAATGGCCGGGGCAGAGGGGTCCACTGTACCCATCTCTGTCGAGAGTGACCCCCAGAGGGCACCAACCAGCTTTGCTACCCTTAATCAGAATGAGCTCAGGCATTTGGCAACTCTTAGAGGCCTTAAACAGCCCAAGAACCCAAACTCTGCTGAGCTCAGAGAGCTCTTACAGAATGATGAGAATCAGAGAGCACTCAAGAAAGCTTCCCAGTTAGCCCCCTTAGGGACAGGAACAGGAGGCCCCCCTTCTGAAGATGCCACTGAAGTACCCCTTCCCAATAGTCACCCCTTAGATGGGATGCCTACCACAGAGGAAGAAAGTGATGGGGATACAGATGTGAGTGGGGATGAAGGGAGAACTAGCCCAGTGCCAAGTGTTATACTTGGCCCAGCTAAACTAAGGCTATTGGGGACTGACAGTGGGTTCACCCCATTGGATCTCCCCAGTGGACTTAACACAGGGCTTGGAAGGCAAAGGAATCGCTCAGGTGACTCCAATGCTTCCCATGGCTCTAGAGGCTCTCAAGGTCACTCCAGAAGGAGACTGACCACCCCTCAGAGGAGGGAACATGAGGCCAGAATGCAGGAAGCCCAGCTGAGGATCAGGAAGCAGGAGCTAGAAGTAGCCCTGATGGAAGAAAAACTGAGCAAGGCTAGGCAGCATAGAGAGAGTGGGTCTATACCCACTGGTGGCAGCAATGTCCCTAGGGACAAAGATAGGGTCTTTGACAATAGGAACCTGTCCAAGATTGTGCCCCCCTACAAAAGTGGGGATGACATCCACAAATGGATGACTGCTCTTGAGAGAGCCTGCAAAGTGCAGCAGGTTCCTGAAGACCAGTGGGCAGCAATCTTATGGCTCTCCTTTGAGGGGAGAGGCAGAGATAGACTCCTCACTGTTAGAGAAGAGGATGTCAGAAATTACAGAGTCCTGAAGAGTGTCCTAGTTGATGGGTTAGGCTTAACCACTGAACAGTACAGGTTAATGTTCAGAGACACCCAGAAGACACAGACTCAGGACTGGTCTGAATATGTGGAATGTGCCACTAAGGCTTTGGAGGGTTGGTTGCTGGGAAGTAAGGTGTCTGATTATACAGGATTGTACAATTTGATGATGAGAGAGCAGATTTTAAGTAATTGTCAAAACCAGCTTCTCCATCAACACCTGGTAGACTCAGATTTGACCTCTCCCCAAGAATTGGGAAAGAGGGCAGATAAATGGGTCAGGACCAGGATCAGGCCTAAAAACCAGGGTGGTGACCAAAAGAAAGATACCACCAAGCCTCAAGAGAAGGGTGGGGATAAAGAAAAAGAGAAACCTTCCTCAGGGCCCCAAAACTCCACACAGGGTGGTGGGTCCCAAGCTCCCTCCTCTACCACAGCTAAAAAGCCCTACTGCCATGAGTGTAAAACTCCTGGGCATTGGAAAACTGACAGCGGTTGCCCAAGGGCTAAAAACAAAACTGTTCCTCCAATTACTCCTGTCACACCACCTATTACTGTCAGCAGTAATCCCCCAGGTGGTGGGAGTGCCCCCAGAAATCTGGGTGGGTTTACTTGGGGAACACAGGGGGACCCTGGCTTAGCCAATTCCCCTACAGCAACCACTCTTGTCTGTGATGGTGGCATGGGGTTTGCCAACTTCACTGCCTGTCCCAACACTTTGGGTAGGTACAGACAGGAGCCCTACATCAATGGTACAAAAGCTGAGGCCTACAGAGACACTGGGGCTAGCATCACAATGGTGGCCCATTGGCTAGTTCCCTCTGAGCAGCTTTTGCCCGGTTTCTCCTACCAGGTGACTAACATTGATGGCAAACAGAACAGTCATCCCATGGCAGAGGTATGTCTCAGCTGGGGAGGGGTCACTGGCCCTAAAAGGGTAGCAGTGTCCCCAACCTTGCCTGTAGACTGCTTACTGGGGAATGACTTAGAACTCTCAGCTTGGGCTGGAGTTGAACAAGACACCCATTCTAAAATGGTAGGCCTTTCACAAAAGGGTAGGGGGGTTGTGCCATTCACAACCCCTGTCCAAATAGATTTCCTCCCTGAAAAGGTTGGAAGGGCAGTGGTAGCCACAGCCCAGGCACAGACAGACTTCCCTGTAGGGACTGGCAGAGCTGTGACAGTCACAGCTCAAACACAAACTGAGTGCCCCCCTGAAAAGGTTGGCAAGGCTGTAATGGTCTCAGCCTATACTCAGACTGACATAGGTGTAGTGAAGCCTGAAACAATGGATCACTCCACACAAACTGAGAGTAGTGGGGAGGAAGAAAAGTCTCCCTCTCCCCAGACATTAGGAAAAGGTCAGCCTCCTCAGGGATCTGACCTCACCCCTTGTGAAGGAACTGCCCCAGAGGTAGCCAGGCCTGGCCTGGCAGAGCCTCTGATGTCAGTGGCCCCTTCCAAGGTGGGATCCAGTCTGGTGCAGGTAGCCTGCCTCTCTCTACCCTGCCTCAGTCAGCCCAGGGCTGCAGAGGTCAGGGAGGCCAGTGGACCCCCAGAGGGCCCCTGTCCACAAGAACCCCCCCATCAAAAGAATGAGGATTGCCTGGCTAGTAGCCCTAGTCAGGTGATGGGTAAAAACATTCCTGAGGGATCTCCTTTACAGGTAGTTAGGGACCTCCCCCAGGGGGATTCTGTTGGGCACAGGCAAACATGGGACCTTAGGGCCCCAAACCTGACCTGTCCCTCCAGTAAGCCCACAAAAGGGACCCAGCCTCCAGCTTTAGGTAGCCAGAGGCTGACCCTGAGAGCACAGTGCAACTCAGTTAAAGAAAGAAAGGCATCCATGGTGGAGGATGATTGGAGGAAGCTGAGGCCTCACTTTGAGGACACTCACTTCAGTACTCCATCTCAACACCAGCCTTTTACTTTGCCAAGACACACCACAGGTAGAGATTCCCTATGGTGGAGACCCTCTGATACCCTTAGGGTGAGGGATTGCTTAGTGGACCATGAGACAGGGGGTAACCATGCCAGTGCTGGTTCCTCCTTATATGGCCACTTGGGCAATATAGGCTTACCTGGTCAAGGTCAGCCTTATCTCCCTTCGTTTGGGGGGGGGTTGTGTAGGAAGGTGGATATCTGACTATGGTTACCCCCAAATTTTTGCCTAGTGTCTAGCTGGTTTTTCGACTTAGTTGGCCTGAGATCCTGCCATTCAGGCTCTCAGGCTATCTGCTCTCTCTGTAAAATGGACTCCATGTACCCTAGGTACATACCCAATTGGTTGGATCACCCTGTCAGCCCCTGTACCAGTGTACACTAGGTACCCAGGGCATTGGTGTACCCAAGGCCTGCCAAGGGCTGCAGCATGTATTATGCCACCCCAAGGCTTGGCCTAACAATTTGACACAACTGGCTGATCACTCAGCTGGGGTAAGTTGGTGTAATCACCTCTTACTTAGGTGTAGTATACCTATACCTAACCTTAAATGGGACACCTGGTAACCTATAAGTCACTCCTATGGCAGGCCTTAACAATCCTGAAGGCAGAGTGCTTGGTTCCCTGTGAGATGGTGCTCTGGCATGAGCTGAGCCTGTCTGCAGTGGTCGGAACAACTTCCTTCTACTGTTTCCAGATATCGTCATACCATATACTCTTAAGTGCATTATGAACCTCGCGGTTAAATGCTAACTTTGGTTTGGCTTTATCAAAACATGTCGAGTAAGGTGTCATACGAATTGGAATACTAACCCCTCGCCAATTCTGGCGACGGGGTTAGCATTCCACCCTTCTAGAGGGACACGACATGTACAGTGCCTGAAACCCGGGTAAAATCAGACATAGCCTCAGCTCCACAAAATGGATGCTGCCACCACAGACACAAGTCTGCCCTCCTGCTGCTGGGAGTCCTTCCAGCTTGGGAGGTGTGGACAAAGGGTTTCCTGCCAGGGGAGGTGCATGCACCACCCCAGACAGGATTTTGTGTATTGGTCAGGTAGGGCTTGAAAGAAACCAGACATGCCTGTGGCTCACAAGGAGCCTCGGGGCATATGCCAGTTCAAACCGGTCCTGGGGCACACCAGTCCCGGGCCTGGGGCGAGCTGGACAAAGGATTGGGGGTGTAACCACCCCCCTTCCTGGTCCCACCCATAGGGAGGGACCTAGCAGGTAGTCCGGCCCCTAGAATCCGAATAAAGGTAGGAGCTGTGTCCTAAGACTAGAGACATCCTGGAATCAACTTGAAACTAAGAAGAAGACGGGAACTTCGACATTCTGCTGCACAGAAGACTGAAGAAAATCTCCCCTGTGGTCAGGGAGTGACCACCTTGCTAACGCAAGCACCATCCAGCGAATCACCGTCTGCTTTGCCGCCGCCTCCCGCCGGAGCCCGAGCCCAGAGACTGACAAGACCTGGACCTCCAGACCTCTCACTGCCCGATCCACAGTCCCTGAAAAGAGGAGACCCGTGGAGGCACCGAGACACGTGGAGCCAGCCATCTTGGAACGACTACGACAAGCTGACAAGTGCAACAACCGAGGCTCCCTCCAAGTTGTGCTTTGGGTCCTGAGAAGCCCAACCCTCGAGCAGCATCTGCACAAAGGTGAGCCCTCCAGCATCTCCACGATCTGCGTGGGGCCCTTCTGCATTTTGCCACTCGACGCGCCTAACCGGTTGCTGGCCCGCTGGCTAGTGGCCATCTTGGCGACGAAATCTACGACAAACACCGCTGGTCTGGTTGCTCCTGACTGGCCCTTGCTCCCCTCCAAAGGAGCAATCCCTCTGACCTTGCTGGTCAGAACCAACAGCTGATTTCCGAATCCTCCTGCAATTGCTTTTGCCAAGGCTTGTTTGCTTCGATCAAGTCGCCGACACCGCCGACAGCGAGAGCCTGCGTGGGAACAGCTCGTGAGCCGACTCCTGGACATCGTCGACCTTCAGGGACCACGTGGCTGCGGAGACAAGCTACCCCTCATCACCTGTTTGCACCCGACATTGCCTGGTACCCACCTGGTGCCACGCTGGTCACTGGCTAGTGACTGTGAACACTGTCCCCTCTGCTTACAGGTCTTCAACATCTCCGATCCACTCTTGGATCCACTGCATCTCTCCCGGACCGACCGCCTGCAGCATCTTTGTCTTCAAGCTCCACGGAACAGATAGAAGAAACCCGACGCACTTTGAGACCTATGCACCCGCTTCCTGTGGGTGAGGTAAAGCTGGTACTCCGGTGCCCATGTGTAGTAATACATCTCTAGTGCCTGTGTTCCAAATCTTAAGTTCCTAGGTCATCCGGAAGATTCCTTTTGCAGTAACTTTGTACTTTTTACGCACCCATTGAAACCTATGGGAGCACGCGTGTGACTATTTGCTCTGCACACGCCACCCGTGGACCTCCTGGTCACTAACTGACGTTAGCTCCTTGTAGGCCCAGCGATTCTAGAGGCCCTAGGCCTTTTCCCTTTTCTGTTCGTGGTACTTATACCACTATTTTAGTATATGGTTTGAGTGGCCACCAGGGCCTATCCATATAAAGTGCAACTTCTGTGTATTCTGTGATAATCTTGTTTGACGATTTGTGCTCCTGTGCTCATAAAGAGACTAGGGGTTACTTTGAGAAATAAATACATATATATTTTGAATATATATCTGTGTGGTGTCCTTTCATTGGTATAAAAGGGGGTTGCATTTGGTAAAACAGCTGGCTTAACACGCTTCACGAGTTTAGCCTCAAAGACTGCTTAGCCTACGCTACCACTAGGGCAGCTAGTCCGAAAAGGTTGACTTACAACCACACCATAAGGGTTGCTTGGCATGGTACAAGGTGATCACTTTAACTAGTGAGCATCATATACCAGGCCAACTTCTCACAGGCACCATCCATCTTTGCTACCCTTAACCTTAATCAAAATGAGCTCAGGCAGTTGGCAAATATCAGGGGCCTTAAACAGCCCAAGAATCCTACTTCTGCTGAACTCAGGGAGCTTTTACAGGCTGATGAAGATCAGAAAGCTCTCATGAAAGCCTCCCAGTTAGGCCCCTTAGGGACAGGAACAGGAGGCCCCCTTCTGAAGATGCTACTGAAGTACCCCTTTCCAATAGCCATCCCTTAGATGAGAATCATACTACCGAGGAGGAAAGTGGTGAGGATACAGAAAGTAGTGAGGATGAAGGGAGAACTAGCCCAGTGCCAAGTGTTATACTTGGCCCAGCTAAACTAAGGCTATTGGGGACTGACAATGGGAACACCCCATTGGATCTCCCCAGTGGACTTAACCAGGGGCTTGGGAGGCAAAGGATTCACTCAGGTGACTCTAATGCTTCTCATGCCTCTAGAGGCTCTCAAGGTCACTCCAGGAGAAGGATGACCACCCCTCAGAGGAGGGAACATGAGGCCAGAATGCAGGAAGCCCAGCTGAGGATCAGGAAGCAGGAGCTAGAGGTAGCCCTGATGGAAGAGAAACTGAACAAGGCTAGGCAACCTAGAGAGAGTGGGTCTATACCCACTGGTGGCAGCATTGTCCCTAAGGACAAAGATAGGGTCTTTGATAATAGGAACCTGTCTAAGGTTGTGCCCCCCTACAAAAGTGGGGATGACATCCACAAATGGATGACTGCTCTTGAGAGAGCCTGCAAAGTGCAGCAGGTTCCTGAAGACCAGTGGGCAGCAATCCTCTGGCTCTCCTTTGAAGGAAGAGGCAGAGACAGACTCCTCACTGTTAGGGAGGAGGATGTCAGAAATTACAGATCCCTGAAGAGTGTCCTAGTTGATGGGTTAGGCTTAACCACTGAACAGTACAGGTTAATGTTCAGAGACACCCAGAAGACACAGACTCAGGACTGGTCTGAATACATTGAATGTGCCACTAAGGCTTTGGAGGGTTGGTTGCTGGGAAGTAAGGCATCTGATTATACAGGATTGTACAATTTGATGATGAGAGAACAGATTTTAAATAACTGTCAAAACCAGCAACTGCATCAACACTTGGTTGACTCTGATCTGACCTCTCCCCAAGAATTGGGAAAGAAGGCAGACAAATGGGTCAGAACCAGGGTTAAGCAAAAGAACCAGAACCAGGGCCAAGGGGGTGATCAGAAGAAAACAGACCAAAAGGGTGGAGATCAGAAATCTAAAGACCAGAAGTCTTCAACAGGGCCCCAAACTACTGCTAAGGAGGGTGGGTCCCAACAACAATCCAAGGGAAAGAAGAAAGAAGGTCAAAAGAAACCCTGGTGCAATCATTGCAAGAATACAACTCACTGGACTAGTGATTGTAAGAAGGGTGGAGCCCCCAACACTGTTGCCCCTAAGGCACCTGCTCCCAGTACTACTGTTAGCAGTGTTGGTCCCCAGACAAAGGGTGCAGTGGGAATCACTATGGGAACTGAAGGAGATTCTGACTTAGACAGAACCCTGACACAGGCAGTCTTGATCTGTGATGGGGACATTGATTTGTCCCTGACTGTGAGCCCCAGTAACCTGGGCAAGTACAGACAGACTCCTTTAATTAATGAAAAAGTGGCTCAAGCCTACAGGGACACATGTGCCTGTGTCACTATGGTGACACCAGGCTTTGTGGACCCTGGACAGTACATACCAGGTGAGAATTACCTGGTGACCAATGCCAGCAATGCCACTACTTCACATAGTGTGGCAGTTGTTAACTTCTCATGGGGAGGGGTAACTGGCCTCAAAAGGGTTGTGGTTAGTGCAGACCTCCCAGTAGAATGTTTGTTGGGCAATGACCTAGAGAGTTCTCTATGGTCAGAAGTGGAGTACAGGACTCATGCAGAGATGTTAGGTATATCATCACATGTCCTTGCTGTGACCAGGTCACAGGCCAAACAGTGCCTCACTGAACCTCAGGTCTTGGATCCTGGAACAATGGACCAAGCACCTACCAAGAAGAAGAACAGGAGGGTCAAGGCTGTGCCTTCCCCCCTGCCTCAGAGTGATGATCAGCCATCCCAGGAAGCTGATCTAGAGGACCCTGAAGGAACTGTCCCTGAAGAACTTGAACCTGATCAGGTTGAGTTTCTGGGGACAGGGGTGTGAGAAGTTGGCCTGATATGTAGTGCTCACTATTCTAGTGATCACTGTGTATCATTCCAAACGACCCTTATTGATGATTGGTTGTAAGTCAACCTTATAGACCAGCTATCCTAGTAGCGTGGATACGAGCAGTCTTAGGCTAAACTCTAGAGGGCGTGTTAAGCCAGCTGTTTACCATCACATATACCCCTTGAACACCAAGTGAAAGGACTCCACACAAGTTGTTATGAAAATAAAAGGATATTTATTTATAACAAGACTACCCTGGCTCTTTATGAGTCAGGGAGCTAAGCACACTACAAAACTCTTAGGAAAATACTTCAGTTGCACAATTTACACAAATGCCCGAGGGGCACGAGAAACCATCTACACTAACAGTGAAATGCGAATGGTTAGAGTCTGGAGGTACTGATTCCGGAGTGTTCCGATCAGTGGGACTAAACGAAAAAGGAACTGGACACTTGTAGAGCGAACCTGCGATGGAGCACCGAGATGCTCGAGTTACCTAGCCCGGAGGCTGCGGCTGCGTGAAGTTCGGCAAGATGTCGGGAGTCCTCGTGTAGTCTCAGGAGCCTGAAAGAAGAAGTTGCTGGCAGGCGACCAGTGACGATGTTCAGAGCGATCCAAGCCTGGATCGGTGATGAAGGAAACCTGAAAGCAGAGGGGACTCAGTTCTCAACCGCTAGCCAGCGATCGTGTGGGTACCAGGGGGGTACCGGCTGAAGTCACCTCGACCAGGTGAGTGGGTGACATCGGACTCGGCTGTTCCTCGGACCAGGAGGCGCGGCGGCGACCAGGATGGAGGGCGAGCTGTCCCACGAAGGTGTCTGCTGTCGATGATGCTGGGCCCAGGAAGGGGCAGCGGATCTTGGCAGTGGCAACCCAAGCGGGGGAGTCCAGATGGCGTCGGGAGGGGACCAGGAGGGTCCGTGGTACTCCTCTGTTGAAGGGGAGCAAGAGCCAGTCTGGAGCAACCAGACCGGTGATGCAAATAATCTTGGAGCGTCGTGAAGAGGGCCACAAGCCGGTCGGCAAGTGGTCGGACAACGCTGGGAACAGCAAGAAGCGGAAGGGCCCCCACGCAGATCTCGTGGATGCTGGGAGACAGACTTCGATGCTGGAGCTGCTCAGGGTTTTAGGGCTTCTCAAACCCTAGGTGCACTCACTCGAGGGTCCCTCGGTGGGCGTGCTAGATAAGCGTCGTGCAGGTTCTGAAGATAGCCGGTCCCGCAGGTCTCGTCACACCTACGACTCTCAGCTGGGCTGATGAGGTAGGTAAAAGGTCAGAGATGGCAGGGAACTCGGGTCTCGTCGAGCTGGGCAGTCTTGATCCGTAGGAGACGTACAGCAAACCGCAAGCGCTTAGGTGGTGCCTGCTGGTGCAGGGTGGCTACTCCTTAGCCACAAGGGAGAGTCTTCAGAAATAGTCAAGAGTTCCTTTCGTGGAAAGTGGTTCGTGATTCGGAGTTATCCGATTATCTGATTATCCAATTTGGGAAGGGGACTCGCTCCTACCTTTATTCTAAGAAAAGGGGCTGGCCCGTGACTAGGTTCTACCTATGGGTGGAGCCAGGAGGGGGGTGGTTACACCCCTATCCTTTGTCCGGCTTCGCGCCAGATCAGGGGCTGGTGTGCCCCCGAAACTGGTTTGAGCCGGGCTATGCACAGTGAGCACCGGGGTGCCACTTGCAATCACCTTCCTTTCAGCCCTGCCTACCTGGGATACACAAACCCTGTCTGGGATGGTGCTAACACCACCCTCGACAGGAAACCCTTTGTCCAAGCTCCCCTTGCTGGAAGGTCCCCCAGCAGCAGGAGGTCAGACTTGTGTCTGGTGGCAGCATCCATTTTGTGATGCTGAGGCTTGAGTCAACTTTAACCGGGGTTCAAGGTTACTTCCATGTCGTGTCCCTCTAAAAGGGGGGAATGCTAACCCCGTCGCCAGGACTGGCGAGGGGTTCGTATTCCCATTCGTATGACACCTTACTCGACATGTGTAGGTGATGTGATGCCAACGTTAGCAAATAACCGCAAGGATTATAATGCATTAAAAGTAGTTGGCCCGCGTCACCATGGAACGGCTATTAGGACTTGGTTCCGCAAGCCGTCGACGGGCTCAGCTCGCGCCAGAGCACCGTCCCACATGATTCCCGGCACTCTGCCTTCAGGATTGATAAGGCCTGCTATAGGAGTGTGTGAGAAGTTGGCCTGGTATATGATGCTCACTAGTTAAAGTGATCACCTTGTACCATGCCAAGCAACCCTTATGGTGTGGTTGTAAGTCAACCTTTTCGGACTAGCTGCCCTAGTGGTAGCGTAGGCTAAGCAGTCTTTGAGGCTAAACTCGTGAAGCGTGTTAAGCCAGCTGTTTTACCAAATGCAACCCCCTTTTATACCAATGAAAGGACACCACACAGATATATATTCAAAATATATATGTATTTATTTCTCAAAGTAACCCCTAGTCTCTTTATGAGCACAGGAGCACAAATCGTCAAACAAGATTATCACAGAATACACAGAAGTTGCACTTTATATGGATAGGCCCTGGTGGCCACTCGAACCATATACTAAAATAGTGGTATAAGTACCACGAACAGAAAAGGGAAAAGGCCTAGGGCCTCTAGAATCGCTGGGCCTACAAGGAGCTAACGTCAGTTAGTGACCAGGAGGTCCACGGGTGGCGTGTGCAGAGCAAATAGTCACACGCGTGCTCCCATAGGTTTCAATGGGTGCGTAAAAAGTACAAAGTTACTGCAAAGGAGATCTTCCGGGTTGACTAGGAACTTAAGATTTGGAACACAGGCACTAGAGATGTATTACTACACATGGGCACCGGAGTACCAGCTTTACCTCACCCACAGGAAGCGGGTGCATAGGCCTCAAAGTGCGTCGGGTTTCTTCTATCTGTTCCGTGGAGCTTGAAGACAAAGATGCTGCAGGCGGTCGGTCCGGGAGAGATGCAGTGGATCCAAGAGTGGATCGGAGATGTTGAAGACCTGTAAGCAGAGGGGACAGTGTTCACAGTCACTAGCCAGTGACCAGCGTGGCACCAGGTGGGTACCAGGCGATGTCGGGTGCAAACAGGTGATGAGGGGTAGCTTGTCTCCGCAGCCACGTGGTCCCTGAAGGTCGACGACGTCCAGGAGTCGGCTCACGAGCTGTCCCACGCAGGCTCTCGCTGTCGGCGGTGTCGGCGACTTGATCGAAGCAAACAAGCCTTGGCAAAAGCAATTGCAGGAGGATTCGGAAATCAGCTGTTGGTTCTGACCAGCAAGGTCAGATGGATTGCTCCTTTGGAGGGGAGCAAGGGCCAGTCTGGAGCAACCAGACCAGCGGTGTTTGTTGTAGATTTCGTCGCCAAGATGGCCACTAGCCAGCGGGCCAGCAACCGGTTAGGCGCGTCGAGTGGCAAAATGCAGAAGGGCCCCACGCAGATCGTGGAGATGCTGGAGGGCTCACCTTTGGTGCAGATGCTGCTCGAGGGTTGGGCTTCTCAGGACCCAAAGCACAACTTGGAGGGAGCCTCGGTTGTTGCACTTGTCAGCTTGTCGTAGTCGTTCCAAGATGGCTGGCTCCACGTGTCTCGGTGCCTCCACGGGTCTCCTCTTTTCAGGGACTGTGGATCGGGCGGTGAGAGGTCTGGAGGTCCAGGTCTTGTCAGTCTCTGGGCTCGGGCTCCGGCGGGAGGCGGCGGCAAAGCAGACGTTGATGCGCTGGATGGTGCTTGCGTTAGCAAGGTGGTCACTCCCTGACCACAGGGGAGATTTTCTTCAGTCTTCTGTGCAGCAGAATGTCGAAGTTCCCGTCTTCTTCTTAGTTTCAAGTTGATTCCAGGATGTCTGAAGTCTTAGGACACAGCTCCTACCTTTATTCGGATTCTAGGGGCCGGACTACCTGCTAGGTCCCTCCCTATGGGTGGGACCAGGAAGGGGGGTGGTTACACCCCCAATCCTTTGTCCAGCTCGCCCCAGGCCCGGGACTGGTGTGCCCCAGGACCGGTTTGAACTGGCATATGCACCGAGGCTCCTTGTGAGCCACAGGCATGTCTGGTTTCTTTCAAGCCCTACCTGACCAATACACAAAATCCTGTCTGGGGTGGTGCACGCACCTCCCCTGGCAGGAAACCCTTTGTCCACACCTCCCAAGCTGGAAGGACTCCCAGCAGCAGGAGGGCAGACTTGTGTCTGTGGTGGCAGCATCCATTTTGTGGAGCTGAGGCTATGTCTGATTTTACCCGGGTTTCAGGTACTGTACATGTCGTGTCCCTCTAGAAGGGTGGAATGCTAACCCCGTCGCCAGAATTGGCGAGGGGTTAGTATTCCAATTCGTATGACACCTTACTCGACATGTTTTGATAAAGCCAAACCAAAGATAGCATTTAACCGCGAGGTTCATAATGCACTTAAGAGTATATGGTATGACGATATCTGGAAACAGTAGAAGGAAGTTGTTCCGACCACTGCAGACAGGCTCAGCTCATGCCAGAGCACCATCTCACATGGAACCAAGCACTCTGCCTTCAGGATTGTTAAGGCCTGCCATAGGAGTGACTTATAGGTTACCAGGTGTCCCATTTAAGGTTAGGTATAGGTATACTACACCTAAGTAAGAGGTGATTACACCAACTTACCCCAGCTGAGTGATCAGCCAGTTGTGTCAAATTGTTAGGCCAAGCCTGGGGTGGCATAATACATGCTGCAGCCCTTGGCAGGCCTTGGGTACACCAATGCCCTGGGTACCTAGTGTACACTGGTACAGGGGCTGACAGGGTGATCCAACCAATTGGGTATGTACCTAGGGTACATGGAGTCCATTTTAAAGAGAGAACAGCCAGGCTGAGATCCTGAATAGCAGGATCTCAGGCCAACTAAGTCGAAAAACCAGCTAGACACTAGGCAAAAATTTGGGGGTAACCATAGTCAGATATCCACCTTCCTACACAACCCCCCCCCAAACGAAGGGAGATAAGGCTGACCTTGACCAGGTAAGCCTATATTGCCCAAGTGGCCATATAAGGAGGAACCAGCACTGGCATGGTTAACCCCTGTCTCATGGTCCACTAAGCAATCCCTCACCCTAAGGGTATCAGAGGGTCTCCACCATAGGGAATCTCTACCTTTGGTGTGTCTTGGCAAAGTAAAAGGCTGGTGTTGAGATGGAGTACTGAAGTGAGTGTCCTCAAAGTGAGGCCTCAGCTTCCTCCAATCCCCCTCCACCATGGATGCCTTTCTTTCCTTAACTGAGTTGCACTGTGCTCTCAGGGTCAGCCTCTGGCTACCTAAAGCTGGAGGCTGGGTCCCTTTTGTGGGCTTACTGGAGGGACAGGTCAGGTTTGGGGCCCTAAGGTCCCAGGTTTGCCTGTGCCCAACAGAATCCCTCTGGGGGAGGTCCCTAACTACCTGTAAAGGAGATCCCTCAGGAATGTTTTTACCCATCACCTGACTAGGGCTACTAGCCAGGCAATCCTCATTCTTTTGATGGGGGGGTTCTTGTGGACAGGGGCCCTCTGGGGGTCCACTGGCCTCCCTGACCTCTGCAGCCCTGGGCTGACTGAGGCAGGGTAGAGAGAGGCAGGCTACCTGCACCAGACTGGGTCCCACCTTGGAAGGGGCCACTGACATCAGAGGCTCTGCCAGGCCAGGCCTGGCTACCTCTGGGGCAGTTCCTTCACAAGGGGTGAGGTCAGATCCCTGAGGAGGCTGACCTTTTCCTAATGTCTGGGGAGAGGGAGACTTTTCTTCCTCCCCACTACTCTCAGTTTGTGTGGAGTGATCCATTGTTTCAGGCTTCACTACACCTATGTCAGTCTGAGTATAGGCTGAGACCATTACAGCCTTGCCAACCTTTTCAGGGGGGCACTCAGTTTGTGTTTGAGCTGTGACTGTCACAGCTCTGCCAGTCTCTACAGGGAAGTCTGTCTGTGCCTGGGCTGTGGCTACCACTGCCCTTCCAACCTTTTCAGGGAGGAAATCTATTTGGACAGGGGTTGTGAATGGCACAACCCCCCTACCCTTTTGTGACAGGCCTACCATTTTAGAATGGGTGTCTTGTTCAACTCCAGCCCAAGCTGAGAGTTCTAAGTCATTCCCCAGTAAGCAGTCTACAGGCAAGGTTGGGGACACTGCCACCCTTTTAGGGCCAGTGACACCTCCCCAGCTGAGACATACCTCTGCCATGGGATGACTGTTCTGTTTGCCATCAATGTTGGTCACCTGGTAGGAGAAACCAGGCAAAAGCTGCTCAGAGGGAACTAGCCAATGGGCCACCATTGTGATGCTAGCTCCAGTGTCTCTGTAGGCCTCAGCTTTTGTACCATTGATGTAGGGCTCCTGTCTGTACCTACCCAAAGTGTTGGGACAGGCAGTGAAGTTGGCAAACCCCATGCCACCATCACAGACAAGAGTATCTGCTGCAGGGGAATTGGCTAAGCCAGGGTCCCCCTGTGTTCCCCAAGTAAACCCACCCAGATTTCTGGCGGCACTCCCACCACCTGGGGGATTACTGCTGACAGCAATAGGTGGTGTGACAGGAGTAATTGGAGGAACAGTTTTGTATTTAGCCCTTGGGCAACCGCTGTCAGTTTTCCAATGCCCAGGAGTTTTACACTCATGGCAGTAGGGCTTTTTAGCTGTGGTAGAGGAGGGAGCTTGGGACCCACCACTCTGTGTGGAGTTTTGGGGCCCTGAGGAAGGTTTCTCTTTTTCTTTATCCCCACCCTTCTCTTGAGGCTTGGTGGTATCTTTCTTTTGGTCACCACCCTGGTTTTTAGGCCTGATCCTGGTCCTGACCCATTTATCTGCCCTCTTTCCCAATTCTTGGGGAGAGGTCAAATCTGAGTCTACCAGGTGTTGATGGAGAAGCTGGTTTTGACAATTACTTAAAATCTGCTCTCTCATCATCAAATTGTACAATCCTGTATAATCAGACACCTTACTTCCCAGCAACCAACCCTCCAGAGCCTTAGTGGCACATTCCACATATTCAGACCAGTCCTGAGTCTGTGTCTTCTGGGTGTCTCTGAACATTAACCTGTACTGTTCAGTGGTTAAGCCTAACCCATCAACTAGGACACTCTTCAGGACTCTGTAATTTCTGACATCCTCTTCTCTAACAGTGAGGAGTCTATCTCTGCCTCTCCCCTCAAAGGAGAGCCATAAGATTGCTGCCCACTGGTCTTCAGGAACCTGCTGCACTTTGCAGGCTCTCTCAAGAGCAGTCATCCATTTGTGGATGTCATCCCCACTTTTGTAGGGGGGCACAATCTTGGACAGGTTCCTATTGTCAAAGACCCTATCTTTGTCCCTAGGGACATTGCTGCCACCAGTGGGTATAGACCCACTCTCTCTATGCTGCCTAGCCTTGCTCAGTTTCTCTTCCATCAGGGCTACTTCTAGCTCCTGCTTCCTGATCCTCAGCTGGGCTTCTTGCATCTTGGCCTCATGTTCCCTCCTCTGAGGGGTGGTCATCCTTCTCCTGGAGTGACCTTGAGAGCCTCTAGAGCCATGGGAAGCATTGGAGTCACCTGAGCGATTCCTTTGCCTTCCAAGCCCTGTGTTAAGTCCACTGGGGAGATCCAGTGGGGTGAACCCACTGTCAGTCCCCAATAGCCTTGGTTTAGCTGGGCCAAGTATAACACTTGGCACTGGGCTAGTTCTCCCTTCATCCTCACCACTGTCTGTATCCCCCTCACTTTCCTCCTCTGTAGTATGGTTTTCATCTAAGGGATGGCTATTGAAAAGGGGTACCTCAGTGGCATCTTCAGAAGGGGGGCCTCCTGTTCCTGTCCCTAAGGGGGCTAACTGGGAAGCTCTCTTGAGCTCTCTTTGATTCTCATCATCTTGCAAGAGTGCTCTGAGCACAGCAGAGGTAGGGTTCTTGGGCTGTTTAAGGCCTCTAAGAGTTGCCAAATGCCTGAGCTCATTCTGATTAAGGGTAGCAAAGCTGGATGGTGCCCTCTGGGGGTCACTCTCAACAGAGATGGGTACAGTGGACCCCTCTGCCCCGGCCATTGCTCTTAAGTGTGGGTGGATGTGTTGCAATCTACCTACACTTGGGTTTACCTACTAAACCTATCTAGTAGTTGTAGTCAGGGTGTGCTACTCCCTTTGCTCTACAACAACTAAGTTCAGTAGAACTTAAGTATATCTAATCTTGTTTTATATGTACCTACAGGTACCTATGTGATCTTTCAATTGGTAACCAAGAGATTACAATGGTAAAACACAGCAAGCTCAAATCCAACCGCTGCTCACCAATGTGAGAAGTTGGCCTGGTATATGATGCTCACTAGTTAAAGTGATCACCTTGTACCATGCCAAGCAACCCTTATGGTGTGGTTGTAAGTCAACCTTTTCGGACTAGCTGCCCTAGTGGTAGCGTAGGCTAAGCAGTCTTTGAGGCTAAACTCGTGAAGCGTGTTAAGCCAGCTGTTTTACCAAATGCAACCCCCTTTTATACCAATGAAAGGACACCACACAGATATATATTCAAAATATATATGTATTTATTTCTCAAAGTAACCCCTAGTCTCTTTATGAGCACAGGAGCACAAATCGTCAAACAAGATTATCACAGAATACACAGAAGTTGCACTTTATATGGATAGGCCCTGGTGGCCACTCGAACCATATACTAAAATAGTGGTATAAGTACCACGAACAGAAAAGGGAAAAGGCCTAGGGCCTCTAGAATCGCTGGGCCTACAAGGAGCTAACGTCAGTTAGTGACCAGGAGGTCCACGGGTGGCGTGTGCAGAGCAAATAGTCACACGCGTGCTCCCATAGGTTTCAATGGGTGCGTAAAAAGTACAAAGTTACTGCAAAGGAGATCTTCCGGGTTGACTAGGAACTTAAGATTTGGAACACAGGCACTAGAGATGTATTACTACACATGGGCACCGGAGTACCAGCTTTACCTCACCCACAGGAAGCGGGTGCATAGGCCTCAAAGTGCGTCGGGTTTCTTCTATCTGTTCCGTGGAGCTTGAAGACAAAGATGCTGCAGGCGGTCGGTCCGGGAGAGATGCAGTGGATCCAAGAGTGGATCGGAGATGTTGAAGACCTGTAAGCAGAGGGGACAGTGTTCACAGTCACTAGCCAGTGACCAGCGTGGCACCAGGTGGGTACCAGGCGATGTCGGGTGCAAACAGGTGATGAGGGGTAGCTTGTCTCCGCAGCCACGTGGTCCCTGAAGGTCGACGACGTCCAGGAGTCGGCTCACGAGCTGTCCCACGCAGGCTCTCGCTGTCGGCGGTGTCGGCGACTTGATCGAAGCAAACAAGCCTTGGCAAAAGCAATTGCAGGAGGATTCGGAAATCAGCTGTTGGTTCTGACCAGCAAGGTCAGATGGATTGCTCCTTTGGAGGGGAGCAAGGGCCAGTCTGGAGCAACCAGACCAGTGGTGTTTGTCGTAGATTTCGTCGCCAAGATGGCCACTAGCCAGCGGGCCAGCAACCGGTTAGGCGCGTCGAGTGGCAAAATGCAGAAGGGCCCCACGCAGATCGTGGAGATGCTGGAGGGCTCACCTTTGGTGCAGATGCTGCTCGAGGGTTGGGCTTCTCAGGACCCAAAGCACAACTTGGAGGGAGCCTCGGTTGTTGCACTTGTCAGCTTGTCATAGTCGTTCCAAGATGGCTGGCTCCACGTGTCTCGGTGCCTCCACGGGTCTCCTCTTTTCAGGGACTGTGGATCGGGCGGTGAGAGGTCTGGAGGTCCAGGTCTTGTCAGTCTCTGGGCTCGGGCTCCGGCGGGAGGCGGCGGCAAAGCAGACGTTGATGCGCTGGATGGTGCTTGCGTTAGCAAGGTGGTCACTCCCTGACCACAGGGGAGATTTTCTTCAGTCTTCTGTGCAGCAGAATGTCGAAGTTCCCGTCTTCTTCTTAGTTTCAAGTTGATTCCAGGATGTCTGAAGTCTTAGGACACAGCTCCTACCTTTATTCGGATTCTAGGGGCCGGACTACCTGCTAGGTCCCTCCCTATGGGTGGGACCAGGAAGGGGGGTGGTTACACCCCCAATCCTTTGTCCAGCTCGCCCCAGGCCCGGGACTGGTGTGCCCCAGGACCGGTTTGAACTGGCATATGCACCGAGGCTCCTTGTGAGCCACAGGCATGTCTGGTTTCTTTCAAGCCCTACCTGACCAATACACAAAATCCTGTCTGGGGTGGTGCACGCACCTCCCCTGGCAGGAAACCCTTTGTCCACACCTCCCAAGCTGGAAGGACTCCCAGCAGCAGGAGGGCAGACTTGTGTCTGTGGTGGCAGCATCCATTTTGTGGAGCTGAGGCTATGTCTGATTTTACCCGGGTTTCAGGTACTGTACATGTCGTGTCCCTCTAGAAGGGTGGAATGCTAACCCCGTCGCCAGAATTGGCGAGGGGTTAGTATTCCAATTCGTATGACACCTTACTCGACATGTTTTGATAAAGCCAAACCAAAGATAGCATTTAACCGCGAGGTTCATAATGCACTTAAGAGTATATGGTATGACGATATCTGGAAACAGTAGAAGGAAGTTGTTCCGACCACTGCAGACAGGCTCAGCTCATGCCAGAGCACCATCTCACATGGAACCAAGCACTCTGCCTTCAGGATTGTTAAGGCCTGCCATAGGAGTGACTTATAGGTTACCAGGTGTCCCATTTAAGGTTAGGTATAGGTATACTACACCTAAGTAAGAGGTGATTACACCAACTTACCCCAGCTGAGTGATCAGCCAGTTGTGTCAAATTGTTAGGCCAAGCCTGGGGTGGCATAATACATGCTGCAGCCCTTGGCAGGCCTTGGGTACACCAATGCCCTGGGTACCTAGTGTACACTGGTACAGGGGCTGACAGGGTGATCCAACCAATTGGGTATGTACCTAGGGTACATGGAGTCCATTTTAAAGAGAGAACAGCCAGGCTGAGATCCTGAATAGCAGGATCTCAGGCCAACTAAGTCGAAAAACCAGCTAGACACTAGGCAAAAATTTGGGGGTAACCATAGTCAGATATCCACCTTCCTACAGAGTGACTGATAGGAATCCATGTGTCCATTTTAGGGTTTAGGTGTAGGAATACTACACCTACAGCAACGGGTGATTACACCACGTGGCCCCAGCTGTCGTGCAGCCAGTTGTGTCAGATTTGGGCGGCCATTCCAGGGGTGGCATAATACATGCTTCAGCCCCTGGTAGGCCCTGGGTACACCGATGCCCTGGATACCTGTGGTATGCTGAGACAGGGACTGACAAGGCGGCCCAGTTCCAATTAGTGGATGCACCTAATGTACATGTGTGTTAATTTCGAGAGAGAACAGCTAGGCTGTGGGTCTGATTGGCAGGCCCACAGCCGGAGAAAGTCGTAAACCAATGAAGCAAAAGCAAAAAATCTGGGTGATCATAGGATTGCAGACCCTACTCTCCTACAAGGGGGACCTTCAAGGGCTGACTTGAGGCATGCTCAGTTATCCTGTCCCTCTCTTGAACCCCTCAGACAGCTGGCTGCTGCTGAGGCTGCTGGGAATGCTCAAGGTACCCATAAAGTGTATTGGGATGAAGGGCTCCTTTATTCAGAGGCTAGAGACCCCAAGCCTGGTGCTACCAGGAGGTTGGTTATACCTCTGCAATTTAGGGGCTTCCTTCTTACCTTGGCCCATGATATTCCTTTAGCAGGACACTTAGGCCAGAACAAGACTTGGGACCGACTTGTCCCTCACTTTCACTGGCCTCACATGAATGAAGATACAAAGGAGTTTTGTCGCTCCTATGTGACCTGCCAAGCCAGTGGCAAATCAGGTGGCACAACAAAGGCCCCCCTCATACCACTACCTGTGGTGGGGGTCCCCTTTGAAAGAGTGGGAATAGACATAGTGGGTCCCATGGATCCTCCCACTGCATCTGGGCACAGATTTATACTGGTGGTAGTGGATCATGCCACCAGGTATCCAGAGGCAATTCCCCTGAGGACCACTACAGCACCTGTTGTGGCCAGGGCCCTGCTGGGAGTATTCTCCAGAGTGGGGTTTCCTAAGGAGGTAGTTTCTGACAGAGGTACCAACTTCATGTCAGGATACTTGACAGCTATGTGGAAGGAATGTGGTGTCAACTACAAGTTCACCACCCCTTATCACCCACAATGCAATGGGCTTGTTGAGAGATTCAACAAGACCCTAAAGGGTATGATCAAAGGATTACCTGAAAAGCTCAGGCGAAGATGGGACATCCTTCTACCCTGCCTTCTGTTTGCTTACAGAGAGGTCCCACAAAAGGGGGTTGGCTACAGTCCCTGTGAATTGTTGTTTGGGCACCCTGTAAGAGGCCCACTGTGTTTAGTGAAGGAAGGATGGGAGTTACCTCTCAAAAAGCCTAAGCAAGACATAGTGGACTATGTACTTGGTCTCCGCTCCAGGATGGCTGAGTATATGGAGAAGGCATCCAAAAACCTTGAGGCAAGCCAGGCCTTACAGAAAGCTTGGCATGACCAAAAGGCTGTCTTGGTTGAGTTTCAGCCAGGACAGAAGGTATGGGTGTTGGAGCCAGTGGCCCCAGCAGCACTCCAAGACAAATGGTCTGGACCCCATACAATCCTGGAAAAGAAGGGAGAGGTTACCTACTTGGTGGACCTAGGAACTCCCAGGAGTCCCCACAGGGTACTCCATGTTAACAGGTTAAAAGCATATGTTGACAGGGCAGACATGGGCTTGCTCATGGCTACAGATGAGGGACAGGAGGAAGAGAGTGACCCTCTCCCAGACCTGTTATCTCAGAACCCTGAAGATGGCTCAGTTGAAGGAGTGACCCTTGGAGGCAACCTCACTGCCCATCAGCAGACTGAATGTAGACAAGTTCTACAATCATTTCAACATCTGTTTTCCCTAATACCTAGCCAAACTGACTGGTGTACCCATGTGGTGGACACTGGTGACTGTCTGCCTGTAAAGAACAAGCTTTACAGACAACCTGACCACGTCAGGGACTGTATAAAGGCTGAGGTACATAAAATGCTGGAATTAGGTGTCATTGAACCCTCAGAGAGCCCCTGGGCTAGCCAAGTGGTTCTGGTCCCCAAACCTCACACCAAAGATGGCAAGAGAGAGATGAGGTTCTGTGTGGATTGCAGAGGACTCAATGCTGTCACCAGGACAGATGCACACCCTATTTCAAGGGCAGATGAACTCATAGACAAACTAGCTTCTGCTAAGTTTTTGAGCACATTTGACTTGACAGCTGGCTATTGGCAAATCAGATTAGCTGAGGAGTCTAAGGCCAAAACAGCATTCTCAACCCCAGGTGGGCACTACCAGTTTGTGGTGATGCCCTTTGGTCTGAAGAATGCACCTGCCACCTTCCAAAGGTTGGTGAATCAAGTCCTTACTGGGTTGGATGACTTTTGTGCAGCATATCATGATGACATTGCTGTCTTTAGCTCCACCTGGGAGGATCACCTGATCCACCTGAAGAAGGCTCTTGAGGCTCTGCAAAGGGCAGGCCTCACTATCAAGGCTACTAAGTGCCAGATAGGGCAGAGTAAGGTTGTGTATTTGGGCCACCTTGTAGGTGGAGGCCAAGTTCAACCACTGGAGAGTAAGATACAATCCATCAAGGACTGGTCCCCTCCAACCACCCAGACTCAAGTTCGAGCTTTCTTGGGCTTGACTGGGTACTACAGGAAGTTTGTTAAGAACTATGGGTCCATTGTGACTCCTCTTAATGATCTGACATCCAAGAAGATGCCCAAAAAGGTTCAGTGGACAGTAAGCTGTCAAAAGGCATTTGATGACCTGAAGGAGGCCATGTGCTCTGCACCTATCCTGAAAAGTCCTGACTACTCCAAAGAGTTTATTGTCCAAACAGATGCTTCTGAGTTGGGTGTGGGAGCTGTGCTGTCACAACTTAATGTAGATGGTCAAGACCAACCCATTGCTTTTATTAGCAGAAGGTTGACCCCCAGAGAGAAGAATTGGTCAGCTATTGAGAGGGAGGCCTTTGCTGTGGTGTGGGCCCTGAAGAAGCTGAGGCCATACTTGTTTGGCACTCACTTCAAGATTCAGACCGACCATAAGCCCCTCTTATGGCTAAATCAGATGAAGGGTGAAAACCCCAAACTGCTTAGGTGGTCCATTTCCCTACAGGGGATGGACTTTACAGTGGAGCACCGGCCAGGTACTGACCATGGGAATGCAGATGGTCTCTCCAGGTACTTACACTTAGGACATGAAGACGAGACTGGTCAAGGCTAGTTTAATGTCCCTGCGTTTGGGGGGGGGTTGTGTAGGAGAGTAGGGTCTGCTATCCTATGGTCACCCCAAATTTTTGCTTTTTGCTTCACTGGTTTTTGACATATTGAGGCTGTGGGCCTGCCAATCAGACCCCCAGCCTGCTGTTCTCCCTACTAAATTTACACTATGCACCCTAGGTGCATAACCAATTGGAAGTGGATCACCCTGTGAGCCCCTGTACCAGTGTACACTAGGTACCCAGGGCATTGGTGTATCTAAGGCCTACCAGGGGCTGAAGCATGTATTGTGCCACCCCTGGCCTGGCCTAACAAATTTGACACAACTGGCTGATCACTCAGCTGGGGTAAGTTGGTGTAACAACATCTTACTTAGGTGTAGTACACCTATACCTAACCTTAAATGGGACCCATGTTAACCTATAAGTCACTCCTATGGCAGGCCTTAACAATCCTGAAGGCAGAGTGCTTGGTTCCATGTGAGATGGTGCTCTGGCATGAGCTGAGCCTGTCTGCAGTGGTCGGAACAACTTCCTTCTACTGTTTCCAGATATCGTCATACCATATACTCTTAAGTGCATTATGAACCTCGCGGTTAAATGCTATCTTTGGTTTGGCTTTATCAAAACATGTCGAATAAGGTGTCATACGAATTGGAATACTAACCCCTCGCCAATTCTGGCGACGGGGTTAGCATTCCACCCTTCTAGAGGGACACGACATGTACAGTACCTGAAACCCGGGTAAAATCAGACATAGCCTCAGCTCCACAAAATGGATGCTGCCACCACAGACACAAGTCTTCTCTCCTGCTGCTGGGAGTCCTTCCAGCTTGGGAGGTGTGGACAAAGGGTTTCCTGCCAGGGGAGGTGCGTGCACCACCCCAGACAGGATTTTGTGTATTGGTCAGGTAGGGCTTGAAAGAAACCAGACATGCCTGTGGCTCACAAGGAGCCTCGGTGCATATGCCAGTTCAAACCGGTCCTGGGGCACACCAGTCCCGGGCCTGGGGCGAGCTGGACAAAGGATTGGGGGTGTAACCACCCCCCTTCCTGGTCCCACCCTTAGGGAGGGACCTTGCAGGTAGTCCGGCCCCTAGAATCCGCTTAAAGGTAGGAGCTGTGTCCTAAGACTTCAGACATCCTGGAATCAACTTGAAACTAAGAAGAAGACGGGAACTTCGACATTCTGCTGCACAGAAGACTGAAGGAAATCTCCCCTGTGGTCAGGGAGTGACCACCATGCTAACGCAAGCACCATCCAGCGAATCAACGTCTGCTTTGCCGCCGCCTCCCGCCGGAGCCCGAGCCCAGAGACTGACAAGACATGGACCTCCAGACCTCTCACCGCCCGATCCACAGTCTCTGAAAAGAGGAGACCCGTGGAGGCAACGAGATACGTGGAGCCAGCCATCTTAAAACGACCACGACAAGCTGCAAGTGCAACAACCGAGGCTCCCTCCAAGTTGTGCTTTGGGATCTGAAAAGCCCAACCCTCGAGCAGCAGCTGCACCAAAGGTGAGCCCTCCAGCATCTCCACGATCTGCGTGGGGCCCTTCTGCATTTTGCCACTCGACGTGCCTAACCGGTTGCTGGCCCGCTGGCTAGTGGCCATCTTGGCGACGAACTTCAAGAAATACACCACTGGTCTGGTTGCTCCAGACAGGCCCTTGCTCCCCTCCAAAGGAGCAGTCCCTCTGACCTTGCTGGTCAGAACCATCAGCTTATTTCGTTTTCCACAACAATTGCTTTTGCCAAGGCTTGTTTGCCTCGATCAAGTCGCCGACACGGCCGACAGCGAGAGCCTGCGTGGGACATCTCATAAACCGACTCCTGGACGTCGTCGACCTCCAGGGACCACGTGGCTGCAGAGACAAGCTACACCTTTCTTCCTGTTTGCACCCGACATCGCCTGGTACCCACCTGGTGCCACGCTGGTCACTGGCTAGTGACTGTGAACACTGTCCCCTCTGCTTACAGGTCTTCTACAACTCCGATCCACTCTTGGATCCACCGCATCTCTTCCGGACCGACCGCCTGCAGCATCTTTGTCCACAGGCTCCATTGACCCGATAGAAGAAACCTGACGCACTTCGACACCTATGCACCCGCTTCCTGTGGGTGAGGTAAAGCTGGCACTCCGGTGCCAAAGTGTAGAGTAACATCTCTAGTGTCTGTGTTTCCAATCTTAAGGTCATAGTCCATCCGGAAGATCCTTTTTGCAGTAACTTTGTACTTTTTACGCACCCATTGAAAACCTATGGGAGCACGCGTGTGACTATTTGCTCTGCACACGCACCCCGTGGACCTCCTGGTCACTAACTGAAGTTAGCTCCTTGTAAGCCCAGCGATTCTAGAGGCCCTAGGCCCTTTCCCTTTTCTGTTCGTGGTACTTATACCACTATTTTAGTATATGGTTTGAGCGGCCACCAGGGCCTATCCATATAAAGTGCAACTTCTGTGTATTCTACTGTAATCTTGTTTGACGATTTGTGCTCCTGTGCTCATAAAGAGACTAGGGGTTACTTTGAGAAATAAATACATATATATTTTGAATATATATCTGTGTGGTGTCCTTTCATTGGTATAAAAGGGGGGTTGCATTTGGTAAAACAGCTGGCTTATCACGCTTCACGAGTTTAGCCTCAAAGACTGCTTAGCCTACGCTACCACTAGGGCAGCTAGTCCGAAAAGGTTGACTTACAACCACACCATCAGGGTTGCTTGGCATGGTACAAGGTGGTCACTTTAACTAGTGAACATCATATACCAGGCCAACTTCTCACAGGCGCAAAACGCAACGTAGTCACACCTCAATTTTGCAGTGAAAATGACCCTTTTTTGGCAAAGTGCCTAGCTGTAGTTTTTGAACCCTTGCCCTGCCGGCACCTAGGGAAACCTAGCAAACCTATATATTTTCAAAAACTAGACACCCAGGAGAATCTAGGATGGGGTGACTTGAGTGCCTCCCACCCTGGTCTTTTACCCAGAATCCCTTGCAAACGTAAATAATTGACAAAAAAAACACATTTTCCCCACACTTCTGTGATGGAAAGTTCTGGAATCTGCGTGGATCCACAAATTTCCACCCACCCCGCGTTTCCCAAAGTCCTACGAGAAAAATGGTACCTCACTTGTGCGGGTCGGCCTAGTGCCCGCGATAGGAAACGACGCAACATGGTCACACCTCAATTTTGCAGTGAAAAATTGCCCTTTTTTGGCAAAGTGACTAGCTGTAGTTTTTGAACCCTAGCTCTGCCGGCACCTAGGGAAACCTAGCAAACCTATATATTTTTGAAAACTAGACACCCAGGGAAATCCAGGATGGGGTGACTTGAGTGCCTACCACCAGGGTCTGTTACCCAGAATCCCTTGCAAACTTAAAAAATTGACAAAAAAAACACATTTTCCCCACATTTCTGTGATGGAAAGTTCTGGAATCTGCGTGGATCCACAAATTTCCACCCACCCCGCATTCCCCAAAGTCCTACGAGAAAAATGGTACCTCACTTGTGCGGGTCGGCCTAGTGCCCACGACAGGAAACGGCGCAAAATGCAACGTGGTCACACCTCAATTTTGCAGTGAAAAATGACCCTTTTTTGGCAAAGTGACTAGCTGTAGTTTTTGAACCCTAGCTCTGCCGGCACCTAGGGAAACCTAGCAAACCTATATATTTTTGAAAACTAGACACCCAGAGGAATCCAGGATGGGGTGACTTGAGTGCCTCCCACCAGGGTCTGTTACCCAGAATCCCTTGCAAATGTAAAAAAAAATTGACAAAAAAAACACATTTTCCCCACATTTCTGTGATGGAAAGTTCTGGAATCTGCGTGGATCCACAAATTTCCACCCACTCCGCGTTTCCCAAAGTCCTATGAGAAAAATGGTACCTCACTTGTGTGGGTCGGCCTAGTGCCCGTGACAGGAGACGACGCAAAACGCAACGTGGTCACACCTCAATTTTGCAGTGAAAAATGACCCTTTTTTGGCAAAGTGCCTAGCTGTAGTTTTTGAACCCTAGCCCTGCCGGCACCTAGGGAAATGTAGGAGAGTAGGGTCTGCTATCCTATGGTCACCCCAAATTTTTGCTTTTTGCTTCACTGTTTTTTGACATATTGAGGCTGTGGGCCTGCCAATCAGACCCCCAGCCTGCTGTTCTCTCTACTAAATTTACACTATGCACCCTAGGTGCATAACCAATTGGAAGTGGATCACCCTGTGAGCCCCTGTACCAGTGTACACTAGGTACCCAGGGCATTGGTGTATCTAAGGCCTACCAGGGGCTGAAGCATGTATTGTGCCACCCCTGGCCTGGCCTAACAAATTTGACACAACTGGCTGATCACTCAGCTGGAGTAAGTTGGTGTAACCACCTCTTACTTAGGTGTAGTATACCTATACCTAACCTTAAATGGGACCCATGTTAACCTATAAGTCACTCCTATGGCAGGCCTTAACAATCCTGAAGGCAGAGTGCTTGGTTACATGTGAGATGGTGCTCTGGCATGAGCTGAGCCTGTCTGCAGTGGTCGGAACAACTTCCTTCTACTGTTTCCAGATATCGTCATACCATATACTCTTAAGTGCATTATGAACCTCACGGTTAAATGCTATCTTTGGTTTGGCTTTATCAAAACATGTCGAGTAAGGTGTCATACGAATAGGAATACTAACCCCTCGCCAATTCTGGCGACGGGGTTAGCATTCCACCCTTCTAGAGGGACACGACATGTACAGTACCTGAAACCCGGGTAAAATCAGACATAGCCTCAGCTCCACAAAATGGATGCTGCCACCACAGACACAAGTCTGCCCTCCTGCTGCTGGGAGTCCTTCCAGCTTGGGAGGTGTGGACAAAGGGTTTCCTGCCAGGGGAGGTGCGTGCACCACCCCAGACAGGATTTTGTGTATTGGTCAGGTAGGGCTTGAAAGAAACCAGACATGCCTGTGGCTCACAAGGAGCCTCGGTGCATATGCCAGTTCAAACCGGTCCTGGGGCACACCAGTCCCGGGCCTGGGGCGAGCTGGACAAAGGATTGGGGGTGTAACCACCCCCCTTCATGGTCCCACCCTTAGGGAGGGACCTAGCAGGTAGTCCGGCCCCTAGAATCTGCTTAAAGGTAGGAGCTGTGTCCTAAGACTTCAGACATCCTGGAATCAACTTGAAACTAAGAAGAAGACGGGAACTTCGACATTCTGCTGCACAAAAGACTGAAGGAAATCTCCCCTGTGGTCAGGGAGTGACCACCTTGCTAACGCAAGCACCATCCAGCGAATCAACGTCTGCTTTGCCGCCGCCTCCCGCTGGAGCCCGAGCCCAGAGACTGACAAGACCTGGACCTCCAGACCTCTCACCGCCCGATCCACAGTCCCTGAAACGAGGAGACCCGTGGAGGCAACGAGACACGTGGAGCCAGCCATCTTGAAACGACCACGACAAGCTGCAAGTGCAACAACCAAGGCTCCCTCCAAGTTGTGCTTTGGGATCTGAGAAGCCCAACCCTCGAGCAGCATCTGCACCAAAGGTGAGCCCTCCAGCATCTCCACGATCTGCGTGGGGCCCTTCTGCATTTTGCCACTCGACGCGCCTAACCGGTTGCTGGCCCGCTGGCTAGTGGCAATCTTGGCGACAAACTTCAAGAAATACACCACTGGTCTGGTTGCTCCAGACTGGCCCTTGCTCCCCTCCAAAGGAGCAGTCCCTCTGACCTTGCTGGTCAGAACCATCAGCTTATCTTGTTCTCCACAACAATTGCTTTTGCCAAGGCTTGTTTGCTTCGATCAAGTCGCCGACACCGCCGACAGCGAGAGCCTGCGTGGGACAGCTCGTGAACCAACTCCTGGACGTCGTCAACCTCCAGGGACCACGTGGCTGCAGAGACAAGCTACACCTTTCTTCCTGTTTGCACCCGACATCGCCTGGTACCCACCTGGTGCCACGCTGGTCACTGGCTAGTGACTGTGAACACTGTCCCCTCTGTTTACAGGTCTTCTACAACTCCGATCCACTCTTGGATCCACCGCATCCCTTCCGGACCGACCGCCTGCAGCATCTTTGTCCACAGGCTCCATTGACCCGATAGAAGAAACCCGACGCACTTCGACACCTATGCACCCGCTTCCTGTGGGTGAGGTAAAGCTGGCACTCCAGTGCCCAAGTGTAGAGTAACATCTCTAGTGTCTGTGTTTCCAATATTAAGGTCATAGTCCATCCGGAAGATCCTTTTTGCAGTAACTTTGTAACTTTTACGCACCCATTGAAAACCTATGGGAGCACGCGTGTGACTATTTGCTCTGCACACGCAACCCGTGGACCTCCTGGTCACTAACTGAAGTTAGCTCCTTGTAGGCCCAGCGATTCTAGAGGCCCTAGGCCTTTTCCCTGTTCTGTTCGTGGTACTTATACCACTATTTTAGTATATGGTTTGAGCGGCCACCAGGGCCTATCCATATAAAGTGCAACTTCTGTGTATTCTACTGTAATCTTGTTTGACGATTTGTGCTCCTGTGCTCATAAAGAGACTAGGGGTTACTTTGAGAAATAAATACACATATATTTTGAATATATATCTGTGTGGTGTCCTTTCATTGGTATAAAAGGGGGTTACATTTGGTAAAACAGCTGGCTTAACACGCTTCACGAGTTTAGCCTCAAAGACTGCTTAGCCTACGCTACCACTACGGCAGCTAGTCCGAAAAGGTTGACTTACAACCACACCATAAGGGTTGCTTGGCATGGTACAAGGTGGTCACTTTAACTAGTGAACATCATATACCAGGCCAACTTCTCACAGGAAACCTAGCAAACCTGTATATTTTTGAAAACTAGACACCCTGGGGAATCCAGGATGGGGTGACTTGAGTGCCTCCCACCATGGTCTGTTACCCAGAATCCCTTGCAAACGTAAATAATTGACAAAAAAAACCACATTTTCCCCACATTTCTGTGATGGAAAGTTCTGCAATCTGCGTGGATCCACAAATTTTCACCCACCCCGCGTTCCCCAAAGTCCTACGAGAAAAATGGTACCTCACTTGTGCGGGTCGGCATAGGGCCCGCGACAGGAAACGGCGCAAAACGCAACATGGTCACACCTCAATTTTGCAGTGAAAAATGACCCTTTTTTGGCAAAGTGACTAGCTGTAGTTTTTGAACCCTAGCTCTGCCGGCACCTAGGGAAACCTAGCAAACCTATATATTTTTGAAAACTAGACACCCTGGGGAATCCAGGATGGGGTGACTTGAGTGCCTACCACCAGGGTCTGTTACCCAGAATCCCTTGCAAATGTAAAAAATTGACAAAAAAAACACATTTCCTCCACATTTCTGTGATGGAAAGTTCTGGAATATGCGTGGATCCACAAATTTCCACCCACCCCGCGTTCCCCAAAGTCCTACGAGAAAAATGGTACCTCACTTGTGCGGGTCGGCCTAGTGCCCTGTAGGAGAGTAGGGTCTGCTATCCTATGGTCACCCCAAATTTTTGCTTTTTGCTTCACTGGTTTTTGACATATTGAGGCTGTGGGCCTGCCAATCAGACCCCCAGCCTGCTGTTCTCTCTACTAAATTAAAACTATGCACCCTAGGTGCATAACCAATTGGAAGTGGATCACCCTGTCAGCCCCTGTACCAGTGTACACTAGGTACCCAGGGCATTGGTGTACCCAAGGCCTGCCATGGGCTGAAGCATGTATTATGCCACCCCAGGCTTGGCCTAACAATTTGACACAACTGGCTGATCACTCAGCTGGGGTAAGTTGGTGTAATCACCTCTTACTTAGGTGTAGTATATCTATACCTAACCTTAAATGGGATACCTGGTAACCTATAAGTCACTCCTATGGCAGGCCTTAACAATCCTGAAGGCAGAGTGCTTGGTTCCATGTGAGATGGTGCTCTAGCATGAGCTGAGCCTGTCTGCAGTGGTCGGAACAACTTCCTTCTACTGTTTCCAGATATCGTCATACCATATACTCTTAAGTGCATTATGAACCTCGCGGTTAAATGCTATCTTTGGTTTGGCTTTATCAAAACATGTCGAGTAAGGTTTCATACGAATTGGAATACTAACCCCTCGCCAATTCTGGCGACGGGGTTAGCATTCCACCCTTCTAGAGGGACACGACATATACAGTACCTGAAACCCGGGTAAAATCAGACATAGCCTCAGCTCCACAAAATGGATGCTACCACCACAGACACAAGTCTGCCCTCCTGCTGCTGGGAGTCCTTCCAGCTTGGGAGGTGTGGACAAAGGGTTTCCTGCCAGGGGAGGTGCATGCACCACCCCAGACAGGATTTTGTGTATTGGTCAGGTAGGGCTTGAAAGAAACCAGACATGCCTGTGGCTCACAAGGAGCCTCGGTGCATATGCCAGTTCAAACCGGTCCTGGGGCACACCAGTCCCGGGCCTGGGGCGAGCTGGACAAAGGATTGGGGGTGTAACCACCCCCCTTCCTGGTCCCACCCATAGGGAGGGACCTAGCAGGTAGTCCGGCCCCTAGAATCCGCTTAAAGTTAGGAGCTGTGTCCTAAGACTTCAGACATCCTGGAATCAACTTGAAACTAAGAAGAAGACGGGAACTTCGACATTCTGCTGCACAGAAGACTGAAGGAAATCTCCCCTGTGGTCAGGGAGTGACCACCTTGCTAACGCAAGCACCATCCAGCAAATCAACGTCAGCTTTGCCGCCACCTCCCGCCGGAGCCCGAGCCCAGAGACTGACAAGACCTGGACCTCCAGACCTCTCACCGCCCGATCCACAGTCCCTGAAAAGAGGAGACCCGTGGAGGCACCGAGACACGTGGAGCCAGCCATCTTGAAACGACCACGACAAGCTGACAAGTGCAACAACCGAGGCTCCCTCCAAGTTGTGCTTTGAGACCTGAGAAGCCCAACCCTCGAGCAGCATCTGCACCAAAGGTGAGCCCTCCAGCATCTCCACGATCTGCGTGGGGCCCTTCTGCATTTTGCCACTCGACGCGCCTAACCGGTTGCTGGCCCGCTGGCTAGTAGCCATCTTGGCGACGAACTTTACAAAATACACTGCTGGTCTGGTTGCTCCAGACTGGCCCTTGCTCCCCTCCAAAGGAGCAGTCCTTCTGACCTTGCTGGTCAGAACCATCAGCTTATTTCATCTCCTACAACAATTGCTTTTGCCAAGGCTTGTTTGCTTCGATCAAGTCGCTGACACCGCCGACAGCGAGAGCCTGCGTGGGACAGCTCGTGAACCGACTCCTGGACGTCGTCGAGCTCCAGGGACCACGTGGCTGCAGAGACAAGCCACACCTTTCTTCCTGTTTGCACCCGACATTGCCTGGTACCCACATGGTGCCACGCTGGTCACTGGCTAGTGACTGTGAACACTGTCCCCTCTGCTTACAGGTCTTCAACATCTCCGATCCACTCTTGGATCCACTGCATCTCTCCCGGACCGACCGCCTGCAGCATCTTTGTCTTCAAGCTCCACGGAACAGATAGAAGAAACCCGACGCACTTCGAGGCCTATGCACCCGCTTCCTGTGGGTGAGGTAAAGCTGGCACACCTGTGCCCAAGTGTAGTATTACATCTCTAGTACCTGTGTTCCAGATCTTGAGTTCCTAGTCCACCCGGAAGATCCTTTTTGCAGTAACTTTGTACTTTTTACGCACCCATTGAAACCTATGGGAGCACGCGTGTGACTATTTGCTCTGCACACGCCACCCGTGGACCTCCTGGTCACTAACTGAAGTTAGCTCCTTGTAGGCCCAGCGATTCTAGAGGCCCTAGGCCTTTTCCCTTTTCTGTTCGTGGTACTTATACCACTATTTTAGTATATGGTTTGAGCGGCCACCAGGGCCTATCCATATAAAGTGCAACTTCTGTGTATTCTACTGTAATCTTGTTTGATGATTTGTGCTCCTGTGCTCATAAAGAGACTAGGGGTTACTTTGAGAAATAAATACATATATATTTTGAATATATATCTGTGTGGTGTCCTTTCATTGGTATAAAAGGGGGTTGCATTTGGTAAAACAGCTGGCTTAACACGCTTCACGAGTTTAGCCTCAAAGACTGCTTAGCCTACGCTACCACTAGGGCAGCTAGTCCGAAAAGGTTGACTTACAACCACACCATAAGGGTTGCTTGGCATGGTACAAGGTGATCACTTTAACTAGTGAGCATCATATACCAGGCCAACTTCTCACATGCCCGAAACAAGAAACGGCGCAAAACGCAACGTGGTGACACCTCAATTTTGCATTGAAAAATGACCCTTTTTTGGCAAAGTGCCTAGCTGTAGTTTTTGAACGCTAGCCCTGCCGGTATCTAGGGAAAGCTAGCAAATCTATATATTTTTGTAAACTAGACACCCAGGGGAATCCAGGATGGGGTGACTTGAGTGCCTACCACCAGGGTCTGTTACCCAGAATCCCTTGCAAACGTAAAAAATTTACAAAAAAAACACATTTTTCCCACATTTCTGTGATGGAAAGTTCTGGAATCTGCGTGGATCCACAAATTTCCACCCACCCCGCGTTCCCCAAAGTCCTACGAGAAAAATAGTACCTCACTTGTGCGGGTCGGCTTAGTGCCCGCGACAGGAAACGGCGCAAAACGCAACGTGGTCACACCTCAATTTTGCAGTGAAAAATGACCCTTTTTTGGCAAAGTGACTAGCTGTAGTTTTTGAACCCTAGCTCTGCCGGCACCTAGGGAAACCTAGCAAACCTATATATTTTTGAAAACTATACACCCAGGGGAATCCAGGAGGGGGTGACTTGAGTGCCTACCACCAGGGTCTGTTACCCAGAATCCCTTGCAAATGTAAAAAATTGACAAAAAAAACACATTTTCCCCACATTTCTGTGATGGAAAGTTCTGGAATCTGTGTGGATCCACAAATTTCCACCCACCTCGCGTTCCCCAAAGTCCTACGAGAAAAATGGTACCTCACTTGTGTGGGTCAACCTAGTGCCCGCGACAGGAAACGGCGCAAAACGCAACGTGGTGACACCTCAATTTTGCAGTGAAAAATGACCCTTTTTTGGCAAAGTGACTAGCTGTAGTTTTTGAACCCTAGCTCTGCCGGCACCTAGGGAAACCTAGCAAACCTATATATTTTTGAAAACTAGACACCCAGGGGAATCCAGGATGGGGTGACTTGAGTGCCTACCACCAGGGTGTGTTACCCAGAATCCCTTGCAAATGTAAAAAATTGACAAAAAAAACACATTTTCCCCACATTTCTGTGATGGAAAGTTCTGGAATCTGCGTGGATCCACAAATTTTTACCCACTCCGCGTTTCCCAAAGTCCTATGAGAAAAATGGTACCTCACATGTGTGGGTCGGCCTAGTGCCCGCAACAGGAAACGGCGCAAAACGCAACATGGTCACACCTCAATTTTGCAGTGAAAAATGACCCCTTTTTGGCAAAGTGCATAGCTGTAGTTTTTGAACCCTAGCCCTGCCGGCACCTAGGGAAAGCTAGCAAATTTATATATTTTCGAAAACTAGACACCCAGGGGAATCCAGGATGGGGTGACTTGAGTGCCTGCCACCAGGGTCTGTTACCCAGAATCCCTTGCAAATGGAAACAATTGACAAAAAAAACACATTTTCCCCACATTTCTGTGATGAAAAGTTCTGGAATCTGCGTGGATCCACAAATTTCCACCCACCCCGCATTCCCCAAAGTCCTACGAGAAAAATGGTACCTCACTTGTGCGGGTCGGCCTACTGCCCGCGACAGGAAACGGCGCAAAACGCAACGTGGTGACACCTCAATTTTGCAGTGAAAAATGACCCTTTTTTGGCAAAGTGACTAGCTGTAGTTTTTGAACCCTAGCTCTGCCGGCACCTAGGGAAACCTAGCAAACCTATATATTTTTGAAAACTAGACACCCAGGGGAATCCAGGATGGGGTGACTTGAGTGCCTACCACCAGGGTGTGTTACCCAGAATCCCTTGCAAATGTAAAAAATTGACAAAAAAAACACATTTTCCCCACATTTCTGTGATGGAAAGTTCTGGAATCTGCGTGGATCCACAAATTTTCACCCACTCCGCGTTTCCCAAAGTCCTATGAGAAAAATGGTACCTCACATGTGTGGGTCGGCCTAGTGCCCGCAACAGGAAACGGCGCAAAACGCAACATGGTCACACCTCAATTTTGCAGTGAAAAATGACCCCTTTTTGGCAAAGTGCATAGCTGTAGTTTTTGAACCCTAGCCCTGCCGGCACCTAGGGAAAGCTAGCAAATCTATATATTTTCGAAAACTAGACACCCAGGGGAATCCAGGATGGGGTGACTTGAGTGCCTGCCACCAGGGTCTGTTACCCAGAATCCCTTGCAAATGGAAACAATTGACAAAAAAAACACATTTTCCCCACATTTCTGTGATGAAAAGTTCTGGAATCTGCGTGGATCCACAAATTTCCACCCACCCCGCATTTCCCAAAGTCCTACGAGAAAAATGGTACCTCACTTGTGCGGGTCGGCCTACTGCCCGCGACAGGAAACGGCGCAAAACGCCACGTGGTCACACCTCAATTTTGCAGTGAAAAATGACCCTTTTTTGGCAAAGTGCCTAGCTGTAGTTTTTGAACCCTAGCCCTGCCGGCACCTAGGGAAAGCTAGCAAATCTATATATTTTTGAAAACTAGACACCCAGGGGAATCCAGGATGGGATGACTTGAGTGACTACCACCAGGGTCTGTTACCCAGAATCCCTTGCAAACGTAAATAATTGACAAAAAAAACACATTTTCCCCACATTTCTGTGATGGAAAGTTCTGGAATCTGCGTAGATCCACAAATTTCCACCCACCCCGCGTTCCCCAAAGTCCTACAAGAAAAATGGTACCTCACTTGTGCGGGTCAGCCTAGTGCCCTCAACAGGAAATGGCGCAAAATGCAACGTGGTCACACCTCAATTTTGCAGTGAAAAATGACCCTTTTTTGGCAAAGTGCCTAGCTGTAGTTTTTGAACCCTAGCCCTGCCGGAACCTAGGGAAAGCTAGCAAATCTATATATTTTTGAAAACTAGACACCCAGGGGAATCCAGGATGGGTTGACTTCAGTGCCTCTCACCATGGTCTGTTACCCAGAATCCCTTGCAAACGTAAATAATTCACAAAAAAACACATTTTCCCCACATTTCTGTGATGGAAAGTTCTGGAATCTGCGTGGATCCACAAGTTTCCACCCACCCCGCGTTCCCCAAAGTCCTACGAGAAAAATGGTACCTCACTTGTGCGGGTCGGCCTAGTGCCCGAAACAGGAAACGGCGCAAAACGCAACGTGGTGACACCTCAATTTTGCAGTGAAAAATGACCCTTTTTTGGCAAAGTGCCTAGCTGTAGTTTTTGAACCCTAGCCCTGCCGGCACCTAGGGAAAGCTAGCAAATCTATATATTTTTGAAAACTAGACACCCAGGGGAATCCAGGATGGGGTGACTTGAGTGCCTACCACCAGGGTCTGTTACCCAGAATCCCTTGCAAACGTAAAAAAGTGACAAAAAAAACACATTTTCCCCACATTTCTGTGATGGAAAGTTCTGGAATCTGCGTGGATCCACAAATTTCCACCCACCCCGCGTTCCCCAAAGTCCTACGAGAAAAAAGGTACCTCACTTGTGCGGGGCGGCCTAGTGCCCTCGACAGAAAACGGCGCAAAACGCAACGTGGTCACACATCAATTTTGCAGTGAAAAATGACCCTTTTTTGGCAAAGGGCCTAGCTGTAGTTTTTGAACCCTAGCCCTGCCGGCACCTAGGGAGACCTAGCAAACCTATATATTTTTGAAAACTAGACACCCAGGGGAATCCAGGATGGGGTGACTTGAGTGCCTCCCACCAGGGTCTGTAACCCAGAATCCCTTGCAAACTTAAAAAATTGACAAAAAAACACATTTTCCCCACATTTCTGTGATGGAAAGTTCTGGAATCTGCATGGATCCACAAATTTCCACCCACCCCGTGTTCCCCAAAGTCCTACGAGAAAAATGGTACCTCACTTGTGTGGGTCGGCCTAGTGCCCGCGACAGGAAGAGACGCAAAACGCAACGTGGTCACACCTCAATTTTGCAGTGAAAAATGACCCTTTTTTGGCAAAGTGCCTAGCTGTAGTTTTTTAACCCTAGCCCTGCCGTCACCTATGGAAACCTAGCAAACCTATATATTTTCGAAAACTAGACACCCAGGGGAATCCAGGATGGGGTGACTTGAGTGCCTGCCACCAGGGTCTGTTACCCAGAATCCCTTGCAAATGGAAACAATTGACAAAAAAAACACATTTTCCCCACATTTCTGTGATGAAAAGTTCTGGAATCTGCGTGGATCCACAAATTTCCACCCACCCCGCATTTCCCAAAGTCCTACGAGAAAAATGGTACCTCACTTGTGCGGGTCGGCCTACTGCCCGCGACAGGAAACGGCGCAAAACGCAACGTGGTCACACCTCAATTTTGCAGTGAAAAATGACCCTTTTTTGGCAAAGTGCCTAGCTGTAGTTTTTGAACCCTAGCCCTGCCGGCACCTAGGGAAAGCTAGCAAATCTATATATTTTTGAAAACTAGACACCCAGGGGAATCCAGGATGCGGTGACTTGAGTGCCTACCACCAGGGTCTGTTACCCAGAATCCCTTGCAAACGTAAATAATTGACAAAAAAAACACATTTTCCCCACATTTCTGTGATGGAAAGTTCTGGAATCTGCGTGGATCCACAAATTTTCACCCACCCCGCGTTCCCCAAAGTCCTACGAGAAAAATGGTACCTCACTTATGCGGTTCGGCCTAGTGCCCGCGACAGGAAACGGCGCAAAACGCAACATGGTCACACCTCAATTTTGCAGTGAAAAATGACCCTTTTTTGACAAAGTGACTAGCTGTAGTTTTTGAACCCTAGCTCTGCCGGCACCTAGGGAAACCTAGCAAACCTATATATTTTTTAAAACTAGACACCCTGGGGAATCCAGGATGGGGTGACTTGAGTGCCTACCACCAGGGTCTGTTACCCAGAATCCCTTGCAAATGTAAATAATTGACAAAAAAAAACACATTTTCCCCACATTTCTGTGATGGAAAGTTCTGGAATCTGTGTGGATCCACAAGTTTCCACCCACCCCGCGTTCCCCAAAGTCCTACGAGAAAAATGGTACCTCACTTGTGCGGGTCGGCCTAGTGCCCGAAACAGGAAACGGCGCAAAACGCAACGTGGTGACACCTCAATTTTGCAGTGAAAAATGACCCTTTTTTGGCAAAGTGCCTAGCTGTAGTTTTTGAACCCTAGCCCTGCCGGTACCTAGGGAAAGCTAGCAAATCTATATATTTTTGAAAACTAGACACCCAGGGGAATCCAGGATGGGGTGACTTGAGTGCCTACCACCAGGGTCTGTTACCCAGAATCCCTTGCAAACGTAAAAAATTGACAACAAAAACACATTTTCCCCTCATTTCTGTGATGGAAAGTTCTGGAATCTGCGTGGATCCACAAATTTCCACCCACTCCGCGTTTCCCAAAGTCCTATGAGAAAAATGGTACCTCACTTGTGTGGGTCGGCCTAGTGCCCGCGACAGGAGACGACGCAAAACGCAACGTGGTCACACCTTAATTTTGCAGTGAAAAATGACCCATTTTTGGCAAAGTGCCTAGCTGTAGTTTTTGAACCCTAGCCCTGCCGGAACCTAGGGAAACCTAGCAAACCTATACATTTTTGAAAACTAGACACCCAGGGGAATCCAGGATGGGGTGACTTGAGTGCCTCCCACCAGGGTCTGTTACCCAGAATCCCTTGCAAACGGAAACAATTGACAAAAAAAACACATTTTCCCCACATTTATGTGATGAAAAGTTCTGGAATCTGCGTGGATCCACAAATTTCCACCCACCCCGCATTTCCCAAAGTCCTACGAGAAAAATGGTACCTCACTTGTGCGGGTCGGCCTAGTGCCCGCGACAGGAAACGGCGCAAAACGCAACATGGTCACACCTCAATTTTGCAGTGAAAAATGACCCTTTTTTGGCAAAGTGCCTAGCTGTAGTTTTTTTAACCCTAGCCCTGCCGCCACCTAGGGAAACCTAGCAAACCTATATATTTTCGAAAACTAGACACCCAGGGGAATCCAGGATGGGGTGACTTGAGTGCCTCCCACCAGGGTCTGTTACCCAGAATCCCTTGCAAACGAAAAAAAAAATTGACAAAAAAAACACATTTTCCCCACATTTCTGTGATGGAAAGTTCTGGAGTCGGCGTGGATCCACAAATTTCCACCCACCCCGCGTTCCCCAAAGTCCTACAAGAAAAATGGTACCTCACTTGTGCGGGTCGGCCTAGTGCCCGCGACAGGAAACGGCGCAAAACGCAACGTGGTCACACCTCAATTTTGCAGTGAAAATGACCCTTTTTTGGCAAAGTGCCTAGCTGTGGTTTTTGAACCCTAGCCCTGCCGGCACCTAGGGAAACCTAGCAAACCTATATATTTTCGAAAACTAGACACCCAGGAGAATCCAGGATGGGGTGACTTGAGTGCCTCCCACCATGGTCTGTTACCCAGAATCCCTTGCAAACGTAAATAATTGACAAAAAAAACACATTTTCCCCACATTTCTGTGATGGAAAGTTCTGGAATCTGCGTGGATCCACAAAATTCCACCCACCCCGCGTTCCCCAAAGTCTTACGAGAAAAATGGTACCTCACTTGTGCGGGTCGGCCTAGTGCCCGAAACAGGAAACGGCGCAAAACCCAACGTGGTGATACCTCAATTTTGCAGTGAAAAATGACCCTTTTTTGGCAAAGTGCCTAGCTGTAGTTTTTGAACCCTAGCCCTGCCGGTACCTACGGAAAGCTAGCAAATCTATATATTTTTGAAAACTAGACACCCAGGGGAATCCAGGATGGGGTGACTTGAGTGCCTACCACCAGGGTCTGTGAACCAGAATCCCTTGCAAACATAAAAAATTGACAAAAAAAACACATTTTCCCCACATTTCTGTGATAAAAAGTTCTGGAATCTGCGTGGATCCACAAATTTCCACCCACCCCGCGTTCCCCAAAGTTGTATGAGAAAAATGGTACCTCACTTGTGCGGGTCGGCCGAGTGCCCGAAACAGGAAACGGCGCAAAACGCAACGTGGTGACACCTCAATTTTGCAGTGAAAAATGACCCTTTTTTGGCAAAGTGACCAGCTGTAGTTTTTGAACCCTAGCTCTGCTGGCACCTAGGGAAACCTAGCAAAGCTATATATTTTTGAAAACTAGACACCCAGGGGAATCCAGGATGGGGTGACTTGAGTGCCTGCCACCAGGGTCTGTTACCCAGAATCCCTTGCAAATGGAAACAATTGACAAAAAAAACACATTTTCCCCACATTTCTGTGATGAAAAGTTCTGGAATCTGCGTGGATCCACAAATTTCCACCCACCCCGCATTTCCCAAAGTCCTACGAGAAAAATGGTACCTCACTTGTGCGGGTCGGCCTACTGCCCGCGACAGGAAACGGCGCAAAACGCAACGTGGTCACACCTCAATTTTGCAGTGAAAAATGACCCTTTTTTGGCAAAGTACCTAGCTGTAGTTTTTGAACCCTAGCCCCGCCGGCACCTAGGGAAACCTAGCAAACCTATATATTTTGGAAAACTAGACACGCAGGGGAATCCAGGATGGGGTGACTTGAGTGCCTACCACCAGGGTCTGTTAACCAGAATCCCTTGCAAACATAAAAAATTGACAAAAAAAACACATTTTCCCCACATTTCTGTGATAAAAAGTTCTGGAATCTGCGTGGATCCACAAATTTCCACCCACCCCGCGTTCCCCAAAGTTGTACGAGAAAAATGGTACCTCACTTGTGCGGGTCGGCCGAGTGCCCGAAACAGGAAACGGCGCAAAACGCAACGTGGTGACACCTCAATTTTGCAGTGAAAAATGACCCTTTTTTGGCAAAGTGACCAGCTGTAGTTTTTGAACCCTAGCTCTGCTGGCACCTAGGGAAACCTAGCAAAGCTATATATTTTTGAAAACTAGACACCCAGGGGAATCCAGGATGGGGTGACTTGAGTGCCTGCCACCAGGGTCTGTTACCCAGAATCCCTTGCAAATGGAAACAATTGACAAAAAAAACAAATTTTCCCCACATTTCTGTGATGAAAAGTTCTGGAATCTGCGTGGATCCACAAATTTCCACCCACCCCGCATTTCCCAAAGTCCTACGAGAAAAATGGTACCTCACTTGTGCGGGTCGGCCTACTGCCCGCGACAGGAAACGGCGCAAAACGCAACGTGGTCACACCTCAATTTTGCAGTGAAAAATGACCCTTTTTTGGCAAAGTACCTAGCTGTAGTTTTTGAACCCTAGCCCCGCCGGCACCTAGGGAAACCTAGCAAACCTATATATTTTGGAAAACTAGACACGCAGGGGAATCCAGGATGGGGTGACTTGAGTGCCTGCCACCAGGGTCTGTTACCCAGAATCCCTTGCAAATGGAAACAATTGACAAAAAAAACACATTTTCCCCACATTTCTGTGATGAAAAGTTCTGGAATCTGCGTGGATCCACAAATTTCCACCCACCCCGCATTTCCCAAAGTCCTACGAGAAAAATGGTACCTCACTTGTGCGGGTCGGCCTACTGCCCGCGACAGGAAACGGCGCAAAACGCAACGTGGTCACACCTCAATTTTGCAGTGAAAAATGACCCTTTTTTGGCAAAGTACCTAGCTGTAGTTTTTGAACCCTAGCCCCGCCGGCACCTAGGGAAACCTAGCAAACCTATATATTTTGGAAAACTAGACACGCAGGGGAATCCAGGATGGGGTGACTTGAGTGCCTACCACCAGGGTCTGTTAACCAGAATCCCTTGCAAACATAAAAAATTGACAAAAAAAACACATTTTCCCCACATTTCTGTGATAAAAAGTTCTGGAATCTGCGTGGATCCACAAATTTCCACCCACCCCGCGTTCCCCAAAGTTGTACGAGAAAAATGGTACCTCACTTGTGCGGGTCGGCCGAGTGCCCGAAACAGGAAACGGCGCAAAACGCAACGTGGTGACACCTCAATTTTGCAGTGAAAAATGACCCTTTTTTGGCAAAGTGACCAGCTGTAGTTTTTGAACCCTAGCTCTGCTGGCACCTAGGGAAACCTAGCAAAGCTATATATTTTTGAAAACTAGACACCCAGGGGAATCCAGGATGGGGTGACTTGAGTGCCTGCCACCAGGGTCTGTTACCCAGAATCCCTTGCAAATGGAAACAATTGACAAAAAAAACAAATTTTCCCCACATTTCTGTGATGAAAAGTTCTGGAATCTGCGTGGATCCACAAATTTCCACCCACCCCGCATTTCCCAAAGTCCTACGAGAAAAATGGTACCTCACTTGTGCGGGTCGGCCTACTGCCCGCGACAGGAAACGGCGCAAAACGCAACGTGGTCACACCTCAATTTTGCAGTGAAAAATGACCCTTTTTTGGCAAAGTACCTAGCTGTAGTTTTTTAACCCTAGCCCCGCCGGCACCTAGGGAAACCTAGCAAACCTATATATTTTGGAAAACTAGACACGCAGGGGAATCCAGGATGGGGTGACTTGAGTGCCTCCCACCAGGGTCTGTTACCCAGAATCCCTTGCAAACGTAAAAAATTGACAAAAAAAACACATTTTCCCCACATTTCTGTGATGGAAAGTTCTGGAATCTGCGTGGATCCACAAATTTCCACCCACCCCGCGTTCCCCAAAGTCCTAAAAGAAAAATGGTACCTCACTTGTGCGGGTCAGCCTAGTGCCCGCAAGAGGAAACGGCGCAAAACGCAACGTGGTCACACCTCAATTTTGCAGTGAAAAATGACCCTTTTTTGGCAAAGTGCCTAGCTGTAGTTTTTGAACCCTAGCCCTGCCGGCACCTAGGGAAAGCTAGAAAATCTATATATTTTTGAAAACTAGACACCCAGGGGAATCCAGGATGGGATGACTTGAGTGCCTACCACCAGGGTCTGTTACCCAGAATCCCTTGCAAACGTAAATAATTGACAAAAAAAACACATTTTCCCCACATTTCTGTGATGGAAAGTTCTGGAATCTGCGTAGATCCACAAATTTCCACCCACCCCGCGTTCCCCAAAGTCCTACAAGAAAAATGGTACCTCACTTGTGCGGGTCAGCCTAGTGCCCGCAACAGGAAACGGCGCAAAATGCAACGTGGTCACACCTCAATTTTGCAGTGAAAAATGACCCTTTTTTGGCAAAGTGCCTAGCTGTAGTTTTTGAACCCTAGCCATGCCGGCACCTAGGGAAAGCTAGCAAATCTATATATTTTTGAAAACTAGACACTCAGGGGAATCCAGGATGCGGTGACTTGAGTGCCTACCACCAGGGTCTGTTACCCAGAATCCCTTGCAAACGTAAATAATTGACAAAAAAAACACATTTTCCCCACATTTCTGTGATGGAAAGTTCTGGAATCTGCGTGGATCCACAAATTTTCACCCACCCCGCGTTCCCCAAAGTCCTACGAGAAAAATGGTACCTCACTTGTGCGGTTCGGCCTAGTGCCCGAAACAGGAAACGACGCAAAACGCAACGTGGTCACACCTTAATTTTGCAGTGAAAAATGACCCTTTTTTGGCAAAGTGACTAGCTGTAGTTTTTGAACCCTAGCTCTGCCGGCACCTAGGGAAACCTAGCAAATCTATATATTTTTGAAAACTAGACACCCAGGGGAATCCAGGATGGGGTGACTTGAGTGCCTACCACCAGGGTCTGTTACCCAGAATCCCTTGCAAACGTAAAAAATTGACAACAAAAACACATTTTCCCCACATTTCTGTGATGGAAAGTTCTGGAATCTGCCTGGATCCACAAATTTCCACCCACTCCGCGTTTCCCAAAGTCCTATGAGAAAAATGGTACCTCACTTGTGTGGGTCGGCCTAGTGCCCGCGACAGGAGACGACGCAAAACGCAACGTGGTCACACCTTAATTTTGCAGTGAAAAATGACCCTTTTTTGGCAAAGTGCCTAGCTGTAGTTTTTGAACCCTAGCCCTGCCGGAACCTAGGGAAACCTAGCAAACCTATACATTTTTGAAAACTAGACACCCAGGGGAATCCAGGATGGGGTGACTTGAGTGCCTCCCACCAGGGTCTGTTACCCAGAATCCCTTGCAAACGGAAACAATTGACAAAAAAAACACATTTTCCCCACATATTTGTGATGAAAAGTTCTGGAATCTGCGTGGATCCACAAATTTCCACCCACCCCGCATTTCCCAAAGTCCTACGAGAAAAATGGTACCTCACTTGTGCGGGTCGGCCTAGTGCCCGCGACAGGAAACGGCGCAAAACGCAACATGGTCACACCTCAATTTTGCAGTGAAAAATGACCCTTTTTTGGCAAAGTGCCTAGCTGTAGTTTTTTTAACCCTAGCCCTGCCGCCACCTAGGGAAACCTAGCAAACCTATATATTTTCGAAAACTAGACACCCAGGGGAATCCAGGATGGGGTGACTTGAGTGCCTCCCACCAGGGTCTGTTACCCAGAATCCCTTGCAAATGAAAAAAAAAATTGACAAAAAAAACACATTTTCCCCACATTTCTGTGATGGAAAGTTCTGGAGTCGGCGTGGATCCACAAATTTCCACCCACCCCGCATTCCCCAAAGTCCTACAAGAAAAATGGTACCTCACTTGTGCGGGTCGGCCTAGTGCCCGCGACAGGAAACGGCGCAAAACGCAACGTGGTCACACCTCAATTTTGCAGTGAAAATGACCCTTTTTTGGCAAAGTGCCTAGCTGTGGTTTTTGAACCCTAGCCCTGCCGGCACCTAGGGAAACCTAGCAAACCTATATATTTTCGAAAACTAGACACCCAGGAGAATCCAGGATGGGGTGACTTGAGTGCCTCCCACCATGGTCTGTTACCCAGAATCCCTTGCAAACGTAAATAATTGACAAAAAAAACACATTTTCCCCACATTTCTGTGATGGAAAGTTCTGGAATCTGCGTGGATCCACAAAATTCCACCCACCCCGCGTTCCCCAATGTCTTACGAGAACAATGGTACCTCACTTGTGCGGGTCGGCCTAGTGCCCGAAACAGGAAACGGCGCAAAACGCAACGTGGTGACACCTCAATTTTGCAGTGAAAAATGACCCTTTTTTGGCAAAGTGCCTAGCTGTAGTTTTTGAACCCTAGCCCTGCCGGTACCTATGGAAACCTAGCAAAGCTATATATTTTTGAAAACTAGACACCCAGGGGAATCCAAGATGGGGTGACTTGAGTGCCTGCCACCAGGGTCTGTTACCCAGAATCCCTTGCAAATGGAAACAATTGACAAAAAAAACACATTTTCCCCACATTTATGTGATGAAAAATTTTGGAATCTGCGTGGATCCACAAATTTCCACCCACCCCGCATTTACCAAAGTCCTACGAGAAAAATGGTACCTCACTTGTACGGGTCGGCCTAGTGCCCGCGACAGGAAACGGCACAAAACGCAACATGGTCACACCTCAATTTTGCAGTGAAAAATGACCCTTTTTTGGCAAAGTGCCTAGCTGTAGTATTTTTTAACCCTAGCCCTGCCGCCACCTAGGGAAACCTAGCAAACCTATATATTTTCGAAAACTAGACACCCAGGGGAATCCAGGATGGGGTGACTTGAGTGCCTCCCACCAGGGTCTGTTACCCAGAACCCCTTGCAAAGGAAAATAATTGACAAAAAAAACACATCTTCCCCACATTTCTGTGATGGAAAGTTCTGGAATCTGCGTGGATCCACAAATTTCCACCCACCCCGCGTTCCCCAAAGTCCTACAAGAAAAATGGTACCTCACTTGTGCAGGTCAGCCTAGTGCCCGCAAGAGGAAACGGCGCAAAACGCAACGTGGTCACACCTCAATTTTGCAGTGAAAAATGACCCTTTTTTGGCAAAGTGCCTAGCTGTAGTTTTTGAACCCTAGCCCTGCCGGCACCTAGGGAAAGCTAGCAAATCTATATATTTTTGAAAACTAGACACCCAGGGGAATCCAGGATGGGATGACTTGAGTGCCTACCACCAGGGTCTGTTACCCAGAATCCCTTGCAAACGTAAATAATTGACAAAAAAAACACATTTTCCCCACATTTCTGTGATGGAAAGTTCTGGAATCTGCGTAGATCCACAAATTTCCACCCACCCCGCGTTCCCCAATGTCCTACAAGAAAAATGGTACCTCACTTGTGCGGGTCAGCCTAGTGCCCGCAACAGGAAACGGCGCAAAATGCAACGTGGTCACACCTCAATTTTGCAGTGAAAAAGGACCCTTTTTTGGCAAAGTGCCTAGCTGTAGTTTTTGAACCCTAGCCCTGCCGGCACCTAGGGAAAGCTAGCAAATCTATATATTTTTGAAAACTAGACACCCAGGGGAATCCAGGATGCGGTGACTTGAGTGCCTACCACCAGGGTCTGTTACCCAGAATCCCTTGCAAACGTAAATAATTGACAAAAAAAACACATTTTCCCCACATTTCTGTGATGGAAAGTTCTGGAATCTGCGTGGATCCACAAAATTCCACCCACCCCGCGTTCCCCAAAGTCTTACGAGAAAAATGGTACCTCACTTGTGTGGGTCGGCCTAGTGCCCGAAACAGGAAACGGCGCAAAACGCAACGTGGTGACACCTCAATTTTGCAGTGAAAAATGACCCTTTTTTGGCAAAGTGCCTAGCTGTAGTTTTTGAACCCTAGCCCTGCCGGTACCTACGGAAACCTAGCAATGCTATATATTTTTGAAAACTAGACACCCAGGGGAATCCAAGATGGGGTGACTTGAGTGCCTGCCACCAGGGTCTGTTACCCAGAATCCCTTGCAAATGGAAACAATTGACAAAAAAAACACATTTTCCCCACATTTATGTGATGAAAAGTTCTGGAATCTGCGTGGATCCACAAATTTCCACCCACCCCGCATTTACCAAAGTCCTACGAGAAAAATGGTACCTCACTTGTACGGGTCGGCCTAGTGCCCGCGACAGGAAACGGCACAAAACGCAACATGGTCACACCTCAATTTTGCAGTGAAAAATGACCCTTTTTTGGCAAAGTGCCTAGCTGTAGTTTTTTTGAACCCTAGCCCTGCCGCCACCTAGGGAAACCTAGCAAACCTATATATTTTCGAAAACTAGACACCCAGGGGAATCCAGGATGGGGTGATTTGAGTGCCTCCCACCAGGGTCTGTTACCCAGAACCCCTTGCAAACGTAAAAAATTGACAAAAAAAACACATCTTCCCCACATTTCTGTGATGGAAAGTTCTGGAATCTGCGTGGATCCACAAATTTCCACCCACCCCGCGTTCCCCAAAGTCCTACAAGAAAAATGGTACCTCACTTGTGCAGGTCAGCCTAGTGCCCGCAAGAGGAAACGGCGCAAAACGCAACGTGGTCACACCTCAATTTTGCAGTGAAAAATGACCCTTTTTTGGCAAAGTGCCTAGCCGTAGTTTTTGAACCCTAGCCCTGCCGGCACCTAGGGAAAGCTAGCAAATCTATATATTTTTGAAAACTAGACACCCAGGGGAATCCAGGATGGGATGACTTGAGTGCCTACCACCAGGGTCTGTTACCCAGAATCCCTTGCAAACCTAAATAATTGACAAAAAAAACACATTTTCCCCACATTTCTGTGATGGAAAGTTCTGGAATCTGCGTAGATCCACAAATTTCCACCCACCCCGCGTTCCCCAATGTCCTACAAGAAAAATGGTACCTCACTTGTGCGGGTCAGCCTAGTGCCCGCAACAGGAAACGGCGCAAAATGCAACGTGGTCACACCTCAATTTTGCAGTGAAAAATGACCCTTTTTTGGCAAAGTGCCTAGCTGTAGTTTTTGAACCCTAGCCCTGCCGGCACCTAGGGAAAGCTAGCAAATCTATATATTTTTGAAAACTAGACACCCAGGGGAATCCAGGATGCGGTGACTTGAGTGCCTACCACCAGGGTCTGTTACCCAGAATCCCTTGCAAACGTAAATAATTGACAAAAAAAACACATTTTCCCCACATTTCTGTGATGGAAAGTTCTGGAATCTGCGTGGATCCACAAATTTTCACCCACCCCGCGTTCCCCAAAGTCCTACGAGAAAAATGGTACCTCACTTGTGCGGTTCGGCCTAGTGCCCGCGACAGGAAACGGCGCAAAACGCAACATGGTCACACCTCAATTTTGCAGTGAAAAATGACCCTTTTTTGGCAAAGTGACTAGCTGTAGTTTTTGAACCCTAGCTCTGCCGGCACCTAGGGAAACCTAGCAAACCTATATATTTTTTAAAACTAGACACCCTGGGGAATCCAGGATGGGGTGACTTGAGTGCCTACCACCAGGGTCTGTTACCCAGAATCCCTTGCAAATGTAAATAATTGACAAAAAAAAACACATTTTCCCCACATTTCTGTGATAGAAAGTTCTGGAATCTGCGTGGATCCACAAGTTTCCACCCACCCGGCGTTCCCCAAAGTCCTACGAGAAAAATGGTACCTCACTTGTGCGGGTCGGCCTAGTGCCCGAAACAGGAAACGGCGCAAAACGCAACATGGTCACACCTCAATTTTGCAGTGAAAAATGACCCTTTTTTGGCAAAGTGCCTAGCTGTAGTTTTTGAACCCTAGACCTGCCGGTACCTAGGGAAAGCTAGCAAATCTATATATTTTTGAAAACTAGACACCCAGGGGAATCCAGGATGGGGTGACTTGAGTGCCTACCACCAGGGTCTGTTACCCAGAATCCCTTGCAAACGTGAAAAATTGACAAAAAAAACACATTTTCCCCAAATTTCTGTGATGGAAAGTTCTGGAATCTGCGTGGATCCACAAATTTCCACCCACTCCGCGTTTCCCAAAGTCCTATGAGAAAAATGGTACCTCACTTGTGTGGGTCGGCCTAGTGCCCGCGACAGGAGACGACGCAAAACGCAACGTGGTCACACCTTAATTTTGCAGTGAAAAATGACCCTTTTTTGGCAAAGTGCCTAGCTGTAGTTTTTGAACCCTAGCCCTGCCGGAACCTAGGGAAACCTAGCAAACCTATACATTTTTGAAAACTAGACACCCAGGGGAATCCAGGATGGGGTGACTTGAGTGCCTTCCACCAGGGTCTGTTACCCAGAATCCCTTGCAAACATAAAAAATTGACAAAAAAAACACATTTTCCCCACATTTCTGTGATAAAAAGTTCTGGAATCTGCGTGGATCCACAAAATTCCACCCACCCCGCGTTCCCCAAAGTCTTACGAGAAAAATGGTACCTCACTTGTGCGGGTCGGCTTAGTGCCCGAAACAGGAAACGGCGCAAAACGCAACGTGGTGACACCTCAATTTTGCAGTGAAAAATGACCCTTTTTTGGCAAAGTGCCTAGCTGTCGTTTTTGAACCCAAGCCCTGCCGGTACCTAGGGAAAGCTAGCAAATCTATATATTTTTGAAAACTAGACACCCAGGGGAATCCAGGATGGGGTGACTTGAGTGCCTCCCACCATGGTCTGTTACCCAGAATCCCTTACAAACGTAAATAATTGACAAAAAAAACAAATTTTCCCCACATTTCTGTGATGGAAAGTTCTGGAATCTGCGTGGATCCACAAAATTCCACCCACCCCGCGTTCCCCAAAGTCTTACGAGAAAAATGGTACCTCACTTGTGCGGGTCGGCTTAGTGCCCGAAACAGGAAACGGCGCAAAACGCAACGTGGTGACACCTCAATTTTGCAGTGAAAAATGACCCTTTTTTGGCAAAGTGCCTAGCTGTCGTTTTTGAACCCAAGCCCTGCCGGTACCTAGGGAAAGCTAGCAAATCTATATATTTTTGAAAACTAGACACCCAGGGGAATCCAGGATGGGGTGACTTGAGTGCCTACCACCAGGGTCTGTTACCCAGAATGCCTTGCAAACGTAAAAAATTGACAAAAAAAACACATTTTCCCCACATTTCTGTGATGGAAAGTTCTGGAATCTGCGTGGATCCACAAATTTCCACGCACCCCGCGTTCCCCAAAGTCCTACGAGAAAAATGGTACCTCACTTGTGTGGGTCGGCCTAGTGCCCGCGACAGGAGACGACGCAAATCGCAACGTGGTCACACCTCAATTTTGCAGTGAAAAATGACCCTTTTTTGGCAAAGTGCCTAGCTGTAGTTTTTGAACCCTAGCCCTGCCGGAACCTAGGGAAACCTAGCAAACCTATACATTTTTGAAAACTAGACACCCAGGGGAATCCAGGATGGGTTGACTTGAGTGCCTCCCACCAGGGTCTGTTACCCAGAATCCCTTGCAAACGGAAACAATTGACAAAAAAAACACATTTTCCCCACATTTATGTGATGAAAAGTTCTGGAATCTGCATGGATCCACAAATTTCCACCCACCCCGCATTTACCAAAGTCCTACGAGAAAAATGGTACCTCACTTGTACGGGTCGGCCTAGTGCCCGCGACAGGAAACGGCACAAAACGCAACATGGTCACACCTCAATTTTGCAGTGAAAAATGACCCTTTTTTGGCAAAGTGCCTAGCTGTAGTTTTTTTGAACCCTAGCCCTGCCGCCACCTAGGGAAACCTAGCAAACCTATATATTTTCGAAAACTAGACACCCAGGGGAATCCAGGATGGGGTGACTTGAGTGCCTCCCACCAGGGTCTGTTACCCAGAATCCCTTGCAAACGTAAATAATTGACAAAAAAAACACATTTTCCCCACATTTCTGTGATGGAAAGTTCTGGAATCTGCGTGGATCCACAAATTTCCATGCACCCCGCGTTCCCCAAAGTCCTACGAGAAAAATGGTACCTCACTTGTGCGGGTCGGCCTAGTGCCCGCAACAGGAAACGGCGCAAAACGCAACATGGTCACATCTCAATTTTACAATGAAAAATGACCCTTTTTTGGCAAAGTGCCTAGCTGTAGTTTTTGAACCCTAGCCCTGCCGGCACCTAGGGAAAGCTAGCAAATCTATATATTTTTGAAAACTAGACACCCAGGGGAATCCAGGATGGGATGACTTGAGTGCCTACCACCAGGGTCTGTTACCCAGAATCCCTTGCAAACGTAAATAATTGACAAAAAAAACACATTTTCCCCACATTTCTGTGATGGAAAGTTCTGGAATCTGCGTAGATCCACAAATTTCCACCCACCCCGCGTTCCCCAAAGTCCTACAAGAAAAATGGTACCTCACTTGTGCGGGTCAGCCTAGTGCCCGCAACAGGAAACGGCGCAAAATGCAACGTGGTCACACCTCAATTTTGCAGTGAAAAATGACCCTTTTTTGGCAAAGTGACTAGCTGTAGTTTTTTAACCCTAGCTCTGCCGGCACCTAGGGAAACCTAGCAAACCTATATATTTTTTAAAACTAGACACCCCGGGGAATCCAGGATGGGGTGACTTGAGTGCCTACCACCAGGGTCTGTTACCCAGAATCCCTTGCAAATGTAAATAATTGACAAAAAAAAACACATTTTCCCCACATTTCTGTGATGGAAAGTTCTGAAATCTGCGTGGATCCACAAGTTTCCACCCACCCCGCGTTCCCCAAAGTCCTACGAGAAAAATGGTACCTCACTTGTGCGGGTCGGCCTAGTGCCCGAAACAGGAAACGGCGCAAAACGCAACGTGGTGACACCTCAATTTTGCAGTAAAAAATGACCCTTTTTTGGCAAAGTGCCTAGCTGTAGTTTTTGAACCCTAGACCTGCCGGTACCTAGGGAAAGCTAGCAAATCTATATATTTTTGAAAACTAGACACCCAGGGGAATCCAGGATGGGGTGACTTGAGTGCCTACCACCAGGGTCTGTTACCCAGAATCCCTTGCAAACGTAAAAAATTGACAAAAAAAACACATTTTCCCCACATTTCTGTGATGGAAAGTTCTAGAATCTGCGTGGATCCACAAATTTCCACCCACTCCGCGTTTCCCAAAGTCCTATGAGAAAAATGGTACCTCACTTGTGTGGGTCGGCCTAGTGCCCGCGACAGGAGACGACGCAAAACGCAACGTGGTCACACCTTAATTTTGCAGTGAAAAATGACCCTTTTTTGGCAAAGTGCCTAGATGTAGTTTTTGAACCCTAGCCCTGCCGGAACCTAGGGAAACCTAGCAAACCTATACATTTTTGAAAACTAGACACCCAGGGGAATCCAGGATGGGGTGACTTGAGTGCCTCCCACCAGGGTCTGTTACCCAGAATCCCTTGCAAACGAAAAAAAAAATTGACAAAAAAAACACATTTTCCCCACATTTATGTGATGAAAAGTTCTGGAATCTGCGTGGATCCACAAATTTCCACCCACCCCGCATTTCCCAAAGTCCTACGAGAAAAATGGTACCTCACTTGTGCGGGTCGGCCTAGTGCCCGCAACAGGAAACGGCGCAAAACGCAACATGGTCACACCTCAATTTTGCAGTGAAAAATGACCCTTTTTTGGCAAAGTGCCTAGCTGTAGTTTTTTTAACCCTAGCCCTACCGCCACCTAGGGAAACCTAGCAAACCTATATATTTTCGAAAACTAGACACCCAGGGGAATCCAGGATGAGGTGACTTGAGTGCCTCCCACCAGGGTCTGTTACCCAGAATCCCTTGCAAACGAAAAAAAAAATTGACAAAAAAAACACATTTTCCCCACATTTCTGTGATGGAAAGTTCTGGAGTCGGCGTGGATCCACAAATTTCCACCCACCCCGCGTTCCCCAAAGTCCTACAAGAAAAATGGTACCTCACTTGTGCGGGTCGGCCTAGTGCCCGCGACAGGAAACGGCGCAAAACGCAACGTGGTCACACCTCAATTTTGCAGTGAAAATGACCCTTTGTTGGCAAAGTGCCTAGCTGTGGTTTTTGAACCCTAGCCCTGCCGGCACCTAGGGAAACCTAGCAAACCTATATATTTTCGAAAACTAGACACCCAGGAGAATCCAGGATGGGGTGACTTGAGTGCCTCCCTCCACGGTCTGTTACCCAGAATCCCTTGCAAACATAAAAAATTGACAAAAAAAACACATTTTCCCCACATTTCTGTGATAAAAAGTTCTGGAATCTGCGTGGATCCACAAATTTCCACCCACCCCGCGTTCCCCAAAGTTGTACGAGAAAAATGGTACCTCACTTGTGCGGGTCGGCCTAGTGCCCGAAACAGGAAACGGCGCAAAAAGCAACGTGGTGACACCTCAATTTTGCAGTGAAAAATGACCCTTTTTTGGCAAAGTGACTAGCTGTAGTTTTTGAACCCTAGCTCTGCTGGCACCTAGGGAAACCTAGCAAAGCTATATATTTTTGAAAACTAGACACCCAGGGGAATCCAGGATGGGGTGACTTGAGTGCCTACCACCAGGGTCTGTTACCCAGAATCCCTTGCAAATGTAAATAATTGACAAAAAAAACACATTTTCCCCACATTTCTGTGATGGAAAGTTCTGGAATCTGCGTGGATCCACAAATTTCCACGCACCCCGCGTTCCCCAAAGTCCTACGAGAAAAATGGTACCTCACTTGTGCGGGTCGGCCTAGTGCCCGCGACAGGAAACGGCGCAAAACGCAACATGGTCACATCTCAATTTTGCAATGAAAAATGACCCTTTTTTGGCAAAGTGACTAGCTGTAGTTTTTGAACCCTAGCTCTGCCGGCACCTAGGGAAACCTAGCAAACCTATATATTCTTGAAAACTAGACACCCAGAGGAATCCAGGATGGGGTGACTTGAGTGCCTACCACCAGGGTCTGTTACCCAGAATCCCTTGCAAATGTAAAAAATTGACAAAAAAAACACATTTTCCCCACATTTCTGTGATGGAAAGTTCTGGAATCTGCGTGGATCCACAAATTTCCACCCACCCGCGTTCCCCAAAGTCCTACAAGAAAAATGGTACCTCACTTGTGTGGGTCGGCCTAGTGCCCGCGACAGGAGACGACGCAAATCGCAACGTGGTCACACCTCAATTTTGCAGTGAAAAATGACCCTTTTTTGGCAAAGTGCCTAGCTGTAGTTTTTGAACCCTAGCCCTGCCGGAACCTAGGGAAACCTAGCAAAACTATACATTTTTGAAAACTAGACACCCAGGGGAATCCAGGATGGGTTGACTTGAGTGCCTCCCACCAGGGTCTGTCACCCAGAATCCCTTGCAAACAGAAACAATTGACAAAAAAAACACATTTTCCCCACATTTATGTGATGAAAAGTTCTGGAATCTGCGTGGATCCACAAATTTCCACCCACCCCGCATTTACCAAAGTCCTACGAGAAAAATGGTACCTCACTTGTACGGGTCGGCCTAGTATCCGCGACAGGAAACGGCACAAAACGCAACATGGTCACACCTCAATTTTGCAGTATAAAATGACCCTTTTTTGGCAAAGTGCCTAGCTGTAGTTTTTTTGAACCGTAGTCCTGCCGCCACCTAGGGAAACCTAGCAAACCTATATATTTTCGAAAACTAGACACCCAGGGGAATCCAGGATGGGGTGACTTGAGTGCCTCCCACCAGGGTCTGTTACCCAAACTCCCTTGCAAACGTAAAAAATTGACAAAAAAAACACATTTTCCCCACATTTCTGTGATAAAAAGTTCTGGAATCTGCGTGGATCCACAAATTTCCACCCACCCCGCGTTCCCCAAAGTTGTACGAGAAAAATGGTACCTCACTTGTGCAGGTCGGCCTAGTGCCCGAAACAGGAAACGGCGCAAAACGCAACGTGGTGACACCTCAATTTTGCAGTGAAAAATTACCCTTTTTTGGCAAAGTGACTAGCTGTAGTTTTTGAACCCTAGCTCTGCCGGCACCTAGGGAAACCTAGCAAACCTATATATTCTTGAAAACTAGACACCCAGGGGAATCCAGGATGGGGTGACTTGAGTGCCTACCACCAGGGTCTGTTACCCAGAATCCCTTGCAAATGTAAAAAATTGACAAAAAAAACACATTTTCCCCACATTTCTGTGATGGAAAGTTCTGGAATCTGCGTGGATCCACAAATTTCCACCCACCCGCGTTCCCCAAAGTGCTACAAGAAAAATGGTACCTCACTTGTGTGGGTCGGCCTAGTGCCCGCGACAGGAGACGACGCAAATCGCAACGTGGTCACACCTCAATTTTGCAGTGAAAAATGACCCTTTTTTGGCAAAGTGCCTAGCTGTAGTTTTTGAACCCTAGCCCTGCCGGAACCTAGGGAAACCTAGCAAACCTATACATTTTTGAAAACTAGACACCCAGGGGAATCCAGGATGGGTTGACTTGAGTGCCTCCCACCAGGGTCTGTTACCCAGAATCCCTTGCAAACGGAAACAATTGACAAAAAAACACATTTTCCCCACATTTATGTGATGAAAAGTTCTGGAATCTGCGTGGATCCACAAATTTCCCGCCACCCCGCATTCACCAAAGTCCTACGAGAAAAATGGTACCTCACTTGTACGGGTCAGCCTAGTGCCCGCGACAGGAAACGGCACAAAACGCAACATGGTCACACCTCAATTTTGCAGTGAAAAATGACCCTTTTTTGGCAAAGTGCCTAGCTGTAGTTTTTTTGAACCCTAGCCCTGCCGCCACCTAGGGAAACCTAGCAAACCTATATATTTTCGAAAACTAGACACCCAGGGGAATCCAGGATGGGGTGACTTGAGTGCCTCCCACCAGGGTCTGTTACCCAGAATCCCTTGCAAACGTAAAAAATTGACAAAAAAAACACATTTTCCCCAAATTTCTGTGATGGAAAGTTCTGGAATCTGCGTGGATCCACAAATTTCCACCCACCCCACGTTCCCCAAAGTCCTACAAGAAAAATGGTACCTCACTTGTGCGGGTCAGCCTAGTGCCCGCAAGAGGAAACGGCGCAAAACGCAACGTGGTCACACCTCAATTTTGCAGTGAAAAATGACCCTTTTTTGGCAAAGTGCCTAGCTGTAGTTTTTGAACCCTAGCCCTGCCGGCACCTAGGGAAAGCTAGCAAATCTATATATTTTTGAAAACTAGACACCCAGGGGAATCCAGGATGGGATGACTTGAGTGCCTACCACCAGGGTCTGTTACCCAGAATCCCTTGCAAACGTAAATAATTGACAAAAAAAACACATTTTCCCCACATTTCTGTGATGGAAAGTTCTGGAATCTGCGTAGATCCACAAATTTCCACCCACCCCGCGTTCCCCAAAGTCCTACAAGAAAAATGGTACCTCACTTGTGCGGGTCAGCCTAGTGCCCGCAACAGGAAACGGCGCAAAATGCAACGTGGTCACACCTCAATTTTGCAGTGAAAAATGACCCTTTTTTGGCAAAGTGCCTAGCTGTAGTTTTTGAACCCTAGCCCTGCCGGCACCTAGGGAAAGCTAGCAAATCTATATATTTTTGAAAACTAGACACCCAGGGGAATCCAGGATGCGGTGACTTGAGTGCCTACCACCAGGGTCTGTTACCCAGAATCCCTTGCAAACGGAAACAATTGACAAAAAAAACACATTTTCCCCACATTTATGTGATGAAAAGTTCTGGAATCTGCGTGGATCCACAAATTTCCACCCACCCCGCATTTACCAAAGTCCTACGAGAAAAATGGTACCTCACTTGTACGGGTCGGCCTAGTGCCCGTGACAGGAAACGGCACAAAACGCAACATGGTCACACCTCAATTTTGCAGTGAAAAATGACCCTTTTTTGGCAAAGTGCCTAGCTGTAGTTTTTTTTAACCCTAGCCCTGCCGGCACCTAGGGAAACCTAGCAAACCTATATATTTTTTAAAACTAGACACCCTGGGGAATCCAGGATGGGGTGACTTGAGTGCCTACCACCAGGGTCTGTTACCCAGAATCCCTTGCAAATGTAAATAATTGACAAAAAAAAACACATTTTCCCCACATTTCTGTGATGGAAAGTTCTGGAATCTGCGTGGATCCACAAGTTTCCACCCACCCCGCGTTCCCCAAAGTCCTACGAGAAAAATGGTACCTCACTTGTGCGGGTCGGCCTAGTGCCCGAAACAGGAGACGGCGCAAAACGCAACGTGGTGACACCTCAATTTTGCAGTAAAAAATGATCCTTTTTTGGCAAAGTGCCTAGCTGTAGTTTTTGAACCCTAGACCTGCCGGTACCTAGGGAAAGCTAGCAAATCTATATATTTTTGAAAACTAGACACCCAGGGGAATCCAGGATGGGGTGACTTGAGTGCCTACCACCAGGGTCTGTTACCCAGAATCCCTTGCAAACGTAAAAAATTGACAAAAAACACATTTTCCCCACATTTCTGTGATGGAAAGTTCTGGAATCTGCGTGGATCCACAAATTTCCACCCACTCCGCGTTTCCCAAAGTCCTATGAGAAAAATGGTACCTCACTTGTGTGGGTCGGCCTAGTGCCCGCGACAGGAGACGACGCAAAACGCAACGTGGTCACACCTTAATTTTGCAGTGAAAAATTACCCTTTTTTGGCAAAGTGACTAGCTGTAGTTTTTGAACCCTAGCTCTGCTGGCACCTAGGGAAACCTAGCAAAGCTATATATTTTTGAAAACTAGACACCCAGGGGAATCCAGGATGGGGTGACTTGAGTGCCTACCACCAGGGTCTGTTACCCAGAATCCCTTGCAAATGTAAATAATTGACAAAAAAAACACATTTTCCCCATATTTCTGTGATGGAAAGTTCTGGAATCTGCGTGGATCCACAAATTTCCACGCACCCCGCTTTCCCCAAAGTCCTACGAGAAAAATGGTACCTCACTTGTGCGGGTCGGCCTAGTGCCCGCGACAGGAAACGGCGCAAAACGCAACATGGTCACATCTCAATTTTGCAATGAAAAATGACCCTTTTTTGGCAAAGTGACTAGCTGTAGTTTTTGAACCCTAGCTCTGCCGGCACCTAGGGAAACCTAGCAAACCTATATATTCTTGAAAACTAGACACCCAGGGGAATCCAGGATGGGGTGACTTGAGTGCCTACCACCAGGGTCTGTTACCCAGAATCCCTTGCAAATGTTAAAAAATGACAAAAAAAACACATTTTCCCCACATTTCTGTGATGGAAAGTTCTGGAATCTGCGTGGATCCACAAATTTCCACCCACCCGCGTTCCCCAAAGTCCTACAAGAAAAATGGTACCTCACTTGTGCGGGTCAGCCTACTGCCCGCGACAGGAAACGGCGCAAAACGCAACGTGGTCACACCTCAATTTTGCAGTGAAAAATGACCCTTTTTTGGCAAAGTGCCTAGCTGTAGTTTTTGAACCCTAGCCCTGCCGGAACCTAGGGAAACCTAGCAAACCTATACATTTTTGAAAACTAGACACCCAGGGGAATCCAGGATGGGTTGACTTGAGTGCCTCCCACCAGGGTCTGTTACCCAGAATCCCTTGCAAACGGAAACAATTGACAAAAAAAACACATTTTCCCCACATTTATGTGATGAAAAGTTCTGGAATCTGCGTGGATCCACAAATTTCCCGCCACCCCGCATTCACCAAAGTCCTACGAGAAAAATGGTACCTCACTTGTACGGGTCAGCCTAGTGCCCGCGACAGGAAACGGCACAAAACGCAACATGGTCACACCTCAATTTTGCAGTGAAAAATGACCCTTTTTTGGCAAAGTGCCTAGCTGTAGTTTTTTTTAACCCTAGCCCTGCCGCCACCTAGGGAAACCTAGCAAACCTATATATTTTCGAAAACTAGACACCCAGGGGAATCCAGGATGGGGTGACTTGAGTGCCTCCCACCAGGGTCTGTTACCCAGAATCCCTTGCAAACGTAAAAAATTGACAAAAAAAACACATTTTCCCCAAATTTCTGTGATGGAAAGTTCTGGAATCTGCGTGGATCCACAAATTTCCACCCACCCCACGTTCCCCAAAGTCCTACAAGAAAAATGGTACCTCACTTGTGCGGGTCAGCCTAGTGCCCGCAAGAGGAAACGGCACAAAACGCAACGTGGTCACACCTCAATTTTGCAGTGAAAAATGACCCTTTTTTGGCAAAGTGCCTAGCTGTAGTTTTTGAACCCTAGCCCTGCCGGCACCTAGGGAAAGCTAGCAAATCTATATATTTTTGAAAACTAGACACCCAGGGGAATCCAGGATGGGATGACTTGAGTGCCTACCACCAGGGTCTGTTACCCAGAATCCCTTGCAAACGTAAATAATTGACAAAAAAAACATATTTTCCCCACATTTCTGTGATGGAAAGTTCTGGAATCTGCGTAGATCCACAAATTTCCACCCACCCCGCGTTCCCCAAAGTCCTACAAGAAAAATGGTACCTCACTTGTGCGGGTCAGCCTAGTGCCCGCAACAGGAAACGGCGCAAAATGCAACGTGGTCACACCTCAATTTTGCAGTGAAAAATGACCCTTTTTTGGCAAAGTGCCTAGCTGTAGTTTTTGAACCCTAGCCCTGCCGGCACCTAGGGAAAGCTAGCAAATCTATATATTTTTGAAAACTAGACACCCAGGGGAATCCAGGATGCGGTGACTTGAGTGCCTACCACCAGGGTCTGTTACCCAGAATCCCTTGCAAACGGAAACAATTGACAAAAAAAACACATTTTCCCCACATTTATGTGATGAAAAGTTCTGGAATCTGCGTGGATCCACAAATTTCCACCCACCCCGCATTTACCAAAGTCCTACGAGAAAAATGGTACCTCACTTGTACGGGTCGGCCTAGTGCCCGTGACAGGAAACGGCACAAAACGCAACATGGTCACACCTCAATTTTGCAGTGAAAAATGACCCTTTTTTGGCAAAGTGCCTAGCTGTAGTTTTTTTTAACCCTAGCCCTGCCGGCACCTAGGGAAACCTAGCAAACCTATATATTTTTTAAAACTAGACACCCTGGGGAATCCAGGATGGGGTGACTTGAGTGCCTACCACCAGGGTCTGTTACCCAGAATCCCTTGCAAATGTAAATAATTGACAAAAAAAAACACATTTTCCCCACATTTCTGTGATGGAAAGTTCTGGAATCTGCGTGGATCCACAAGTTTCCACCCACCCCGCGTTCCCCAAAGTCCTACGAGAAAAATGGTACCTCACTTGTGCGGGTCGGCCTAGTGCCCGAAACAGGAGACGGCGCAAAACGCAACGTGGTGACACCTCAATTTTGCAGTAAAAAATGATCCTTTTTTGGCAAAGTGCCTAGCTGTAGTTTTTGAACCCTAGACCTGCCGGTACCTAGGGAAAGCTAGCAAATCTATATATTTTTGAAAACTAGACACCCAGGGGAATCCAGGATGGGGTGACTTGAGTGCCTACCACCAGGGTCTGTTACCCAGAATCCCTTGCAAACGTAAAAAATTGACAAAAAACACATTTTCCCCACATTTCTGTGATGGAAAGTTCTGGAATCTGCGTGGATCCACAAATTTCCACCCACTCCGCGTTTCCCAAAGTCCTATGAGAAAAATGGTACCTCACTTGTGTGGGTCGGCCTAGTGCCCGCGACAGGAGACGACACAAAACGCAACGTGGTCACACCTTAATTTTGCAGTGAAAAATGACCCTTTTTTGGCAAAGTGCCTAGCTGTAGTTTTTGAACCCTAGCCCTGCCGGAACCTAGGGAAACCTAGCAAACCTATACATTTTTGAAAACTAGACACCCAGGGGAATCCAGGATGGGGTGACTTGAGTGCCTCCCACCAGGGTCTGTTACCCAGAATCCCTTGCAAACGGAAACAATTGACAAAAAAAACACATTTTCCCCACATTTATGTGATGAAAAGTTCTGGAATCTGCGTGGATCCACAAATTTCCACCCACCCCGCATTTCCCAAAGTCCTACGAGAAAAATGGTACCTCACTTGTGCGGGTCGGCCTAGTGCCCGCGACAGGAAACGGCGCAAAACGCAACATGGTCACACCTCAATTTTGCAGTGAAAAATGACCCTTTTTTGGCAAAGTGCCTAGCTGTAGTTTTTTTAACCCTAGCCCTGCCGCCACCTAGGGAAACCTAGCAAACCTATATATTTTCGAAAACTAGACACCCAGGGGAATCCAGGATGGGGTGACTTGAGTGCCTCCCACCAGGGTCTGTTACCCAGAATCCCTTGCAAACGTAAAAAAAAATTGACAAAAAAAACACATTTTCCCCACATTTCTGTGATGGAAAGTTCTGGAGTCGGCGTGGATCCACAAATTTCCACCCACCCCGCGTTCCCCAAAGTCCTACAAGAAAAATGGTACCTCACTTGTGCGGGTCGGCAAGGTGCCCGCGACAGGAAACGGCGCAAAACGCAACGTGGTCACACCTCAATTTTGCAGTGAAAATGACCCTTTTTTGGCAAAGTGCCTAGCTGTGGTTTTTGAACCCTAGCCCTGCCGGCACCTAGGGAAACCTAGCAAACCTATATATTTTCGAAAACTAGACACCCAGGAAAATCCAGGATGGGGTGACTTGAGTGCCTCCCACCATGGTCTGTTACCCAGAATCCCTTGCAAACGTAAATAATTGACAAAAAAAACACGTTTTCCCCACATTTCTGTGATGGAAAGTTCTGGAATCTGCGTGGATCCACAAAATTCGACCCACCCTGCGTTCCCCAAAGTTTTACGAGAAAAATGGTACCTCACTTGTGCGGGTCGGCCTAGTGCCCGAAACAGGAAACGGCGCAAAACGCAACGTGGTGACACCTCAATTTTGCAGTGAAAAATGACCCTTTTTTGGCAAAGTGCCTAGCTGTAGTTTTTGAACCCTAGCCCTGCCGGTACCTAGGGAAAGCTAGCAAATCCATATATTTTTGAAAACTAGACACCCAGGGGAATCCAGGATGGGGTGACTTGAGTGTCTACCACCAGAGTCTGTTACCCAGAATCCCTTGCAAACGTAAAAAATTGACAAAAAAAACACATTTTCCCCACATTTCTGTGATAAAAAGTTCTGGATTCTGCGTGGATCCACAAATTTCCACCCACCCCGCGTTCCCCAAAGTTGTACGAGAAAAATGGTACCTCACTTGTGCGGGTCGGCCTAGTGCCCGAAACAGGAAACGGCGCAAAACGCAACGTGGTGACACCTCAATTTTGAAGTGAAAAATTACCCTTTTTTGGCAAAGTGACTAGCTGTAGTTTTTGAACCCTAGCTCTGCTGGCACCTAGGGAAACCTAGCAAAGCTATATATTTTTGAAAACTAGACACCCAGGGGAATCCAGGATGGGGTGACTTGAGTCCCTACCACCAGGGTCTGTTACCCAGAATCCCTTGCAAATGTAAAAAATTGACAAAAAAAACACATTTTCCCCACATTTCTGTGATGGAAAGTTCTGGAATCTGCGTGGATCCACAAATTTCCACCCACCCGCGTTCCCCAAAGTCCTACAAGAAAAATGGTACCTCACTTGTGTGGGTCGGCCTAGTGCCCGCGACAGGAGACGACGCAAATCGCAACGTGGTCACACCTCAATTTTGCAGTGAAAAATGACCCTTTTTTGGCAAAGTGCCTAGCTGTAGTTTTTGAACCCTAGCCCTGCTGGAACCTAGGGAAACCTAGCAAACCTATACATTTTTGAAAACTAGACACCCAGGGGAATCCAGGATGGGTTGACTTGAGTGCCTCCCACCAGGGTCTGTTACCCAGAATCCCTTGCAAACGGAAACAATTGACAAAAAAAACACATTTTCCCCACATTTATGTGATGAAAAGTTCTGGAATCTGCGTGGATCCACAAATTTCCACCCACCCCGCATTTACCAAAGTCCTACGAGAAAAATGGTACCTCACTTGTACGGGTCGGCCTAGTGCCCGCGACAGGAAACGGCACAAAACGCAACATGGTCACACCTCAATTTTGCAGTGAAAAATGACCCTTTTTTGGCAAAGTGCCTAGCTGTAGTTTTTTTTAACCCTAGCCCTGCCGCCACCTAGGGAAACCTAGCAAACCTATATATTTTTGAAAACTAGACACCCAGGGGAATCCAGGATGGGGTGACTTGAGTGCCTCCCACCAGGGTCTGTTACCCAGAATCCCTTGCAAACGTAAATAATTGACAAAAAAAACACATTTTCCCCACATTTCTGTGATGGAAAGTTCTGGAATCTGCGTGGATCCACAAATTTCCACGCACCCCGCGTTCCCCAAAGTCCTACGAGAAAAATGGTACCTCACTTGTGCGGGTCGGCCTAGTGCCCGCAACAGGAAACGGCGCAAAACGCAACATGGTCACATCTCAATTTTACAATGAAAAATGACCCTTTTTTGGCAAAGTGACTAGCTGTAGTTTTTGAACCCTAGCTCTGCCGGCACCTAGGGAAACCTAGCAAACCTATATATTTTTGAAAACTAGACACCCAGGGGAATCCAGGATGGGGTGACTTGAGTGCCTACCACCAGGGTCTGTTACCCAGAATCCCTTGCAAATGTAAAAAATTGACAAAAAAAACACATTTTCCCCACATTTCTGTGATGGAAAGTTCTGGAATCTGCGTGGATCCACAAATTTCCACCCACCCGCGTTCCCCAAAGTCCTACGAGAAAAATGGTACCTCACTTGTGCGGGTCGGCCTAGTGCCCGAAACAGGAAACGGCGCAAAACGCAACGTGGTGACACCTCAATTTTAAAGTGAAAAATGACCCTTTTTTGGCAAAGTGCCTAGCTGTAGTTTTTGAACCCTAGCCCTGCCGGCACCTAGGGAAACCTAGTACAGCTATATATTTTTGAAAACTAGACACCCAGGGAAATCCAGGATGGGGTGACTTGAGTGCCTACCACCAGGGTCTGTTACCCAGAATCCCTTGCAAACGTAAAAAATTGACCAAAAAAAACACATTTTCCCCACATTTCTGTGATGGAAAGTTCTGGAATCTGCGTGGATCCACAAATTTCCACCCACCCCGCGTTCCCCAAAGTCGTACGAGAAAAATGGTACCTCACTTGTGCGGGTCGGCTGTAGGAGAGTAGGGTCTGCTATCCTATGGTCACCCCAAATTTTTGCTTTTTGCTTCACTGGTTTTTGACATATTGAGGCTGTGGGCCTGCCAATCAGACCCCCAGCCTGCTGTTCTCTCTACTAAATTTACACTATGCACCCTAGGTGCATAACCAATTGGAAGTGGATCACCCTGTGAGCCCCTGTACCAGTGTACACTAGGTACCCAGGGCATTGGTGTATCTAAGGCCTACCAGGGGCTGAAGCATGTATTGTGCCACCCCTGGCCTGGCCTAACAAATTTGACACAACTGGCTGATCACTCAGCTGGGGTAAGTTGGTGTAACCACCTCTTACTTAGGTGTAGTATACCTATACCTAACCTTAAATGGGACACATGTTAACCTATAACTCACTCCTATGGCAGGCCTTAACAATCCTGAAGGCAGAGTGCTTGGTTCCATGTGAGATGGGGCTCTGGCATGAGCTGAGCCTGTCTGCAGGGGTCGGAACAACTTCCTTCTACTGTTTCCAGATATCGTCATACCATATACTCTTAAGTGCATTATGAACCTCGCGGTTAAATGCTATCTTTGGTTTGGCTTTATCAAAACATGTCGAGTAAGGTGTCATACGAATTGGAATACTAACCCCTCGCCAATTCTGGCGACGGGGTTAGCATTCCACCCTTCTAGAGGGACACGACATGTACAGTACCTGAAACCCGGGTAAAATCAGACATAGCCTCAGCTCCACAAAATAGATGCTGCCACCACGGACACAAGTCTGCCCTCCTGCTGCTGGGAGTCCTTCCAGCTTGGGAGGTGTGGACAAAGGGTTTCCTGCCAGGGGAGGTGCATGCACCACCCCAGACAGGATTTTGTGTATTGGTCAGGTAGGGCTTGAAAGAAACCAGACATGCCTGAGGCTCACAAGGAGCCTCGGTGCATATGCCAGTTCAATCCGGTCCTGGGGCACACCAGTCCCGGGCCTGGGGCGGGCTGGACAAAGGATTGGGGGTGTAACCACCCCCCTTCCTGGTCCCACCCTTAGGGTGGGACCTAGCAGGTAGTCCGGCCCCTAGAATCCGCTTAAAGGTAGGAGCTGTGTCCTAAGACTTCAGACATCCTGGAATCAACTTGAAACTAAGAAGAAGATGGGAACTTCGATGCTCTGCCGCACAGAGGACTGAAGGAAATCTCCCCTGTGGTCAGGGAGTGGCCACCTTGCTAACGCAAGCACCATCCAGCGAGTCAACGTCTGCTTTGCCGCCGCCTCCCGCTGGAGCCCGAGCCCAGAGACTGACACGACCTGGACTTCCAGACCTCTCACCACCCGATCCACAGTCCCTGAAAAGAGGAGACCCGTGGAGGCAACGAGACACGTGGAGCCAGCCATCTTGGAACGACCACGACAAGCTGCAAGTGCAACAACCGAGGCTCCTTCCAAGTTGTGCTTTGGGATCTGAGAAGCCCAACCCTCGAGCAGCATCTGCACCAAAGGTGAGCCCTCCAGCATCTCCACGATCTGCGTGGGGCCCTTCTGCATTTTGCCACTCGACGCGCCTAACCGGTTACTGGCCTGTTGGCTAGTGGCCATCTTGGCGACGAACTTCAAGAAACACACCGCTGGTCTGGTTGCTCCAGAATGGCCCTTGCTCCCCTCCAAAGGAGCAGTCCCTCTGACCTTGCTGGTCAGAGCCATCCGCTTATTTCGTTTTCCACAACAATTGCTTTTGCCAAGGCTTGTTTGCTTCGATCAAGTCGCCGACACCGCCGACAGCGAGAGCCTGCGTAGGACAGTTCGTGAACCGACTCCTGGACGTCGTCGACCTTCAGGGACCACGTGGCTGCAGAGATAAGCTGCCCCTTTCTTCCTGTTTGCACCCGACATCGCCTGGTACCCACCTGGTGCCACGCTGGTCACTGGCTAGTGACTGTGAACACTGTCTCCTCTGCTTACAGATCTTCTACAACTCCGATCCACTCTTGGATCCACCGCATCCCTTCCGGACCGACCGCCTGCAGCATCTTTGTCCACAGGCTCCATTGACCCGATAGAAGAAACCCGACGCACTTCGACACCTATGCACCCGCTTCCTGTGGGTGAGGTAAAGCTGGCACTCCGGTGCCCAAGTGTAGAGTAACATCTCTAGTGTCTGTGTTTCCAATCTTGAGGTCATAGTCCATCCGGAAGATCCTTTTTGCAGTAACTTTGTAACTTTTACGCACCCATTGAAAACCTATGGGAGCACGCGTGTGACTATTTGCTCTGCACATGCACCCCGTGGACCTCCTGGTCACTAACTGAAGTTAGCTCCTTGTAGGCCCAGCGATTCTAGAGGCCCTAGGCCTTTTCCCTTTTCTGTTCGTGGTACTTATACCACTATTTTAGTATATGGTTTGAGCGGCCACCAGGGCCTATCCATATAAAGTGCAACTTCTGTGTATTCTACTGTAATCTTGTTTGACGATTTGTGCTCCTGTGCTCATAAAGAGACTAGGGGATACTTTGAGAAATAAATACATATATATTTTGAATATATATCTGTGTGGTGTCCTTTCATTGGTATAAAAGGGGGTTACATTTGGTAAAACAGCTGGCTTAACACGCTTCACGAGTTTAGCCTCAAAGACTGCTTAGCCTATGCTACCACTAGGGCAGCTAGTCCGAAAAGGTTGACTTACAACCACACCATAAGGGTCACTTGGCATGGTACAAGGTGGTCACTTTAACTAGTGAACATCATATACCAGGCCAACTTCTCACATTGGTGGCAGCGGTGGGATTTGAGCTTGCTGTGTTTTACCATTGTAATCTCTTGGTTACCAATTGAAAGATCACATAGGTACCTGTAGGTACATATAAAACAAGATTAGATATACTTAAGTTCTACTGAACTTAGTGTTGTAGAGCAAAGGGAGTAGCACACCCTGACTACAACTACTAGATAGGTTTAGTAGGTAAACCCAAGTGTAGGTAGATTGCAACACATCCACCCACACTTAAGAGCAATGGCTGGGGCAGAGGGGTCCACTGTACCCATCTCTGTTGAGAGTGACCCCCAGAGGGCACCATCCATCTTTGCTACCCTTAATCAAAATGAGCTCAGGCAGTTGGCAAATATCAGGGGTCTTAAACAGCCCAAGAATCCTACTTCTGCTGAACTCAGGGAGCTTTTACAGGCTGATGAAGATCAGAAAGCTCTCAGGAAAGCCTCCCAGTTAGGCCCCTTAGGGACAGGAACAGGAGGCCCCCCTTCTGAAGATGCTACTGAAGTACCCCTTTCCAATAGCCATCCCTTAGATGAGAATCATACTACAGAGGAGGAAAGTGGTGAGGATACAGAAAGTAGTGAGGATGAAGGGAGAACTAGCCCAGTGCCAAGTGTTATACTTGGCCCAGCTAAACTAAGGCTATTGGGGACTGACAATGGGATCATCCCATTGGATCTCCCCAGTGGACTTAACCAGGGGCTTGGGAGGCAAAGGAATCGCTCAGGTGACTCTAATGCTTCTCATGCCTCTAGAGGCTCTCAAGGTCACTCCAAGAGAAGGATGACCACCCCTCAGAGGAGGGAGCATGAGGCCAGAATGCAGGAAGCCCAGCTGAGGATCAGGAAGCAGGAGCTAGAGGTAGCCCTGATGGAAGAGAAACTGAACAAGGCTAGGCAACCTAGAGAGAGTGGGTCTATACCCACTGGTGGCAGCATTGTCCCTAAGGACAAAGATAGGGTCTTTGATAATAGGAACCTGTCTAAGGTTGTGCCCCCCTACAAAAGTGGGGATGACATCCACAAATGGATGACTGCTCTTGAGAGAGCCTGCAAAGTGCAGCAGGTTCCTGAAGACGAGTGGGCAGCAATCCTCTGGCTCTCCTTTGAAGGAAGAGGCAGAGACAGACTCCTCACTGCTAGAGAAGAGGATGTCAGAAATTACAGAGTCCTGAAGAGTGTCCTAGTTGATGGGTTAGGCTTAACCACTGAACAGTACAGGTTAATGTTCAGAGACACCCAGAAGACACAGGCTCAGGACTGGTCTGAATACATGGAATGTGCCACTAAGGCTTTGGAGGGTTGGTTGCTGGGAAGTAAGGTATCTGATTATACAGGATTGTACAATTTGATGATGAGAGAACAAATTTTAAATAACTGTCAAAACCAGCAACTGCATCAACACTTGGTTGACTCTGATCTGACCTCTCCCCAAGAATTGGGAAAGAAGGCAGACAAATGGGTCAGAACCAGGGTTAAGCAAAAGAACCAGAACCAGGGCCAAGGGGGTGATCAGAAGAAAACAGACCAAAAGGGTGGAGATCAGAAACCTAAAGACCAGAAGTCTTCAACAGGGCCCCAAACTACTGCTAAGGAGGGTGGGTCCCAACAACAAACTAAGGGAAAGAAGAAAGAAGGTCAAAAGAAACCCTGGTGCAATCATTGCAAGAATACAACTCACTGGACTAGTGATTGTAAGAAGGGTGGAGCCCCCAACACTGTTGCCCCTAAGGCACCTGCTCCCAGTACTACTGTTAGCAGTGTTGGTCCCCAGACAAAGGGTGTAGTGGGAATCACTATGGGAACTGAAGGAGATTCTGACTTAGACAGAACCCTGACACAGGCAGTCTTGATCTGTGATGGGGACATTGATTTGTCCCTGACTGTGAGCCCCAGTAACCTGGGCAAGTACAGACAGACTCCTTTAATAATGAAAAAGTGGCTCAAGCCTACAGGGACACATGTGCCAGTGTCACTATGGTGACCCCAGGCTTTGTGGACCCTGGACAGTACATACCAGGTGAGAATTACCTGGTGACCAATGCCAGCAATGCCACTACTTCAGATAGTGTGGCAGTTGTTAACTTCTCATGGGGAGGGGTAACTGGCCTCAAAAGGGTTGTGGTTATTGCAGACCTCCCAGTAGAATGTTTGTTGGGCAATGACCTAGAGAGTTCTCTATGGTCTGAAGTGGAGTACAGGACTCATGCAGAGATGTTAGGTATATCATCACATGTCCTTGCTGTGACCAGGTCACAGGCCAAAAAGTGCCTCACTGAACCTCAGGTCTTGGATCCTGGAACAATGGACCAAGCACCTACCAAGAAGAAGAACAGGAGGGTCAAGGCTGTGCCTTCCCCCTGCCTCAGAGTGATGATCAACCTTCCCAGGAAGCTGATCTAGAGGACCCTGAAGGAACTGTCCCTGAAGAGCTTGAACCTGATCAGGTTGAGTTTCTGGGGACAGGGGGACCTTCAAGGGCTGACTTGAGGCAGGCTCAGTTATCCTGTCCCTCTCTTGAACCCCTCGGACAGCTGGCTGCTGCTGAGGCTGCTGGGAATGCTCAAGGTACCCATAAAGTGTATTGGGATGAAGGGCTCCTTTATTCAGAGGCTAGAGACCCCAAGCCTGGTGCAACCAGGAGGTTGGTTATACCTCTGCAATTTAGGGGCTTCCTTCTTACCTTGGCCCATGATATTCCTTTAGCAGGACACTTAGGCCAGAACAAGACTTGGGACAGGCTTGTCCCTCACTTTCACTGGCCTCACATGAATGAAGATACATAGGCATTTTGTCGCTCCTGTGTGACCTGCCAAGCCAGTGGCAAATTAGGTGGCACAACAAAGGCCCCCTCATACCACTACCTGTGGTGGGGGTCCCCTTTGAAAGAGTGGGAATAGATATAGTGGGTCCCATGGATCCTCCCACTGCATCTGGGCACAGATTTATACTGGTGGTAGTGGATCATGCCACCAGGTATCCAGAGGAAATTCCCCTTAGGACCACTACAGCTCCTGTTGTGGCCAGGGCCCTGCTGGGAGTATTCTCCAGAGTGGGGTTTCCTAAGGAGATAGTTTCTGACAGAGGTATCAACTTCATGTCAGGATACTTGACAGCTATGTGGAAGGAATGTGGTGTTAACTACAAGTTCACCACCCCTTATCACCCACAATGCAATGGGCTTGTTGAGAGATTCAACAAGACCCTAAAGGGTATGATCAAAGGATTACCTGAAAAGCTCAGGCGAAGATGGGACATCCTTCTACCCTGCCTTCTGTTTGCTTACAGAGAGGTCCCACAAAAGGGGGTTGGCTACAGCCCCTTTGAATAGTCGTTTGGGCACCCTGTAAGAGGCCCACTGAGTTTAGTGAAGGAAGGATGGGAGTTACCTCTCAAAAAGCCTAAACAAGACATAGTGGACTATGTACTTGGTCTCCGCTCCAGGATGGCTGAGTATATGGAGAAGGCATCCAAAAACCTTGAGGCAAGCCAGGCCTTATAGAAAGCTTGGCATGACCAAAAGGCTGTCTTGGTTGAGTTTCAGCCAGGACAGAAGGTATGGGTGTTGGAGCCAGTGGCCCCAGCAGCACTCCAAGACAAATGGTCTGGACCCCATACAATCCTGGAAAAGAAGGGAGAGGTCACCTACTTGGTGGACCTAGGAACTCCCAGGAGTCCCCACAGGGTACTCCATGTTAACAGGTTAAAAGCATATGTTGACAGGGCAGACATGGGCTTGCTCATGGCTACAGATGAGGGACAGGAGGAAGAGAGTGACCCTCTCCCAGACCTGTTGTCTCAGAACCCTGAAGATGGCTCAGTTGAAGGAGTGACCCTTGTAGGCAACCTCACTGCCCATCAGCAGACTGAATGTAGACAAGTTCTACAATCATTTCAACATCTGTTTTCCCTAATACCTAGCCAAACTGACTGGTGTACCCATGTGGTGGACACTGGTGACAGTCTGCCTGTAAAGAACAAGCTTTACAGACAACCTGACCACGCCAGGGACTGTATAAAGGTTGAGGTACATAAAATGCTGGAATTAGGTGTCATTGAACCCTCAGAGAGCCCCTGGGCTAGCCCAGTGGTTCTAGTCCCCAAACCTCACACCAAAGATGGCAAGAGAGAGAGATGAGGTTCTGTGTAGACTACAGGGGTCTCAATGCTGTCACCAGGACAGATGCACACCCTATTCCAAGGGCAGATGAGCTCATAGACAAACTAGCTTCTGCAAAGTTTTTGAGCACATTTGACTTGACAGCTGGCTAATGGCAAATCAGATTAGCTGAGGAGTCTAATGCTAAAACAGCATTCTCAACCCCAGGTGGGCACTACCAGTTTGTGGTGATGCCCTTTGGTCTGAAGAATGCACCTGCCGCCTTCCAAAGGTTGGTGAATCAAGTCCTTACTGGGTTGGATGACTTTTGTGCAGCATATCTTGATGACATTGCTGTCTTTAGCTCCACCTGGGAGGATCACCTGATCCACCTGAAGAAGGCTCTTGAGGCTCTGCAAAGGGCAGGCCTCACTATCAAGGCCACTAAGTGCCAGATAGGGCAGAGTAAGGTTGTGTATTTGGGCCACCTTGTAGGTGGAGGCCAAGTTCAACCACTGGAGAGTAAGATACAATCCATCAAGGACTGGTCCCCTCCAACCACCCAGACTCAAGTTCGAGCTTTCTTGGGCTTGACTGGGTACTACAGGAAGTTTGTTAAGAACTATGGGTCCATTGTGATTCCTCTTAATGATCTGACATCCAAGAAGATGCCCAAAAATGTTCAGTGGACAGTAAGCTGTCAAAAGGCATTTGATGACCTGAAGGAGGCCATGTGCTTTGCACCTATCCTGAAAAGTCCTGACTACTCCAAAGAGTTTATTGTCCAAACAGATGCTTCTGAGTTGGGTGTGGGAGCTGTGCTGTCACAACTTAATGTAGATGGTCAAGACCAACCCATTGCTTTTATTAGCAGAAGGTTGACCCCCAGAGAGAAGAATTGGTCAGCTATTGAGAGGGAGGCCTTTGCTGTGGTGTGGGCCCTGAAGAAGCTGAGGCCATACTTGTTTGGCACTCACTTCAAGATTCAGACCGACCATAAGCCCCTCTTGTGGCTAAATCAGATGAAGGGTGAAATCCCCAAACTGCTTAGGTGGTCCATTTCCCTACAGGGTATGGACTTTACAGTGGAGCACCGGCCAGGTACTGACCATGGGAATGCAGATGGTCTCTCCAGGTACTTCCACTTAGGACATGAAGACGAGACTGGTCAAGGCTGGTTTAATGTCCATGCGTTTGGGGGGGGGGGGGTTGTGTAGGAGACTAGGGTCTGCTATCCTATGGTCACCCCAAATGTCTGCTTTTTGCTTCACTGGTTTTTGACATATTGAGGCTGTGGGCCTGCCAATCAGACCCCCAGCCTGAAGTTCTCTCTACTAAAGTTACACTATGCACCATAGGTGCATAACCAATTGGAAGTGGATCACCCTGTCAGCCCCTGTACCAGTGTACACTAGGTACCCAGGGCATTGGTGTACCCAAGGCCTGCCAGGGGCTGAAGCATGTATTATGCCACCCCAGGCTTGGCCTAACAATTTGACACAACTGGCTGATCACTCAGCTGGGGTAAGTTGGTGTAATCACCTCTTACTTAGGTGTAGTATACCTATACCTAACCTTAAATGGGACACCTGGTAACCTATAAGTCACTCCTATGGCAGGCCTTAACAATCCTGAAGGCAGAGTGCTTGGTTCCATGTGAGATGGTGCTCTGGCATTAGCTGAGCCTGTCTGCAGGGGTCGGAACAACTTCCTTCTACTGTTTCCAGATATCGTCTTACCATATACTCTTAAGTGCATTATGAACCTCGCGGTTAAATGCTATCTTTGGTTTGGCTTTATCAAAACATGTCGAGTAAGGTGTCATACGAATTGGAATACTAACCCCTCGCCAGTTCTGGCGACGGGGTTAGCATTCCACCCTTCTAGAGGGACACGACATGTACAGTACCTGAAACCCGGGTAAAATCAGACATAGCCTCAGCTCCACAAAATGGATGCTGCCACCACAGACACAAGTCTGCCCTCCTGCTGCTGGGAGTCCTTCCAGCTTGGGAGGTGTGGACAAAGGGTTTCCTGCCAGGGGAGGTGCATGCACCACCCCAGACAGGATTTTGTGTATTGGTCAGGTAGGGCTTGAAAGAAACCAGACATGCCTGAGGCTCACAAGGAGCCTCGGTGCATATGCCAGTTCAATCCGGTCCTGGGGCACACCAGTCCCGGGCCTGGGGCGAGCTGGACAAAGGATTGGGGGTGTAACCACCCCCCTTCCTGGTCCCACCCTTAGGGAGGGACCTAGCAGGTAGTCCGGCCCCTAGAATCCGCTTAAAGGTAGGAGCTGTGTCCTAAGACTTCAGACATCCTGGAATCAACTTGAAACTAAGAAGAAGACGGGAACTTCGACGCTCTGCCGCACAGAGGACTGAAGGAAATCTCCCCTGTGGTCAGGGAGTGGCCACCTTGCTAACGCAAGCACCATCCAGCGAGTCAACATCTGCTTTGCCGCCGCCTCCCGCCGGAGCCCGAGCCCAGAGGCTGACAAGACCTGGACCTCCAGACCTCTCACCACCCGATCCACAGTCCCTGAAAAGAGGAGACCCGTGGAGGCAACGAGACACGTGGAGCCAGCCATCTTGGAACGATCATGACAAGCTGCAAGTGCAACAACCGAGGCTCCCTCCAAAATGTGCTTTGGGATCTGAGAAGCCCAACCCTCGAGCAGCATCTGCACCAAAGGTGAGCCCTCCAGCATCTCCACGATCTGCGTGGGGCCCTTCTGCATTTTGCCACTCGATGCGCCTAACCGGTTACTGGCCCGTTGGCTAGTGGCCATCTTGGCGACGAACTTCAAGAAACACACCACTGGTCTGGTTGCTCCAGACTGGCCCTTGCTCCCCTCCAAAGGAGCAGTCCCTCTGACCTTGCTGGTCAGAGCCATCCGCATATTTTGTTTTCCACAACAATTGCTTTTGCCAAGGATTGTTTGCTTCGATCAAGTCGCCGACACCACCGACAGCGAGAGCCTGCGTGGGACAGTTCGTGAACCGACTCCTGGACGTCGTCGACCTTCAGGGACCACGTGGCTGCAGAGACAAGCTGCACCTTTCTTCCTGTTTGCACCCGACATCGCCTGGTACCCACCAGGTGCCACGCTGGTCACTGGCTAGTGACTGTGAACACTGTCCCCTCTGCTTACAGGTCTTCTACAACTCTGATCCACTCTTGGATCCACCGCATCCCTTCCGGACCGACCGCCTGCAGCATCTTTGTCCACAGGCTCCATTGACCCGATAGAAGAAACCCGACGCACTTCGACACCTATGCACCCGCTTCCTGTGGGTGAGGTAAAGCTGGCACTCCGGTGCCCAAGTGTAGAGTAAGATCTCTAGTGTCTGTGTTTCCAATCTTGAGGTCATAGTCCATCCGGAAGATCCTTTTTGCAGTAACTTTGTAACTTTTACGCACCCATTGAAAACCTATGGGAGCACGCGTGTGACTATTTGCTCTGCACACGCACCCCGTGGACCTCCTGGTCACTAACTGAAGTTAGCTCCTTGTAGGCCCAGCGATTCTAGAGGCCCTAGGCCTTTTCCCTTTTCTGTTCGTGGTACTTATACCACTATTTTAGTATATGGTTTGAGCGGCCACCAGGGCCTATCCATATAAAGTGCAACTTCTGTGTATTCTACTGTAATCTTGTTTGACGATTTGTGCTCCTGTGCTCATAAAGAAACTAGGGGATACTTTGAGAAATAAATACATATATTTTGAATATATATCTGTGTGGTGTCCTTTCATTGGTATAAAAGGGGGTTACATTTGGTAAAACAGCTGGCTTAACACGCTTCACGAGTTTAGCCTCAAAGACTGCTTAGCCTACGCTACCACTAGGGCAGCTAGTCCGAAAAGGTTGACTTACAACCACACCATAAGTGTCGCTTGGCATGGTACAAGGTGGTCACTTTAACTAGTGAACATCATATACCAGGCCAACTTCTCACATCGGCCTACTGCCCGCGACAGGAAACGGCGCAAAACGCAACGTGGTCACACCTCAATTTTGCAGAGAAAAATGACCCTTTTTTGGCAAAGTGACTAGCTGTAGTTTTTAAACCCTAGCTCTGCCGGCACCTAGGGAAACCTAGCAAACCTATATATTTTTGAAAACTAGACACCCAGCGGAATCCAGGATGGGGTGACTTGAGAGCCTACCACCAGGGTCTGTTACCCAGAATCCCTTGCAAATGTAAAAAATTGACAAAAAAACACATTTTCCCCACATTTCTGTGATGGGAAGTTCTGGCATCTGCGTGGATCCACAAATTTCCACCCACCCCGCGTTTCCCAAAGTCCTACGAGAAAAATGGTACCTCACTTGTGCGGGTCGGCCTAGTGCCCGCGACAGGAAACGGCGCAAAACGCAACATGGTCACATCTCAATTTTGCAATGAAAAATGACCCTTTTTTGGCAAAGTGACTAGCTGTAGTTTTTGAACCCTAGCCCTGCCGGTACCTAGGGAAATGTGAGAAGTTGGCCTGGTATATGATGTTCACTAGTTAAAGTGACCACCTTGTACCATGCCAAGCAACCCTTATGGTGTGGTTGTAAGTCAACCTTTTCGGACTAGCTGCCCTAGTGGTAGCGTAGGCTAAGCAGTCTTTGAGGCTAAACTCGTGAAGCGTGTTAAGCCAGCTGTTTTACCAAATGCAACCCCCTTTTATACCAATGAAAGGACACCACACAGATATATATTCAAAATATATATGTATTTATTTCTCAAAGTAACCCCTAGTCTCTTTATGAGCACAGGAGCACAAATCGTCAAACAAGATTACAGTAGAATACACAGAAGTTGCACTTTATATGGATAGGCCCTGGTGGCCGCTCAAACCATATACTAAAATAGTGGTATAAGTACCACGAACAGAAAAGGGAAAAGGCCTAGGGCCCCTAGAATCGCTGGGCCTACAAGGAGCTAACTTCAGTTAGTGACCAGGAGGTCCACGGGGTGCGTGTGCAGAGCAAATAGTCACACGGGTGCTCCCATAGGTTTTCAATGGGTGCGTAAAAAGTACAAAGTTACTGCAAAAAGGATCTTCCGGATGGACTATGAACTCAAGATTTGAAACACAGACACTAGAGATGATTCTCTACACTTGGGCACCGGAGTGCCAGCTTTACCTCACCCACAGGAAGCGGGTGCATAGGCCTCGAAGTGCGTCGGGTTTCTTCTATCTGTTCAGTGGAGCCTGTGGACACAGATGCTGCAGGCGGTCGGTCCGGAAGAGATGCGGTGGATCCAAGAGTGGATCGGAGTTGTAGAAGACCTGTAAGCAGAGGGGACAGTGTTCACAGTCACTAGCCAGTGACCAGCGTGGCACCAGGTGGGTACCAGGCGATGTCGGGTGCAAACAGGAAGAAAGGTGTAGCTTGTCTCTGCAGCCACGTGGTCCCTGAAGGTCGACGACGTCCAGGAGTCCGTTCACAAGCTGTCCCACGCAGGCTCTCGCTGTCGGCGGTGTCGGCGACTTGATCGAAGCAAACAAGCCTTGGCAAAAGCAATTGTTGTGGAAAACGAAATAAGCTGATGGTTCTGACCAGCAAGGTCATAGGGACTGCTCCTTTGGAGGGGAGCAAGGGCCAGTCTGGAGCAACCAGACCAGTGGTGTAGTTCTTGAAGTTCGTCGCCAAGATGGCCACTAGCCAGCGGGCCAGCAACCAGTTAGGCGTGTCAAGTGGCAAAATGCAGAAGGGCCCCACGCAGATCGTGGAGATGCTGGAGGGCTCACCTTTGGTGCAGATGCTGCTCGAGGGTTGGGCTTCTCAGATCCCAAAGCACAACTTGGAGGGAGCCTCGGTTGTTGCACTTGCAGCTTGTCGTGGTCGTTTCAAGATGGCTGGCTCCACGTGTCTCGTTGCCTCCACGGGTCTCCTCTTTTCAGGGACTGTGGATCGGGCGGTGAGAGGTCTGGAGGTCCAGGTCTTGTCAGTCTCTGGGCTCGGGCTCCGGCGGGAGGCGGCGGCAAAGCAGACGTTGATTCGCTGGATGGTGCTTGCGTTAGCAAGGTGGTCACTCCCTGACCACAGGGGAGATTTCCTTCAGTCTTCTGTGCAGCAGAATGTCGAAGTTCCCTTCTTCTTCTTAGTTTCAAGTTGATTCCAGGATGTCTGAAGTCTTAGGACACAGCTCCTACCTTTAAGCGGATTCTAGGGGCCGGACTACCTGCTAGGTCCCTCCCTAAGGGTGGGACCAGGAATGGGGGTGGTTACACCCCCAATCCTTTGTCCAGCTCGCCCCAGGCCCGGGACTGGTGTGCCCCAGGACCGGATTGAACTGGCATATGCACCGAGGCTCCTTGTGAGCCACAGGCATGTCTGGTTTCTTTCAAGCCCTACTTGACCAATACACAAAATCCTGTCTGGGGTGGTGCACGCACCTCCCCTGGCAGGAAACCCTTTGTCCACACCTCCCAAGCTGGAAGGACTCCCAGCAGCAGGAGGGCAGACTTGTGTCTGTGGTGGCAGCATCCATTTTGTGGAGCTGAGGCTATGTCTGATTTTACCCGGGTTTCAGGTACTGTACATGTGGTGTCCCTCTAGAAGGGTGGAATGCTAACCCCGTTGCCAGAATTGGCGAGGGGTTAGTATTCCAATTCCTATGACACCTTACTCGACATGTTTTGATAAAGCCAAACCAAAGATAGCATTTAACCGCGAGGTTCATAATGCACTTAAGAGTATATGGTATGACGATATCTGGAAACAGTAGAAGGAAGTTGTTCCGACCACTGCAGACAGGCTCAGCTCATGCCAGAGCACCATCTCACATGGAACCAAGCACTCTGCCTTCAGGATTGTTAAGGCCTGCCATAGGAGTGACTTATAGGTTAACATGTGTCCCATTTAAGGTTAGGTATAGGTATACTACACCTAAGTAAGAGGTGGTTACACCAACTTACCCCAGCTGAGTGATCAGCCAGTTGTGTCAAATTTGTTAGGCCAAGCCTGGGGTGGCATAATACATGCTTCAGCCCCTGGCAGGCCTTAGATACACCAATGCCCTGGGTACCTAGTGTACACTGGTACAGGGGCTCACAGGGTGATCCAACCAATTGGGTATGTACCTAGGGTACATGGAGTCCAGTTTAAAGAGAGAACAGCTAGGCTGAGATCCTGAATGGCAGGGTCTCAGGCCAACTAAGTCGAAAAACCAGCTAGACACTAGGCAAAAATTTGGGGGTAACCATAGTCAGATAGCCACCTTCCTACACAACCCCCCCCAAAAACGAAGGGAGATAAGGCTGACCTTGACCAGGTAAGCCTATATTGCCCAAGTGGCCATATAAGGAGGAACCAGCACTTGCATGGTTACCCCCTGTCTCATGGTCCACTAAGCAATCCCTCACCCTAAGGGTATCAGAGGGTCTCCACCATAGGGAATCTCTACCTTTGGTGTGTCTTGGCAAAGTAAAAGGCTGGTGTTGAGATGGAGTACTGAAGTGAGGGTCCTCAAAGTGAGGCCTCAGCTTCCTCCAATCATCCGCCACCATGGATGCCTTTCTTTCCTTAACTGAGTTGCACTGTGCTCTCAGGGTCAGCCTCTGGCTACCTAAAGCTGGAGGCTGGGTCCCTTTTGTGGGCTTACTGGAGGGACAGGTCAGGTTTGGGGCCCTAAGGTCCCATGTTTGCCTGTGCCCAACAGAATCCCTCCGGGGGAGGTCCCTAACTACCTGTAAAGGAGACCCCTCAGGAATGTTTTTACCCATCACCTGACTAGGGCTACTAGCCAGGCAATCCTCATTCTTTTGATGGGGGGTTCTTGTGGACAGGGGCCCTCTTGGGGTCCACTGGCCTCCCTGACCTCTGCAGCCCTGGGCTGACTGAGGCAGGGTAGAGAGAGGCAGGCTACCTGCACCAGACTGGGTCCCACCTTGGAAGGGGCCACTGACATCAGAGGCTCTGCCAGGCCAGGCCTGGCTACCTCTGGGGCAGTTCCTTCACAAGGGGTGAGGTCAGATCCCTGAGGGGGCTGACCTTTTCCTAATGTCTGGGGAGAGGGAGACTTTTCTTCCTCCCCACTACTCTCTGTTTGTGTGGAGTGATCCATAGTTTCAGGCTTCACTACACCTATGTCAGTCTGAGTATAGGCTGAGACCATTACAGCCTTGCCAACCTTTTCAGGGGGGCACTCAGTTTGTGTTTGAGCTGTGACTGTCACAGCTCTGCCAGTCTCTACAGGGAAGTCTGTCTGTGCCTGGGCTGTAGCTACCACTGCCCTTCCAACCTTTCCAGGGAGGAAATCTATTTGGACAGGGGTTGTGAATGGCACAACCCCACTACCCTTTTGTGAAAGGCCTACCATTTTAGAATGGGTGTCTTGTTCAACTCCAGCCCAAGCTGAGAGTTCTAAGTCATTCCCCAGTAAGCAGTCTACAGGCAAGGTTGGGGACACTGCCACCCTTTTAGGGCCAGTGACACCTCCCCAGCTGAGACATACCTCTGCCATTGGATAACTGTTCTGTTTGCCATCAATGTTGGTCACCTGGTATGAGAAACCAGGCAAAAGCTGCTCAGAGGGAACTAGCCAATGGGTCACCATTGTGATGCTAGCTCCAGTGTCTCTGTAGGCCTCAGCTTTTGTACCATTGATGTAGGGCTCCTGTCTGTACCTACCCAAAGAGTTGAGACAGGCAGTGAAGTTAGCAAACCCCATGCCACCATCACAGACAAGAGTATCTGCTGTAGGGGAATTGGCTAAGCCAGGGTCCCCCTGTGTTCCCCAAGTAAACCCACCCAGATTTCTGGGGGCACTCCCACCACCTGGGGGATTACTGCTGACAGTAATAGGTGGTGTGACAGGAGTAATTGGAGGAACAGTTTTGTTTTTAGCCCTTGGGCAACTGCTGTCAGTTTTCCAATGCCCAGGAGTTTTACACTCATGGCAGTAAGGCTTTTTACCTGTGGTAGAGGAGGGAGCTTGGGACCCACCACCCTGTGTGGAGTTTTGGGGCCCTGAGGAAGATTTCTCTTTTGCTTTATCCCCACCCTTCTCTTGAGGTTTGGTGGTATCTTTCTTTTGGTCACCACCCTGATTCTTAGGCCTGATCCTGGTCCTGACCCATTTATCTGCCCTCTTTCCCAATTCTTGGGGAGAGGTCAAATCTGAGTCTACCAGGTGTTGATGGAGGAGCTGGTTTTGACAGTTACTTAAAATCTGTTCTCTCATCATCAAATTGTACAATCCTGTATAATCAGATACCTTACTTCCCAGCAACCAACCCTCCAAAGCCTTAGTGGCACATTCAACATATTCAGACCAGTCCTGAGTCTGTGTCTTCTGGGTGTCTCTGAACATTAACCTGTACTGTTCAGTGGTTAAGCCTAACCCATCAACTAGGACACTCTTCAGGGCTTTGTAATTTCTGACATCCTCCTCCCTAACAGTGAGGAGTCTGTCTCTGCCTCTTCCTTCAAAGGAGAGCCAGAGGATTGCTGCCCACTGGTCTTCAGGAACCTGCTGCACTTTGCAGGCTCTCTCAAGAGCAGTCATCCATTTGTGGATGTCGTCCCCACTTTTGTAGGGGGGCACAACCTTAGACAGGTTCCTATTATCAAAGACTCTATCTTTGTCCTTAGGGACAATGCTGCCACCAGTGGGTATAGACCCACTCTCTTTAGGTCGCCTAGCCTTACTCAGTTTCTCTTCCATCAGAGCTACTTCTAGCTCATGTTTCCTGATTCTCAGCTGAGCTTCCTGCATTCTGGCCTCATGCTCCCTCCTCTGAGGGGTGGTCATCCTTCTCCTGGAGTGACCTTGAGAGCCTCTAGAGGCATGAGAAGCATTAGAGTCACCTGAGTGATTCCTTTGCCTCCCAAGCCCCTGGTTAAGTCCACTAGGGAGATCCAATGGGATGATCCCATTGTCAGTCCCCAGTAGCCTTAGTTTAGCTGGGCCAAGTATAACACTTGGCACTGGGCTAGTTCTCCCTTCATCCTCACTCACTTCTGTATCCCCACCACTTTCCTCCTCTGTAGTATGATTCTCATCTAAGGGATGGCTATTGGAAAGGGGTACTTCAGTGGCATCTTCAGAAGGGGGGCCTCCTGTTCCTGACCCTAAGGGGCCTAACTGGGAGGCTTTCCTGAGAGCTTTCTGATCTTCATCAGCCTGTAAAAGCTCCCTGAGTTCAGCAGAAGTAGGATTCTTGGGCTGTTTAAGGCCCCTGATATTTGCCAACTGCCTGAGCTCATTTTGATTAAGGGTAGCAAAGATGGATGGTGCCCTCTGGTGGTCACTCTCAACAGAGATGGGTACAGTGGACCCCTCTGCCCCAGCCATTGCTCTTAAGTGTGGGTGGATGTATTGCAATCTACCTACACTTGGGTTTACCTACTACACCTATCTAGTAGTTGTAGTCAGGGTGTGCTACTCCCTTTGCTCTACAACAACTAAGTTCAGTAGAACTTAAGTATATCTAATCTTGTTTTATATGTACCTATAGGTACCTATGTGATCTTTCAATTGGTAACCAAGAGATTACAATGGTAAAACACAGCAAGCTCAAATCCAACCGCTGCTCACCAATGTGAGAAGTTGGCCTGGTATATGATGTTCACTAGTTAAAGTGACCACCTTGTACCATGCCAAGCAACCCTTATGGTGTGGTTGTAAGTCAACCTTTTCGGACTAGCTGCCCTAGTGGTGGCGTAGGCTAAGCAGTCTTTGAGGCTAAACTCGTGAAGCGTGTTAAGCCAGCTGTTTTACCAAATGCAACCCCCTTTTATACCAATGAAAGGACACCACACAGATATATATTCAAAATATATATGTATTTATTTCTCAAAGTAACCCCTAGTCTCTTTATGAGCACAGGAGCACAAATGGATAGGCCCTGGTGGCCGCTCAAACCATATACTAAAATAGTGGTATAAGTACCACGAACAGAAAAGGGAAAAGGCCTAGGGCCTCTAGAATCGCTGGGCCTACAAGGAGCTAACTTCAGTTAGTGACCAGGAGGTCCACGGGGTGCGTGTGCAGAGCATATAGTCACACGCGTGCTCCCATATGTTTTCAATGAGTGCGTAAAAAGTACAAAGTTACTGCAAAAATGATCTTCCGGATGGACTATGAACTCAAGATTGGAAACACAGACACTAGAGATGATTCTCTACACTTGGGCACCGGAGTGCCAGCTTTACCTCACCCACAGGAAGCGGGTGCATAGGCCTCGAAGTGCGTCGGGTTTCTTCTATCTGTTCAGTGGAGCCTGTGGACACAGATGCTGCAGGCGGTCGGTCCGGAAGAGATGCGGTGGATCCAAGAGTGGATCGGAGTTGTAGAAGACCTGTAAGCAGAGGGGACAGTGTTCACAGTCACTAGCCAGTGACCAGCGTGGCACCAGGTGGGTACCAGGCGATGTCGGGTGCAAACAGGAAGAAAGGTGTAGCTTATCTCTGCAGCCACGTGGTCCCTGAAGGTCGACGACATCCAGGAGTCGGTTCACGAGCTGTCCCACGCAGCCTCTCGCTGTCGGCGGTGTCGGCGACTTGATCGAAGCAAACAAGCCTTGGCAAAAGCAATTGTTGTGGAAAACGAAATAAGCTGATGGTTCTGACCAGCAAGGTCAGAGGGACTGCTCCTTTGGAGGGGAGCAAGGGCCAGTCTGGAGCAACCAGACCAGCGGTGTAGTTCTTGAAGTTCGTCGCCAAGATGGCCACTAGCCAGCGGGCCAGCAACCGGTTAGGCGCGTCGAGTGGCAAAATGCAGAAGGGCCCCACGCAGATCGTGGAGATGCTGGAGGGCTCACCTTTGGTGCAGATGCTGCTCGAGGGTTGGGCTTCTCAGATCCCAAATGCCCAACTTGGAGGGAGCCTCGGTTGTTGCACTTGTCAGCTTGTCGTGGTCGTTTCAAGATGGCTGGCTCCACGTGTCTCGTTGCCTCCACGGGTCTCCTCTTTTCAGGGACTGTGGATCGGGCGGTGAGAGGTCTGGAGGTCCAGGTCTTGTCAGTCTCTGGGCTCGGGCTCCGGTGGGAGGCGGCGGCAAAGCAGACGTTGATTCGCTGGATGGTGCTTGCGTTAGCAAGGTGGTCACTCCCTGACCACAGGGGAGATTTCCTTCAGTCTTCTGTGCAGCAGAATGTCGAAGTTCCCGTCTTCTTCTTAGTTTCAAGTTGATTCCAGGATGTCTGAAGTCTTAGGACACAGCTCCTACCTTTAAGCGGATTCTAGGGGCCGGACTACCTGCTAGGTCCCTCCGTATGGGTGGGACCAGGAAGGGGGGTGGTTACACCCCCAATCCTTTGACCAGCTCGCCCCTGGCCCAGGACTGGTGTGCCCCAGGACCGGTTTGAACTGGCATATGCACCGAGGCTCCTTGTGAGCCACAGGCATGTCTGGTTTCTTTCAAGCCCTACCTGACCAATACACAAAATCCTGTCTGGGGTGGTGCATGCACCTCCCCTGGCAGGAAACCCTTTGTCCACACCTCCCAAGCTGGAAGGACTCCCAGCAGCAGGAGGGCAGACTTGTGTCTGTGGTGGCAGCATCCATTTTGTGGAGCTGAGGCTATGTCTGATTTTACCCGGGTTTCAGGTACTGTACATGTCGTGTCCCTCTAGAAGGGTGGAATGCTAACCCCGTCGCCAGAATTGGCGAGGGGTTAGTATTCCAATTCGTATGACACCTTACTCGACATGTTTTGATAAAGCCAAACCAAAGATAGCATTTAACCGCGAGGTTCATAATGCACTTAAGAGTATATGGTATGACGATATGATGGAAACAGTAGAAGGAAGTTGTTCCGACCACTGCAGACAGGCTCAGCTCATGCCAGAGCACCATCTCACATGGAACCAAGCACTCTGCCTTCAGGATTGTTAAGGCCTGTCATAGGAGTGACTTATAGGTTAACATGTGTCCCATTTAAGGTTAGGTATAGGTATACTACACCTAAGTAAGAGGTGATTACACCAACTTACCCCAGCTGAGTGATCAGCCCGTTGTGTCAGATTGTTAGGCCAAGCCTGGGGTGGCATAATACATGCTTCAGCCCCTGGCAGGCCTTGGGTACACCAATGCCCTGGGTACCTAGTGTACACCGGTACAGGGGCTGACAGGGTGATCCACTTCCAATTGGTTATGCACCTAGGGTGCATAGTTTTAATTTAGTAGAGAGAACAGCAGGCTGGGGGTCTGATTGGCAGGCCCACAGCCTCAATAAGTCAAAAACCAGTGAAGCAAAAAGCAAAAATTTGGGGTGACCATAGGATAGCAGACCCTACTCTCCTACACAACCCCCCCCAAACGCTGGGACATTAAACTAGCCTTGACCAGTCTCGTCTTCATGTCCTAAGTGGAAGTACCTGGAGAGACCATCTGCATTCCCATGGTCAGTACCTGGCCGGTGCTCCACTGTAAAGTCCATCCCCTGTAGGGAAATGGACCACCTAAGCAGTTTGGGGTTTTCACCCTTCATCTGATTTAGCCACAAGAGGGGCTTATGGTCGGTCTGAATCTTGAAGTGAGTGCCAAACAAGTATGGCCTCAGCTTCTTCAGGGCCCACACCACAGCAAAGGCCTCCCTCTCAATAGCTGACCAATTCTTCTCTCTGGGGGTCAACCTTCTGCTAATAAAAGCAATGGGTTGGTCTTGACCATCTACATTAAGTTGTGACAGCACAGCTCCCACACCCAACTCAGAAGGATCTGTTTGGACAATAAACTCTTTGGAGTAGTCAGGACTTTTCAGGATAGGTGCAGAGCACATGGCCTTCTTCAGGTCTTCAAATGCCTTTTGAGAGCTGACTGTCCACTGAACCTTTTTGGGCATCTTCTTGGATGTCAGATCATTAAGAGGAGTCACAATGGACCCATAGTTCTTAACAAACTTCCTGTAGTACCCAGTCAAGCCCAAGAAAGCTCGAACTTGAGTCTGGGTGGTTGGAGGAGACCAGTCCTTGATGGATTGTATCTTACTCTCCAGTGGTTGAACTTGGCCTCCACCTACAAGGTGGCCCAAATATACAACCTTACTCTGCCCTATCTGGCACTTAGTAGCCTTGATAGTGAGGCCTGCCCTTTGCAGAGCCTCAAGAGCCTTCTTCAGGTGGATCAGGTGATCCTCCCAGGTAGAGCTAAAGACAGCAATGTCATCAAGATATGCTGCGCAAAAGTCATCCAACCCAGTAAGGTCTTGGTTCACCAGCCTTTGGAAGGTGGCAGGTGCATTCTTCAGACCAAAGGGCATCACCACAAACTGGTAGTGCCCACCTGGGGTTGAGAATGCTGTTTTGGCCTTAGACTCCTCAGCTAATCTGATTTGCCAATAGCCAGCTGTTAAGTCAAATGTGCTCAAAAACTTTGCAGAAGCTAGTTTGTCTATGAGCTCATCTGCCCTTGGAATAGGGTGTGCATCTGTCCTGGTGACAGCATTGAGACCCCTGTAGTCCACACAGAACCTCATCTCTCTCTTGCCATCTTTGGTGTGAGGTTTGGGGACCAGAACCACTGGGCTAGCCCAGGGGCTCTCTGAGGGTTCAATGACACCTAATTCCAGCATTTTATGTACCTCAGCCTTTATACAGTCCCTGACGTGGTCAGGTTGTCTGTAAAGCTTGTTCTTTACAGGCAGACTGTCACCAGTGTCAACCACATGGGTACACCAGTCAGTTTGACTAGGTATTAAGGAAAACATATGTGAAAATGATTGTAGAACCTGTCTACATTCAGTCTGCTGATGGGCAGTGAGGTTGCCTCCAAGGGTCACTCCTTCAACTGAGCCATCTTCAGGGTTCTGAGACAACAGGTCTGGGAGAGGGTCACTCTCTTCCTCCTGTCCCTCATCTGTAGCCATGAGCAAGCCCATGTCTTCCCTGTCAACATATGCTTTAAGCCTGTTAACATGGAGTACCCTGTGGGGACTCCTGGGAGTTCCTAGGTCCACCAAGTAGGTGACCTCTCCCTTCTTTTCCAGGATTGTATGGGGTCCAGACCATTTGTCTTGGAGTGCTGCTGGGGCCACTGGCTCCAACACCCATACCTTCTGTCCTGGCTGAAACTCAACCAAGACAGCCTTTTGGTCATGCCAAGCTTTCTGTAAGGCCTGGCTTGCCTCAAGGTTTTTGGATGCCTTCTCCATATACTCAGCCATCCTGGAGCGGAGACCAAGTACATAGTCCACTATGTCTTGTTTAGGCTTTTTGAGAGGTAACTCCCATCCTTCCTTCACTAAACACAGTGGGCCTCTTACAGGGTGCCCAAACAACAATTCAAAGGGGCTGTAGCCAACTCCTTTTTGTGGGACCTCTCTGTAAGCAAACAGAAGGCAGGGTAGAAGGATGTCCCATCTTCGCCTGAGCTTTTCAGGTAATCCTTTGATCATACCCTTTAGGGTCTTGTTGAATCTCTCAACAAGCCCATTGCATTGTGGGTGATAAAGGGTGGTGAACTTGTAGTTGACACCACATTCCTTCCACATAGCTGTCAAGTATCCTGACATAAAGTTGGTACCTCTGTCAGATACTACCTCCTTAGGAAACCCCACTCTGGAGAATACTCCCAGCAGGGCCCTGGCCACAACAGGTGCTGTAGTGGTCCTAAGGGGAATTGCCTCTGGATACCTGGTGGCATGATCCACTACCACCAGTATAAATCTGTGCCCAGATGCAGTGGGAGGATCCATGGGACCCGCTATGTCTATTCCGACTCTTTCAAAGGGGACCCCCACCACAGGTAGTGATATTAGGGGGGCCTTTGTTGTGCCACCTGATTTGCCACTGGCTTGGCAGGTCACACAGGAGCGACAAAACTCCTTTGTATCTTCATTCATATGAGGCCAGTGAAAGTGAGGGACAAGCCTGTCCCAAGTCTTACTCTGGCCTAAGTGTCCTGCTAAAGGAATATCATGGGCCAAGGTAAGAAGGAAGCCCCTAAATTGCAGAGGTATAACCAACCTCCTGGTAGCACCAGGCTTGGGGTCTCTAGCCTCTGAATAAAGGAGCCCTTCATCCCAATACACTTTATGGGTACCTTGAGCATTCCCAGCAGCCTCAGCAGCAGCCAGCTGTCTGAGGGGTTCAAGAGAGGGACAGGATAACTGAGCCTGCCTCAAGTCAGCCCTTGAAGGTCCCCCTGTCCCCAGAAACTCAACCTGATCAGGTTCAAGCTCTTCAGGGACAGTTCCTTCAGGGTCCTCTAGATCAGCTTCCTGGGAAGGCTGATCATCACTCTGAGGCAGGGGGGAAGGCACAGCCTTGACCCTCCTGTTCTTCTTCTTGGTAGGTGCTTGGTCCATTGTTCCAGGATCCAAGACCTGGGGTTCAGTGAGGCACTTTTTGGCCTGTGACCTGGTCACAGCAAGGACATGTGATGATATACATAACATCTCTGCATGAGTCCTGTACTCCACTTCAGGCCATAGAGAACTCTCTAGGTCATTGCCCAACAAACATGCTACTGGGAGGTCTGCACTAACCACAACCCTTTTGAGGCCAGTTACCCCTCCCCATGAGAAGTTAACAACTGCCACACTATGCGAAGTAGTGGCATTGCTGGCATTGGTCACCAGGTAATTCTCACCTGGTATGTACTGTCCAGGGTCCACAAAGCCTGGTGTCACCATAGTGACACTGGCACATGTGTCCCTGTAGGCTTGAGCCACTTTTTCATTTATTAAAGGAGTCTGTCTGTACTTGCCCAGGTTACTGGGGGTCACAGTCAGGGACAAATCAATGTCCCCATCACAGATCAAGACTGCCTGTGTCAGGGTTCTGTCTAAGTCAGAATCTCCTTCAGTTCCCATAGTGATTCCCACTACACCCTTTGTCTGGGGACCAACACTGCTAACAGTAGTACTGGGAGCAGGTGCCTTAGGGGCAACAGTGTTGGGGGCTCCACCCTTCTTACAATCACTGGTCCAGTGAGTTGTATTCTTGCAATGATTGCACCAGGGTTTCTTTTGACCTTCTTTCTTCTTTCCCTTAGTTTGTTGTTGGGACCCACCCTCCTTAGCAGTAGTTTGGGGCCCTGTTGAAGACTTCTGGTCTTTAGATTTCTGATCTCCACCCTTTTGGTCTGTTTTCTTCTGATCACCCCCTTGGCCCTGGTTCTGGTTCTTTTGCTTAACCCTGGTTCTGACCCATTTGTCTGCCTTCTTTCCCAATTCTTGGGGAGAGGTCAGATCAGAGTCAACCAAGTGTTGATGCAGTTGCTGGTTTTGACAGTTATTTAAAATCTGTTCTCTCATCATCAAGTTATACAATCCTGTAAAATCAGATACCTTACTTCCCAGCAACCAACCCTCCAAAGCCTTAGTGGCACATTCAACATATTCAGACCAGTCCTGAGTCTGTGTCTTTTGGGTGTCTCTGAACATTAACCTGTACTGTTCAGTGGTTAAGCCTAACCCATCAACAAGAACACTCTTCAGGACTCTGTAATTTCTGACATCCTCTTCTCTAACAGTGAGGAGTCTGTCTCTGCCTCTTCCTTCAAAGGAGAGCCAGAGGATTGCTGCCCACTGGTCTTCAGGAACCTGCTGTACTTTGCAGGCTCTCTCAAGAGCAGTTATCCATTTGTGGATGTCATCCCCACTTTTGTAGGGGGGCACAACCTTAGACAGGTTCCTATTATCAAAGACCCTATCTTTGTCCTTAGGGACAATGCTGCCACCAGTGGGTATAGACCCACTCTCTCTAGGTTGCCTAGCCTTGTTCAGTTTTTCTTCCATCAGGGCTACTTCTAGCTCCTGCTTCCTGATCCTCAGCTGGGCTTCCTGCATTCTGGCCTCATGTTCCCTCCTCTGAGGGGTGGTCATCCTTTTCCTGGAGTGACCTTGAGAGCCTCTAGAGCCATGAGAAGCATTGGAGTCATCTGAGCGATTCCTTTGCCTCCCAAGCCCTGTGTTAAGTCCACTGGGGAGATCCAATGGGGTAAACCCATTGTCAGTCCCCAATAGCCTTAGTTTAGCTGGGCCAAGTATAACACTTGGCACTGGGCTAGTTCTCCCTTCATCATCACTACTTTCTGTATCAGCACCTTTATCACTCTCATCCTCTGTGGTATTATTGCCATCTAAGGGGTGACTATTGGAACTGGGTACCTCTGTAGCATCTTCAGAAGGGGGGCCTCCTGTTCCTGTCCCTAAGGGGGCTAACTGGGAAGCTTTCTTGAGCTCTCTCTGATTCTCATCATTTTGCAAGAGTTCTCTGAGCTCAGCAGAGGTAGGGTTCTTGGGCTGTTTAAGGCCTCTAAGAGTTGCCAAATGCCTGAGCTCATTCTGATTGAGGGTAGCAAAGATGGATGGTGCCCTCTGGGGGTCACTCTCAACAGAGATGGGTACAGTGGACCCCTCTGCCCCAGCCATTGCTCTTAAGTGTGGGTGGATGTGTTGCAATCTACCTACACTTGGGTTTACCTACTAAACCTATCTAGTAGTTGTAGTCAGGGTGTGCTACTCCCTTTGCTCTACAACAACTAAGTTCAGTAGAACTTATGTATATCTAATCTTGTTTTATATGTACCTACAGGTACCTATGTGATCTTTCAATTGGTAACCAAGAGATTACAATGGTAAAACACAGCAAGCTCAAATCCAACCGCTGCTCACCAATGTGAGAAGTTGGCCTGGTATATGATGCTCACTAGTTAAATGATCACCTTGTACCATGCCAAGCAACCCTTATGGTGTGGTTGTAAGTCAACCTTTTCGGACTAGCTGCCCTAGTGGTAGCGTAGGCTAAGCAGTCTTTGAGGCTAAACTTGTGAAGCGTGTTAAGCCAGCTGTTTTACCAAATGCAACCCCCTTTTATACCAATGAAAGGACACCACACAGATATATATTCAAAATATATATGTATTTATTTCTCAAAGTAACCCCTAGTCTCTTTATGAGCACAGGAGCACAAATCGTCAAACAAGATTACAGTAGAATACATAGAAGTTGCACTTTATATGGATAGGCCCTGGTGGCCGCTCAAACCATATACTAAAATAGTGGTATAAGTACCACGAACAGAAAAGGGAAAAGGCCTAGGGCCTCTAGAATCGCTGGGCCTACAAGGAGCTAACTTCAGTTAGTGACCAGGAGGTCCACGGGTGGCGTGTGCAGAGCAAATAGTCACACGCGTGCTCCCATAGGTTTCAATGGGTGCGTAAAAAGTACAAAGTTACTGCAAAGAGGATCTTCCGGATGGACTAGGAACTCAAGATTTGGAACACAGGCACTAGAGATGTAATACTACACTTGGGCACAGGTGTGCCAGCTTTACCTCACCCACAGGAAGCGGGTGCATAGGCCTCGAAGTGCGTCGGGTTTCTTCAATCTGTTCCGTGGAGCTTGAAGACAAAGATGCTGCAGGCGGTCGGTCCGGGAGAGACGCAGTGGATCCAAGAGTGGATCGGAGATGTTGAAGACCTGTAAGCAGAGGGGACAGTGTTCACAGTCACTAGCCAGTGACCAGCGTGGCACCAGGTGGGTACCAGGCAATGTCGGGTGCAAACAGGAAGAAAGGTGTAGCTTGTCTCTGCAGCCACGTGGTCCCTGGAGGTGGTCGACGTCCAGGAGTCGGTTCACAAGCTGTCCCACGCAGGCTCTCGCTGTCGGCGGTGTCGGCGACTTGATCGAAGCAAACAAGCCTTGGCAAAAGCAATTGTTGTAGGAGAGGAAATAAGCTGGTGGTTCTGACCAGCAAGGTCAGAAGAACTGCTCCTTTGGAGGGGAGCAAGGGCCAGTCCAGAGCAACCAGACCAGTGGTGTATTTTGTAAAGTTTGTCGCCAAGATGGCTACTAGCCAGCGGGCCAGCAACCGGTTAGGCGCGTCAAGTGGCAAAATGCAGAAGGGCCCCACGCAGATCGTGGAGATGCTGGAGGGCTCACCTTTGGTGCAGATGCTGCTCGAGGGTTGGGATTCTCAGATCCCAAAGCACAACTTGGAGGGAGCCTCGGTTGTTGCACTTGTCAGCTTGTCGTGGTCGTTTCAAGATGGCTGGCTCCACATGTCTCGGTGCCTCCACGGGTCTCCTCTTTTCAGGGACTGTGGATCGGGCGGTGAGAGGTCTGGAGGTCCAGGTCTTGTCAGTCTCTGGGCTCGGGCTCCGGTGGAAGGCGGCGGCAAAGCAGACGTTGATTTGCTGGATGGTGCTTGCGTTAGCAAGGTGGTCACTCCCTGACCACAGGGGAGATTTCCTTCAGTCTTCTGTGCAGCAGAATGTCGAAATTCCCGTCTTCTTCTTAGTTTCAAGTTGATTCCAGGATGTCTGAAGTCTTAGGACACAGCTCCTACCTTTAAGCGGATTCTAGGGGCCGGACTACCTGCTAGGTCCCTCCCTATGGGTGGGACCAGGAAGGGGGGTGGTTACACCCCCAATCCTTTGTCCAGCTCGCCCCAGGCCCGGGACTGGTGTGCCCCAGGACCGGTTTGAACTGGCATATGCACCGAGGCTCCTTGTGAGCCACAGGCATGTCTGGTTTCTTTCAAGCCCTACCTGACCAATACACAAAATCCTGTCTGGGGTGGTGCATGCACCTCCCCTGGCAGGAAACCCTTTGTCCACACCTCCCAAGCTGGAAGGACTCCCAGCAGCAGGAGGGCAGACTTGTGTCTGTGGTGGCAGCATCTATTTTGTGGAGCTGAGGCTATGTCTGATTTTACCCGGGTTTCAGGTACTGTACATGTCGTGTCCCTCTAGAAGGGTGGAATGCTAACCCCGTCGCCAGAATTGGTGAGGGGTTAGTATTCCAATTTGTATGACACCTTACTCGACATGTTTTGATAAAGCCAAACCAAAGATAGCATTTAACCGCGAGGTTCATAATGCACTTAAGAGTATATGGTATGACGATATCTGGAAACAGTAGAAGGAAGTTGTTCCGACCACTGCAGACAGGCTAAGCTCATGCCAGAGCACCATCTCACATGGAACCAAGCACTCTGCCTTCAGGATTGTTAAGGCCTGCCATAGGAGTGACTTATAGGTTACCAGGTGTCCCATTTAAGGTTAGGTATAGGTATACTACACCTAAGTAAGAGGTGGTTACACCAACTTACCCCAGCTGAGTGATCAGCCAGTTGTGTCAAATTGTTAGGCCAAGCCTGGGGTGGCATAATACATGCTTCAGCCCCTGGCAGGCCTTGGGTACACCAATGCCCTGGGTACCTAGTGTACACTGGTACAGGGGCTGACAGGGTGATCCACTTCCAATTGGTTATGCACCTAGGTTGCATAGTTTTAATTTAGTAGAGAGAACAGCAGGCTGGGGGTCTGATTGGCAGGCCCACAGCCTCAATATGTCAAAAACCAGTGAAGCAAAAAGCAAAAATTTGGGGTGACCATAGGATAGCAGACCCTACTCTCCTACACTAGCCCTGCCGGCACCTAGGGAAACCTAGTACACCTATATATTTTTGAAAACTAGACACCCAGGGGAATCCAGGATGGGGTGACTTGAGTGCCTACCACCAGGGTCTGTTACCCAGAATCCCTTGCAAACGTAAAAAATTGACCAAAAAAAACACATTTTCCCCACATTTCTGCGATGGAAAGTTCTGGAATCTGCATGGATCCACAAATTTCCACCCACCCCGCGTTCCCCAAAGTCCTACGAGAAAAATGGTACCTCACTTGTGCGGGTCGGCCTACTGCCCGCGACAGGAAACGGCGCAAAACGCAACGTGGTCACACCTCAATTTTGCAGTGAAAAATGACCCTTTTTTGGCAAAGTGACTAGCTGTAGTTTTTTAACCCTAGCACTGCCGGCACCTAGGGAAACCTAGCAAACCTACATATTTTTGAAAACTAGACAACCAGCGGAATCCAGGATGGGGTGACTTGAGAGCCTACCACCAGGGTCTGTTACCCAGAATCCCTTGCAAATGTAAAAAATTGACAAAAAAACACATTTTCCCCACATTTCTGTGATGGGAAGTTCTGGCATCTGCGTGGATCCACAAATTTCCACCCACCCCGTGTTCCCCAAAGTCCTACGAGAAAAATGGTAACTCACTTGTGTGGGTCGGCCTAGTGCCCGCGACAGGAAATGACGCAAAACGCAACGTGGTCACACCTCAATTTTGCAGTGAAAAATGATCCTTTTTTGGCAAAGTGCCTAGCTGTAGTTTTTGAACCCTAGCCCTGCCGGCACCTAGGGAAACCTAGCACACCTATATATTTTTAAAAACTAGACACCCAGGGGAATCCAGGATGGGGTGATTTGAGTGCCTCCCACCAGGGTCTGTTACCCAGAATCCCTTGCAAACGTAAACAATTGACAAAAAAAACACATTTTCCCCACATTTCTGTGATGGAAAGTTCTGGAATCTGCGTGGATCCACAAATTTCCACCCACCCCGCGTTCCCCAAAGTCCTACGAGAAAAATGGTACCTCACTTGTGTGGGTCGGCCTAGTGCCCTGTAGGATAGTAGGGTCTGCTATCCTATGGTCACCCCAAATTTTTGCTTTTTGCTTCACTGGTTTTTGACATATTGAGGCTGTGGGCCTGCCAATCAGACCCCCAGCCTGCTGTTCTCTCTACTAAATTAAAACTATGCACCCTAGGTGCATAACCAATTGGAATTGGATCACCCTGTCAGCCCCTGTACCAGTGTACACTAGGTACCCAGGGCATTGGTGTACCCAAGGCCTGCCAGGGGCTGAAGCATGTATTATGCCACCCCAGGCTTGGCCTAACAATTTGACACAACTGGCTGATCACTCAGCTGGGGTAAGTTGGTGTAATCACCTCTTACTAAGGTGTAGTATACCTATACCTAACCTTAAATGGGACACCTGGTAACCTATAAGTCACTCCTATGGCAGACCTTAACAATCCTGAAGGCAGAGTGCTTGGTTCCATGTGAGATGGTGCTCTGGCATGAGCTGAGCCTGTCTGCAGTGGTCGGAACAACTTCCTTCTACTGTTTCCAGATATCGTCATACCATATACTCTTAAGTGCATTATGAACCTCGCGGTTAAATGCTAACTTTGGTTTGGCTTTATCAAAACATGTCGAGTAAGGTGTCATACAAATTGGAATACTAACCCCTCACCAATTCTGGCGACGGGGTTAGCATTCCACCCTTCTAGAGGGACACGACATGTACAGTACCTGAAACCCGGGTAAAATCAGACATAGCCTCAGCTCCACAAAATGGATGCTGCCACCACAGACACAAGTCTGCCCTCCTGCTGCTGGGAGTCCTTCCAGCTTGGGAGGTGTGGACAAAGGGTTTCCTGCCAGGGGAGGTGCATGCACCACCCCAGACAGGATTTTGTGTATTGGTCAGGTAGGGCTTGAAAGAAACCAGACATGCCTGTGGCTCACAAGGAGCCTCGGTGCATATGCCAGTTCAAACCGGTCCTGGGGCACACCAGTCCTGGGCCTGGGGCGAGCTGGACAAAGGATTGGGGGTGTAACCACCCCCCTTCCTGGTCCCACCCATAGGGAGGGACCTAGCAGGTAGTCCGGCCCCTAGAATCCGCTTAAAGGTAGGAGCTGTGTCCTAAGACTTCAGACATCCTGGAATCAACTTGAAACTAAGAAGAAGACGGGAACTTCGACATTCTGCTGCACAGAAGACTGAAGGAAATCTCCCCTGTGGTCAGGGAGTGACAACCTTGCTCACGCAAGCACCATCCAGCGAATCAACGTCTGCTTTGCCGCCGCCTCCCGCCGGAGCCCGAGCCCAGAGACTGACAAGACCTGGACCTCCAGACCTATCACCGCCCGATCCACAGTCCCTGAAAAGAGGAGACCCGTGGAGGCACCGAGACACGTGGAGCCAGCCATCTTGAAACGACCACGACAAGCTGACAAGTGCAACAACCGAGGCTCCCTCCAAGTTGTGCTTTGGGATCTGAGAAGCCCAACCCTCGAGCAGCATCTGCACCAAAGGTGAGCCCTCCAGCATCTCCACGATCTGCGTGGGGCCCTTCTGCATTTTGCCACTTGACGCGCCTAACCGGTTGCTGGCCCGCTGGCTAGTAGCCATCTTGGCGACGAACTTTACAAAATACACCGCTGGTCTGGTTGCTCCAGACTGGCCCTTGCTCCCCTCCAAAGGAGCCGTCCTTCTGACCTTGCTGGTCAGAACCATCAGCTTATTTCATCTACTACAACAATTGCTTTTGCCAAGGCTTGTTTGCTTCGATCAAGTCGCCGACACCGCCGACAGTGAGAGACTGCGTGGGACAGCTCGTGAACCGACTCCTAGACGTCGTCGACCTCCAGGGACCACGTGTCTCAGAGACAAGCTACACCTTTCTTCCTGTTTGCACCCGACATTGCCTAGTACCCACCTTGTGCCACGCTGGTCACTGGCTAGTGACTGTGAACACTGTCCCCTCTGCTTACAGGTCTTCAACATCTCCGATCCACTCTTGGATCCACTGCATCTCTCCCGGACCGACCGCCTGCAGCATCTTTGTCTTCAAGCTCCACGGAACAGATAGAAGAAACCCGACGCACTTCGAGGCCTATGCACCCGCTTCCTGTGGGTGAGGTAAAGCTGGCACACCTGTGCCCAAGTGTAGTATTACATCTCTAGTGCCTGTGTTCCAAATCTTGAGTTCCTAGTCCATCCGGAAGATCCTCTTTGCAGTAACTTTGTACTTTTTACGCACCCATTGAAACCTATGGGAGCACGCGTGTGACTATTTGCTCTGCACACGCCACCCGTGGACCTCCTGGTCACTAACTGAAGTTAGCTCCTTGTAGGCCCAGCGATTCTAGAGGCCCTAGGCCTTTTCCCTTTCCTGTTTGTGGTACTTATACCACTATTTTAGTATATGGTTTGAGCGGCCACCAGGGCCTATCCATATAAAGTGCAACTTCTGTGTATTCTGCTGTAATCTTGTTTGACAATTTGTGCTCCTGTGCTCATAAAGAGACTAGGGGTTACTTTGAGAAATAAATACATATATATTTTGAATATATATCTGTGTGGTGTCCTTTCATTGGTATAAAAGTGGGTTGCATTTGGTAAAACAGCTGGCTTAACACGCTTCACGAGTTTAGCCTCAAAGACTGCTTAGCCTACTCTACCACTAGGGCAGCTAGTCCGAAAAGGTTGACTTACAACTAGGCCTGGGCGAAGCACTACGCTACGCTCGCGTAGTTTGCGAAGTTCGCGCTACTTCGCACTACGCGAACTGCACGTAGCACAGTGCGAACACGCGTAGCGTATTGTTGCGTAGTGCTGCGGCATTTTTTGCTTGCTCGCGGTCCTCAACGTCAAGTTGGCGACCGCGAGCAAGCAAAATGACATCCCGGCGAGACTTTTTCCTTGTTCGCGATCGCGAGCATGGAAAATAAACCTCCCGGCGAGATTCCCAACGCGAGGAGGTCAGGTTTCTCATTGCGAGGGGTCGCGTATGCTCGCGACCGCTTGCGATGAGAAACTACCAGTTCGCGTTGAGAAAGCTGCCGCTCGAGTAAAAATCTACTCGAGCAGCAGCAAACTACAGCTCGCACTGTGCAAGATGCCATTTTCAATGATTGCACAGTGCCGGTTGCTTGTCCGCACTGTGCAATCATTGAAAACAACATCTTGCACAGTGCGAACATGTTACTACGCAGTTCGCGAAGTGCTACGCGTAGCTCGCGTAGTGCGAACTTCACTTTGCGTAGCTTCGCGAAGTGCTACTTCGCGAACTACGCCCACCCTTACTTACAACCACACCATAAGGGTTGCTTGGCATGGTACAAGGTGATCACTTTAACTAGTGAGCATCATATACCAGGCCAACTTATCACATGCCCGCAACAGGTCCGTGGAGCCTGAAGATAAAGATGCTGCAGGCGGTCGGTCCGGGAGAGATGCAGTGGATCCAAGGGTGGATCGGAGATGTTGAAGACCTGTAAGCAGAGGGGACAGTGTTCACAGTCACTAGCCAGTGACCAGCGTGGCACCAGGTGGGTACCAGGCAATGTCGGGTGCAAACAGGAAGAAAGGTGTAGCTTGTCTCTGCAGCCACGTGGTCCCTGGAGGTCGACAACGTCCAGGAGACGGTTCACGAGCTGAACCACGCAGGCTCTCGCTGTCGGCGGTGTCGGCGACTTGATTGAAGCAAACAAGCCTTGGTAAAAGGAATTGTTGTAGGAGATGAAATAAGCTGATGGTTCTGACCAGCAAGGTCAGAAGGACTGCTCCTTAGGAGGGGAGCAAGGGCCAGTCTGGAGCAACCAGAACAGCAGTGTATTTCGTAACGTTCATCGCCAAGATGGCTACTAGCCAGCAGGCCAGCAACCGGTTAGGCGCGTCAAGTGGCAAAATGCAGAAGGGCCCCACGCAGATCGTGGAGATGCTGGAGGGCTCACCTTTGGTGCAGATGCTGCTCGAGGGTTGGGCTTCTCAGATACCAAAGCACAACTTGGAGGGAGCCTCGGTTGTTGCACTTGTCAGCTTGTCGTGGTCGTTTCAAGATGGCTGGCTCCACGTGTCTCGGTGCCTCCACAGGTCTCCTCTTTTCAGGGACTGTGGATCGGGCGGTGAGAGGTCTGGAGGTCCAGGTCTTGTCAGTCTCTGGGCTCGGGCTCCGGCGGGAGGCGGCGGCAAAGCAGACGTTGATTCGCTGGATGGTGCTTGCGTTAGCAAGGTGGTCACTCCCTGACCACAGGGGAGATTTCCTTCAGTCTTCTGTGCAGCAGAATGTCGAAGTTCCCGTCTTCTTCTTAGTTTCAAGTTGATTCCAGGATGTCTGAAGTCTTAGGACACAGCTCCTACCTTTAAGCGGATTCTAGGGGCCGGACTACCTGCTAGGTCCCTCCCAATGGGTCGGACCAGGAAGGGGGGTGGTTACACCCCCAATCCTTTGTCCAGCTCACCCCAGGCCCGGGACTGGTGTGCCCCAGGACCGGTTTGAACTGGCATATGCACCGAGGCTCCTTGTGAGCCACAGGCATGTCTGGTTTCTTTCAAGCCCTACCTGACCAATACACAAAATCCTGTCTGGGGTGGTGCATGCACCTCCCCTGGCAGGAAACCCTTTGTCCACACCTCCCAAGCTGGAAGGACTCCCAGCAGCAGGAGGGCAGACTTGTGTCTGTGGTGGCAGCATCCATTTTGTGGAGCTGAGGCTATGTCTGATTTTACCCGGGTTTCAGGTACTGTACATGTCGTGTCCCTCTAGAAGGGTGGAATGCTAACCCCCTCGCCAGAATTGGCGAGGGGTTAGTATTCCAATTCGTATGACACCTTACTCGACATGTTTTGATAAAGCCAAACTAAAGTTAGCATTTAACCGCGAGGTTCATAATGCACTTAAGAGTATATGGTATGACGATATCTGGAAACAGTAGAAGGAAGTTGTTCCGACCACTGCAGACAGGCTCAGCTCATACCAGAGCACCATCTCACATGGAACCAAGCACTCTGCCTTCAGGATTGTTAAGGCCTGCCATAGGAGTGAATTATAGGTTACCATGTGTCCCATTTAAGGTTAGGTATAGGTATACTACACCTAAGTAAGAGGTGATTACACCAACTTACCCCAGCTGAGTGATCAGCCAGTTGTGTCAAATTGTTAGGTCAAGCCTGGGGTGGCATAATACATGCTTCAGCCCCTGGCAGGCCTTGGGTACACCAATGCCCTGGGTACCTAGTGTACACTGGTACAGGGGCTGACAGGGTGATCCACTTCCAATTGGTTATGCACCTAGGGTGCATAGTTTTAATTTAGTAGAGAGAACAGCAGGCTGGGGGTCTGATTGGCAGGCCCACAGCCTCAATATGTCAAAAACCAGTGAAGCAAAAAGCAAAAATTTGGGGTGACCATAGGATAGCAGACCCTACTCTCCTACACGATGCTACTGAAGTACCCCTTTCCAAAAGCCATCCCTTAGATGAGAATCATACTACAGAGGAGGAAAGTGGGGAGGATACAGAAGGTAGTGAGGATGAAGGGAGAACTAGCCCAGTGCCAAGTGTTATACTTGGCCCAGCTAAACTAAGGCTATTGGGGACTGACAATGGGATCATCCCATTGGATCGCCCCAGTGGACTTAACCAGGGGTCTGGGAGGCAAAGGAATCACTCAGGTGAATCTAATGCTTCTCATGCCTCTAGAGGCTCTCAAGGTCACTCCAGGAGAAGGATGACCACCCCTCAGAGGAGGGAGCATGAGGCCAGAATGCAAGAAGCCCTGTTGAGGATCAGGAAGCAGGAGCTAGAAGTAGCTCTGATGGAAGAGAAACTGAGCAAGGCTAGGCAGCATAAAGAGAGTGGGTCTATACCCACTGGTGGCAGCATTGTCCCTAAGGACAAAGATAGGGTCTTTGATAATAGGAACCTGTCTAAGGTTGTGCCCCCCTACAAAAGTGGGGATGACATCCACAAATGGATGACTGCTCTTGAGAGAGCCTGCAAAGTACAGCAGGTTCCTGAAGACCTGTGGGCAGCGATCCTCTGGCTCTCTGTAGGAGAGTAGGGTCTGCTATCCTATGGTCACCCCCAATTTTTGCTTTTTGCTTCACTGGTTTTTGACATATTGAGGCTGTGGGCCTGCCAATCAGACCCCCAGCCTGCTGTTCTCTCTACTAAATTAAAACTATGCACCCTAGGTTCATAACCAATTGGAAGTGGATCACCTTGTCAGCCCCTGTACCAGTGTACACTAGGTACCCAGGGCATTGGTGTACCCAAGGCCTGCCAGGGGCTGAAGCATGTATTATGCCTCCCCAGGCTTGGCCTAACAATTTGACACAACTGGCTGATCACTCAGCTGGGGTAAGTTGGTGTAATCACCTCTTACTTAGGTGTAGTATACCTATACCTAACCTTAAATGGGACACCTGGTAACCTATAAGTCACTCCTATGGCAGGCCTTAACAATCCTGAAGGCAGAGTGCTTGGTTCCATGTGAGATGGTGCTCTGGCATGAGCTGAGCCTGTCTGCAGTGGTCGGAACAACTTCCTTCTACTGTTTCCAGATATCGTCATACCATATACTCTTAAGTGCATTATGAACCTCGCGGTTAAATGCTATCTTTGGTTTGGCTTTATCAAAACATGTCGAGTAAGGTGTCATACGAATTGGAATACTAACCCCTCGCCAATTCTGGCGACGGGGTTAGCATTCCACCCTTCTAGAGGGACACGACATGTACAGTACCTGAAACCCTGGTAAAATCAGACATAGCCTCAGCTCCACAAAATGGATGCTGCCACCACAGACACAAGTCTGCCCTCCTGCTGCTGGGAGTCCTTCCAGATTGGGAGGTGTGGACAAAGGGTTTCCTGCCAGGGGAGGTGCATGCACCACCCCAGACAGGATTTTGTGTATTGGTCAGGTAGGGCTTGAAAGAAACCAGACATGCCTATGGCTCACAAGGAGCCTCGGTGCATATGCCAGTTCAAACCGGTCCTGGGGCACACCAGTCCCGGGCCTGGGGTGAGCTGGACAAAGGATTGGGGGTGTAACCACCCCCCTTCCTGGTCCCACCCATAGGGAGGGACCTAGCAGGTAGTCCGGCCCCTAGAATCCGCTTAAAGGTAGGAGCTGTGTCCTAAGACTTCAGACATTCTGGAATCAACTTGAAACTAAGAAGAAGACGGGAACTTCGACATTCTGCTGCACAGAAGACTGAAGGAAATCTCCCCTGTGGTCAGGGAGTGACCACCTTGTTAACGCAAGCACCATCCAGCGAATCAACGTCTGCTTTGCCGCCGCCTCCCGCCGGAGCCCGAGCCCAGAGACTGACAAGACCTGGACCTCCAGACCTCTCACGACCCGATCCACAGTCCCTGAAAAGAGGAGACCCGTGGAGGCACCGAGACACGTGGAGCCAGCCATCTTGGAAACGACAACGACAAGCTGACAAGTGCAACAACCGAGGCTCCCTCCAAGTTGTGCTTTGGGATCTGAGAAGACCAACACCGGAGCAGCATCTGCACCAAAGGTGAGCCCTCCAGCATCTCCATGATCTGCGTGGGGCCCTTCTGCATTTTGCCACTTGACGCGCCTAACCGGTTGCTGGCCCGCTGGCTAGTAGCCATCTTGGCGACGAACTTCAAGAAATACACCACTGGTCTGGTTGCTCCAGACTGGCCCTTGCTCCCTTCCAAAGGAGCAGTCCTTCTGATCTTGCTGGTCAGAACCATCAGCTTATTTCATCTCCTACAACAATTGCTTTTTCCAAGGCTTGTTTGCTTCGATCAAGTCGCCGATACCGCCGACAGTGAGAGCCTGCGTGGGACAGATCAAGAACCGACTCCTGGACGTCGTCGACCTCCAGGGACCACGTGGCTGCAGAGACAAGCTACACCTTTCTTCCTGTTTGCACCCGACATTGCCTGGTACCCACCTGGTGCTACGCTGGTCACTGGCTAGTGACTGTGAACACTGTCCCCTCTGCTTACAGGTCTTCAACATCTCCGATCCACTCTTGGATCCACCGCATCTCTCCCGGACCGACCGCCTGCAGCATCTTTGTCTTCAGGCTCCACGGAACAGATAGAAGAAACCCGACGCACTTCGAGGCCTATGCACCCGCTTCCTGTGGGTGAGGTAAAGCTGGCACACCCATGCCCAAGTGTAGTATTACATCTCTAGTGCCTGTGTTCCAAATCTTGAGTTCCTAGTCCATCCGAAAGATCCTTTTTGCAGTAACTTTGTACTTTTTACGCACCCATTGAAACCTATGGGAGCACGCGTGTGACTATTTGCTCTGCACACGCCACCCGTGGACCTCCTGGTCACTAACTGAAGTTAGCTCCTTGTAGGCCCAGCGATTCTAGAGGCCCTAGGCCTTTTCCCTTTTCTGTTCGTGGTACTTATACCACTATTTTAGTATATGGTTTGAGCGGCCACCAGGGCCTATCCATTTAAAGTGCAACTTCTGTGTAGTCTACTGTAATCTTGTTTGACGATTTGTGCTCCTGTGCTCATAAAGAGACTAGGGGTTACTTTGAGAAATAAATACATATATATTTTGAATATATATCTGTGTGGTGTCCTTTCATTGGTATAAAAGGGGGTTGCATTTGGTAAAACAGCTGGCTTAACACGCTTCACGAGTTTAGCCTCAAAGACTGCTTAGCCTACGCTACCACTAGGGCAGCTAGTCCGAAAAGGTTGACTTACAACCACACCATAAGGGTTGCTTGGCATGGTACAAGGTTGTCACTTTAACTAGTGAACATCATATACCAGGCCAACTTCTCACATTGGTGAGCAGCGGTTGGATTTGAGCTTGCTGTGTTTTACCATTGTAATCTCTTGGTTACCAATTGAAAGATCACATAGGTACCTATAGGTACATATAAAACAAGATTAGATATACATAAGTTCTACTGAACTTAGTTGTTGTAGAGCAAAGGGAGTAGCACACCCTGACTACAACTACTAGATAGGTTTAGTAGGTAAACCCAAGTGTAGGTAGATTGCATCACATCCACCCACACTTCAGAGCAATGGCTGGGGCAGAGGGGTCCACTGTACCCATCTCTGTTGAGAGTGACCCCCAGAGGGCACCATCCATCTTTGCTACCCTTAACCAGAATAAGCTCAGGCATTTGGCAACTCTTAGAGGCCTTAAACAGCCCAAGAACCCTACCTCTGCTGAGCTCAGAGAACTCTTGCAAAATGATGAAAATCAGAGAGAGCTCAAGAAAGCTTCCCAGTTAGCCCCCTTAGGGTCAGGAACAGGAGGCCCCCCTTCTGAAGATGCTACAGAAGTACCCCTTTCCAATAGCCATCCCTTAGATGAGAACCATACTACAAAGGAGGAAAGTGGAGAGGATACAGAGAGTAGTGATGATGAAGGGAGAACTAGCCCAGTGCCAAGTGTTATACTTGGCCCAGCTAAACTAAGGCTATTGGGGACTGACAATGGGATCATCCCATTGGATCTCCCCAGTGGACTTAACCAGGGGCTTGGGAGGCAAAGGAATCGCTCAGGTGACTCTAATGCTTCTCATGCCTCTAGAGGCTCTCAAGGTCACTCCAGGAAAAGGATGACCACCCCTCAGAGGAGGGAACATGAGGCCAGAATGCAGGAAGCCCAGCTGAGGATCAGGAAGCAGGAGCTAGAAGTAGCCCTGATGGAAGAAAAACTGAACAAGGCTAGGCAACCTAGAGAGAGTGGGTCTATACCCACTGGTGGCAGCATTGTCCCTAAGGACAAAGATAGGGTCTTTGATAATAGGAACCTGTCTAAGGTTGTGCCCCCCTACAAAAGTGGGGATGACATCCACAAATGGATAACTGTTCTTGAGAGAGCCTGCAAAGTACAGCAGGTTCCTGAAGACCAGTGGGCAGCAATCCCCTGGCTCTCCTTTGAAGGAAGAGGCAGAGACAGACTCCTCACTGTTAGAGAAGAGGATGTCAGAAACTACAGAGTCCTGAAGAGTGTTCTGGTTGATGGGTTAGGCTTAACCACTGAACAGTACAGGTTAATGTTCAGAGACACCCAAAAGACACAGACTCAGGACTGGTCTGAATACATTGAATGTGCCACTAAGGCTTTGGAGGGTTGGTTGCTGGGAAGTAGAGTATCTGATTTTACAGGATTGTATAATTTGATGATGAGAGAACAGATTTTAAATAACTGTCAAAACCAGCAACTGCATCAACACTTGGTTGACTCTGATCTGACCTCTCCCCACGAATTGGGAAAGAAGGCAGACAAATGGGTCAGAACCAGGGTTAAGCAAAAGAACCAGAACCAGAGCCAAGGGGGTGATCAGAAGAAAACAGACCAAAAGGGTGGAGATCAGAAATCTAAAGACCAGAAGTCTTCAACAGGGCCCCAAACTACTGCTAAGGAGGGTGGGTCCCAACAACAATCCAAGGGAAAGAAGAAAGAAGGTCAAAAGAAACCCTGGTGCAATTATTGCAAGAATACAACTCACTGGACTAGTGATTGTAAGAAGGGTGGAGCCCCCAACACTGTTGCCCCTAAGGCACCTGCTCCCAGTACTACTGTTAGCAGTGTTGGTCCCCAGACAAAGGGTGTAGTGGGAATCACTATGGGAACTGAAGGAGATTCTGACTTAGACAGAACCCTGACACAGGCAGTCTTGATCTGTGATGGGGACATTGATTTGTCCCTGACTGTGAGCCCCAGTAACCTGGGCAAGTACAGACAGACTCCTTTAATTAACGAAAAAGTGGCTCAAGCCTACAGGGACACATGTGCCAGTGTCACTATGGTGACACCAGGCTTTGTGGACCCTGGACAGTACATACCAGGTGAGAATTACCTGGTGACCAATGCCAGCAATGCCACTACTTCACATAGTGTGGCAGTTGTTAACTTCTCATGGGGAGGGGTAACTGGCCTCAAAAGGGTTGTGGTTAGTGCAGACCTCCCAGTAGAATGTTTGTTGGGCAATGACCTAGAGAGTTCTCTATGGTCAGAAGTGGAGTACAGGACTCATGCAGAGATGTTAGGTATATCATCACATGTCCTTGCTGTGACCAGGTCACAGGCCAAAAAGTGCCTCACTGAACCTCAGGTCTTGGATCCTGGAACAATGGACCAAGCACCTACCAAGAAGAAGAACAGGAGGGTCAAGGCTGTGCCTTCCCCCCTGCCTCAGAGTGATGATCAGCCTTCCCAGGAAGCTGATCTAGAGGACCCTGAAGGAACTGTACCTGAAGAGCTTGAACCTGATCAGGTTGAGTTTCTGGGGACAGGGGGACCTTCAAGGGCTGACTTGAGGCAGGCTCAGTTATCCTGTCCCTCTCTTGAACCCCTCAGACAGCTGGCTGCTGCTGAGGCTGCTGGGAATGCTCAAGGTACCCATAAAGTGTATTGGGATGAAGGGCTCCTTTATTCAGAGGCTAGAGACCCCAAGCCTGGTGCTACCAGGAGGTTGGTTATACCTCTGCAATTTAGGGGCTTCCTTCTTACCTTGGCCCATAATATTCCTTTAGCAGGACACTTAGGCCAGAACAAGACTTGGGACAGGCTTGTCCCTCACTTTCACTGGCCTCATATGGATGAAGATACAAAGGAGTTTTGTCGCTCCTGTGTGACCTGCCAAGCCAGTGGCAAATCAGGTGGCACAACAAAGGCCCCCCTAATACCACTACCTGTGGTGGGGGTCCCCTTTGAAAGAGTGGGAATAGACATAGTGGGTCCCATGGATCCTCCCACTGCATCTGGGCACAGATTTATACTGGTGGTAGTGGATCATGCCACCAGGTATCCAGAGGCAATTCCCCTTAGGACCACTACAGCACCTGTTGTGGCCAGGGCCCTGCTGGGAGTATTCTCCAGAGTGGGGTTTCCTAAGGAGGTAGTATCTGACAGAGGTACCAACTTTATGTCAGGATACTTGACAGCTATGTGGAAGGAATGTGGTGTCAACTACAAGTTCACCACCCCTTATCACCCACAATGCAATGGGCTTGTTGAGAGATTCAACAAGACCCTAAAGGGTATGATCAAAGGATTACCTGAAAAGCTCAGGCGAAGATGGGACATCCTTCTACCCTGCCTTCTGTTTGCTTACAGAGAGGTCCCACAAAAAGGAGTTGGCTACAGCCCCTTTGAATTGTTGTTTGGGCACCCTGTAAGAGGCCCACTGTGTTTAGTGAAGGAAGGATGGGAGTTACCTCTCAAAAAGCCTAAGCAAGACATAGTGGACTATGTACTTGGTCTCCGCTCCAGGATGGCTGAGTATATGGAGAAGGCATCCAAAAACCTTGAGGCAAGCCAGACCTTACAGAAAGCTTAGCATGACCAAAAGGCTGTCTTGGTTAAATTTCAGCCAGGACAGAAGGTATGGGTGTTGGAGCCAGTGGCCCCAGCAGCACTCCAAGACAAATGGTCTGGACCCCATACAATCCTGGAAAAGAAGGGAGAGGTCACCTACTTGGTAGACCTAGGAACTCCCAGGAGTCCCCACAGGGTACTCCATGTTAACAGGCTTAAAGCATATGTTGACAGGGCAGACATGGGCTTGCTCATGGCTACAGATGAGGGACAGGAGGAAGAGAGTGACCCTCTCCCAGACCTGTTGTCTCAGAACCCTGAAGATGGCTCAGTTGAAGGAGTGACCCTTGGAGGCAACCTCACTGCCTATCAGCAGACTGAATGTAGACAGGTTCTACAATCATTTTCACATATGTTTTCCTTGATACCTAGTCAAGCTGACTGGTGTACCCATGTGGTGGACACTGGTGACAGTCTGCCTGTAAAGAACAAGCTTTACAGACAACCTGACCACGTCAGGGACTGTATAAAGGCTGAGGTACATAAAATGCTGGAATTAGGTGTCATTGAACCCTCAGAGAGCCCCTGGGCTAGCCCAGTGGTTCTGGTCCCCAAACCTCGCACCAAAGATGGCAAGAGAGAGATGAGGTTCTGTGTGGATTACAGAGGTCTCAATGCTGTCACCAGGACAGATGCACACCCTATTCCAAGGGCAGATGAGCTCATAGACAAACTAGCTTCTGCAAAGTTTTTGAGCACATTTGACTTAACAGCTGGCTATTGGCAAATCAGATTAGCTGAGGAGTCTAAGGCCAAAACAGCATTCTCAACCCCATGTGGGCACTACCAGTTTGTGGTGATGCCCTTTGGTCTGAAGAATGCACCTGCCACCTTCCAAAGGCTGGTGAACCAAGTCCTTACTGGGTTGGATGACTTTTGCGCAGCATATCTTGATGACATTGCTGTCTTTAGCTCCACCTGGGAGGATCACCTGATCCACCTGAAGAAGGCTCTTGAGGCTCTGCAAAGGGCAGGCCTCACTATCAAGGCTACTAAGTGCCAGATAGGGCAGAGTAAGGTTGTATATTTGGGCCACCTTGTAGGTGGAGGCCAAGTTCAACCACTGGAGAGTAAGATACAATCCATCAAGGACTGGTCTCCTCCAACCGCCCAGACTCAAGTCCGAGCTTTCTTGGGCTTGACTGGGTACTACAGGAAGTTTGTTAAGAACTATGGGTCCATTGTGACTCCTCTTAATGATCTGACATCCAAGAAGATGCCCAAAAAGGTTCAGTGGACAGTAAGCTGTCAAAAGGCATTTGATGACCTGAAGGAGGCCATGTGCTCTGCACCTATCTTGAAAAGTCCTGACTACTCCAAAGAGTTTATTGTCCAAACAGATGCTTCTGAGTTGGGTGTGGGAGCTGTGCTGTCACAACTTAATGTTGATGGTCAAGACCAACCCATTGCTTTTATTATCAGAAGGTTGACCCCCAGAGAGAAGAATTGGTCAGCTATTGAGAGGGAGGCCTTTGCTGTGGTGTGGGCCCTGAAGAAGCTGAGGCCATACTTGTTTGGCACTCACTTCAAGATTCAGACCGACCATAAGCCCCTCTTGTGGCTAAATCAGATGAAGGGTGAAAACCCCAAACTGCTTAGGTGGTCCATTTCCCTACAGGGGATGGACTTTACAGTGGAGCACCGGCCAGGTACTGACCATGGGAATGCAGATGGTCTCTGCAGGTACTTCCACTTAGGACATGAAGACGAGACTGGTCAAGGCTAGTTTAATGTCCCTGCGTTTGGGGGGGGTTGTGTAGGAGAGTAGGGTCTGCTATCCTATGGTCACCCCAAATTTTTGCTTTTTGCTTCACTGGTTTTTGACATATTGAGGCTGTGGGCCTGCCAATCAGACCCCCAGCCTGCTGTTCTCTCTACTAAATTTACACTATGCACCCTAGGTGCATAACCAATTGGAAGTGGATCACCCTGTGAGCCCCTGTACCAGTGTACTCTAGGTACCCAGGGCATTGGTGTATCTAAGGCCTACCAGGGGCTGAAGCATGTATTGTGCCACCCCTGGCCTGGCCTAACAAATTTGACACAACTGGCTGATCACTCAGCTGGGGTAAGTTGGTGTAACCACCTCTTACTTAGGTGTAGTATACCTATACCTAACCTCAAATGGGACACATGTTAACCTATAAGTCACTCCTATGGCAGGCCTTTACAATCCTGAAGGCAGAGTGCTTGGTTCCATGTGAGATGGTGCTCTGGCATGAGCTGAGCCTGTCTGCAGTGGTCGGAACAACTTCCTACTACTGTTTCCAGATATCGTCATACCATATACTCTTAAGTGCATTATGAACCTCGCTGTTAAATGCTATCTTTGGTTTGGCTTTATCAAAACATGTCGAGTAAGGTGTCATACGAATTGGAATACTAACCCCTCACCAATTCTGGCGACGGGGTTAGCATTCCACCCTTCTAGAGGGACACGACATGTACAGTACCTGAAACCCGGGTAAAATCAGACATAGCCTCAGCTCCACAAAATGGATGCTGCCACCACAGACACAAGTCTGCCCCCCTGCTGCTGGGAGTCCTTCCAGCTTGGGAGGTGTGGACAAAGGGTTTCCTGCCAGGGGAGGTGCGTGCACCACCCCAGACAGGATTTTGTGTATTGGTCAGGTAGGGCTTGAAAGAAACCAGACATGCCTGTGGCTCACAAAGAGCCTCGGTGCATATGCCAGTTCAATCCGGTCCTGGGGCACACCAGTCCCGGGCCTGGGGCGAGCTGGACAAAGGATTGGGGGTGTAACCACCCCCCTTCCTGGTCCCACCCTTAGGGAGGGACCTAGCAGGTAGTCCGGCCCCTAGAATCCGCTTAAAGGTAGGAGCTGTGTCCTAAGACTTCAGACATCCTGGAATCAACTTGAAACTAAGAAGAAGACGGGAACTTCGACATTCTGCTGCACAGAAGACTGAAGGAAATCTCCCCTGTGGTCAGGGAGTGACCACCTTGCTAACACAAGCACCATCCAGCGAATCAACGTCTGCTTTGCTGCCGCCTCCCGCCGGAGCCCAGAGACTGACAAGACCTGGACCTCCAGACCTCTCACCGCCCGATCCACAGTCCCTGAAAAGAGGAGACCCGTGGAGGCAACGAGACACGTGGAGCCAGCCATCTTGAAATGACCATGACAAGCTGCAAGTGCAACAACCGAGGCTCCCTCCAAGTTGTGCTTTGGGACCTGAGAAGCCCAACCCTTGAGCAGCATCTGCACCAAAGGTGAGCCCTCCAGCATCTCCACGATCTGCGTGGGGCCCTTCTGCATTTTGCCACTCGACGCGCCTAACCGGTTGCTGGCCCGCTGGCTAGTGGCCATCTTGGCGACGAACTTCAAGAACTACACTGCTGGTCTGGTTGCTCCAGACTGGCCCTTGCTCCCCTCCAAAGGAGCAGTCCCTCTGACCTTGCTGGTCAGAACCATCAGCTTATTTCATTTTCCACAACAATTGCGTTTGCCAAGGCTTGTTTGCTTCGATCAAGTCGCCGACACCGCCGACAGCGAGAGCCTGCGTGGGACAGCTCGTGAACCGACTCCTGGACGTCGTCGACCTTCAGGGACTACGTGGCTGCAGAGACAAGCTACACCTTTCTTCCTGTTTGCACCCGACATCGCCTGGTACCCACCTGGTGCCACGCTGGTCACTGGCTAGTGACTTTGAACACTGTCCCCTCTGCTTACAGGTCTTCTACAACTCCGATCCACTCTTGGATCCACCGCATCTCTCCTGGACCGACCGCCTGCAGCATCTTTGTCCACAGGCTCCACTGAACAGATAGAAGAAACCCGACGCACTTCGAGGCCTATGCACCCGCTTCCTGTGGGTGAGGTAAAGCTGGCACTCCGGTGCCCAAGTGTAGAGAATCATCTCTAGTGTCTGTGTTTCCAATCTTGAGTTCATAGTCCATCCGGAAGATCCTTTTTGCAGTAACTTTGTACTTTTTACGCACCCATTGAAAACCTATGGGAGCATGCGTGTGACTATTTGCTCTGCACACGCACCCCGTGGACCTCCTGGTCACTAACTGAAGTTAGCTCCTTGTAGGCCCAGCGATTCTAGAGGCCCTAGGCCTTTTCCCTTTTCTGTTCGTGGTACTTATACCACTATTTTAGTATATGGTTTGAGCGGCCACCAGGGCCTATCCATATAAAGTGCAACTTCTGTGTATTCTACTGTAATCTTGTTTGACGATTTGTGCTCCTGTGCTCATAAAGAGACTAGGGGTTACTTTGAGAAATAAATACATATATATTTTGAATATATATCTGTGTGGTGTCCTTTCATTGGTATAAAAGGGGGTTGCATTTGGTAAAACAGCTGGCTTAACACGCTTCACGAGTTTAGCCTCAAAAACTGCTTAGCCTACGCTACCACTAGGGCAGCTAGTCCGAAAAGGTTGACTTACAACCACACCATAAGGGTTGCTTGGCATGGTACAATATGATCACTTTAACTAGTGAGCATCATATACCAGGCCAACTTCTCACATTTCCCTAGGTGCCGACAGGGCTAGGGTTCAAAAACTACAGCTAGGAACTTTGCCAAAAAAGGGTCGTTTTTCACTGCAAAATTGAGGTGTGACCACGTTGCGTTTTGCGCCATTTCCTGTCGCGGGCACTAGGCCGACCCGCACAAGTGAGGTACCATTTTTCTCATAGGACTTTGGGGAACACGGGGTGGGTGGAAATTTGTGGATCCACACAGATTCCAGAACTTTCCATCAAAGAAATGTGGGGAAAATGTGTTTTTTTTGTCAATTGTTTACGTTTGCAAGGGATTCTGGGTAACAGACCCTGGTGGGAGGCACTCAAGTCACCCCATGCTGGATTCCCCTGGGTGTCTAGTTTTCGAAAATATATAGGTTTGCTAGGTTTCCCTAGGTGACGGCAGGGCTAGGGTTCAAAAACTACAGCTAGGCACTTTGCCAAAAAAGGGTCATTTTTCACTGCAAAATTGAGGTGTGACCATGTTGCGTTTTGCGCCATTTCCTGTCATGGGCACTAGGCCGACCCGCACAAGTGAGGTACCATTTTTCTCGTAGGACTTTGGGGAACGTGGGGTGGGTGGAAATTTGTGGATCCACACAGATTCCAGAACTTTCCATCACAGAAATGTGGGGAAAATGTGTTTTTTTGTCAATTTTTTACATTTGCAAGGGATTCTGGGTAACAGACCCTGATGGTAGGCACTCAAGTCACCCCATCCTAGATTCCCCTGGGTGTCTAGTTTTCGAAAATATATAGGTTTGCTAGGTTTCCCTAGGTGCCGGCAGGGCTAGGGTTCATAAACTACAGCTAGGCACTTTGCCAAAAAAGGGTCATTTTCACTGCAAAATTGAGGTGTGACGACGTTGCGTTTTGCGCCGTTTCCTGTCGCGGGCACTAGGCCGACCCACACAAGTGAGGTACCATTTTTCTTGTAGGACTTTGGGGAACGCGGGGTGGGTGGAAATTTGTGGATCCACACAGATTCCAGAACTTTCCATCACAGAAATGTGGGGAAAATGTGCTTTTTTTGTCAATTTATTTTTTACGCTTGCAAGGGATTCTGGGTAACAGACCCTGGTGGGAGGCACTCAAGTCACCCCATCCTGGATTCCCCTGGGTGTCTAGTTTTCGAAAATATATAGATTTGCTAGGTATCCCTAGGTGCCGGCAGGGCTAGGGTTCAAAAACTACAGCTAGGCACTTTGCCAAAAAAGGGTCATTTTCACTGCAAAATTGAGGTGTGACGACGTTGCGTTTTGCGCCGTTTCCTGTCGCGGGCACTAGGCCGACCCGCACAAGTGAGGTACCATTTTTCTTGTAGGACTTTGGGGAACGCGGGGTGTGTGGAAATTTGTGGATCCACACAGATTCCAGAACTTTCCATCACAGAAATGTGGGGAAAATGTGTTTTTTTGTCAATTGTTTCTGTTTGTAAGGGATTCTGGGTAACAGACCCTGGTGGCAGGCACTCAAGTCACCCCATCCTGGATTCCCCTGGGTGTCTAGTTTTCGAAAATATATAGGTTTGCTAGGTTTCCATAGGTGCCGACAGGGCTAGGGTTCAAAAACTACAGCCAGGCACTTTGCCAAAAAAGGGTCATTTTCACTGCAAAATTGAGGTGTGACGACGTTGCGTTTTGCGCCGTTTCCTGTCGCGGGCACTAGGCCGACCCGCACAAGTGAGGTACCATTTTTCTTGTAGGACTTTGGGGAACGCGGGGTGTGTGGAAATTTGTGGATCCACACAGATTCCAGAACTTTCCATCACAGAAATGTGGGGAAAATGTGTTTTTTTGCCAATTGTTTCTGTTTGTAAGGGATTCTGGGTAACAGACCCTGGTGGCAGGCACTCAAGTCACCCCATCCTGGATTCCCCTGGGTGTCTAGTTTTCGAAAATATATAGGTTTGCTAGGTTTCCATAGGTGCCGACAGGGCTAGGGTTCAAAAACTACAGCTAGGCACTTTGCCAAAAAAGGGTCATTTTTCACTGCAAAATTGAGGTGTGACCACGTTGTGTTTTGCGCCGTTTCCTGTCGTGGGCACTAGGCCGACCCGCACAAGTGAGGTACCATTTTTCTCGTAGGACTTTGGGGAATGCGGGGTGGGTGGAAATTTGTGGATCCACGCAGATTCCAGAACTTTCCATCTCAGAAATGTGGGGAAAATGTGTTTTTTTGTCAATTGTTTCTGTTTGTAAGGGATTCTGGGTAACAGACCCTGGTGGCAGGCACTCAAGTCACCCCATCCTGGATTCCCCTGGGTGTCTAGTTTTCGAAAATATATAGGTTTGCTAGGTTTCCATAGGTGCCGACAGGGCTAGGGTTCAAAAACTACAGCTAGGCACTTTGCCAAAAAAGGGTCATTTTCACTGCAAAATTGAGGTGTGACGACGTTGCGTTTTGCGCCGTTTCCTGTCGCGGGCACTAGGCCGACCCGCACAAGTGAGGTACCATTTTTCTTGTAGGACTTTGGGGAACGCGGGGTGGGTGGAAATTTGTGGATCCACACATATTCCAGAACTTTCCATCACAGAAATGTGGGGAAAATGTGCTTTTTTTGTCAATTTTTTTTTACGCTTGCAAAGGATTCTGGGTAACAGACCCTGGTGGGAGGCACTCAAGTCACCCCATCCTGGATTCCCCTGGGTGTCTAGTTTTCGAAAATATATAGATTTGCTAGGTTTCCCTAGGGGCCGGCAGGGCTAGGGTTCAAAAACTACAGCTAGGCACTTTGCCAAAAAAGGGTCATTTTCACTGCAAAATTGAGGTGTGACGACGTTGCGTTTTGTGCCGTTTCCTGTCGCGGGCACTAGGCCGACCCGCACAAGTGAGGTACCATTTTTCTTGTAGGACTTTGGGGAACGCGGGGTGGGTGGAAATTTGTGGATCCACGCAGATTCCAGAACTTTCCATCACAGAAATGTGGGGAAAATGTGTTTTTTTTGTCAATTATTTACGTTTGCAAGGGATTCTGGGTAACAGACCATGGTGGGAGGCACTCAAGTCACCCCATCCTGGATTCCCCTGGGTGTCTAGTTTTCGAAAATATATAGATTTGCTAGCTTTCCCTAGGTGCCGGCAGGGCTAGGGTTCAAAAACTACAGCTAGGCACTTTGCCAAAAAAGGGTCATTTTTCACTGCAAAATTGAGGTGTCACCACGTTGCGTTTTATGCCGTTTCCTGTTTCGAGCACTAGGCCGACCCGCACAAGTGCGGTACCATTTTTCTCGTAGGACTTTGGGGAATGCGGGGTGGGTGGAAATTTGTAGATCGACGCAGATTCCAGAACTGTCCATCACAGAAATGTGGGGAAAATGTGTTTTTTTTTGTCAATTTTTTACATTTGCAAGGGATTCTGGGTAACAGACCCTGGTGGTAGGCACTCAAGTCACCCCATCCTGGATTCCCCTGGGTGTCTAGTTTTCAAAAATATATAGATTTGCTAGCTTTCCCTAGGTGCCGGCAGGGCAAGGGTTCAAAAACTACAGCTAGTCACTCTGCCAAAAAAGGGTCATTTTCACTGCAAAATTGAGGTGTGATGACGTTGCGTTTTGCGCCGTTTCCTGTCGCGGGCACTAGGCCGACCCGCACAAGTGAGGTACCATTTTTCTTGTAGGACTTTGGGGAACGCGGGGTGTGTGGAAATTTGTGGATCCACACAGATTCCAGAACTTTCCATCACAGAAATGTGGGGAAAATGTGTTTTTTTGTCAATTGTTTCTGTTTGCAAGGGATTCTGGGTAACAGACCCTGGTGGCAGGCACTCAAGTCACCCCATCCTGGGTTCCCCTGGGTGTCTAGTTTTTGAAAATATATAGGTTTGCTAGGTTTCCATAGGTGCCGACAGGGCTAGGGTTCAAAAACTACAGCTAGGCACTTTGCCAAAAAAGGGTCATTTTTCACTGCAAAATTGAGGTGTGACCACGTTGCGTTTTGCGCCGGTTCCTGTTGCGGGCACTAGGCCGACCCACACAAGTGAGGTACCATTTTTCTCTTAGGACTTTGGGGAACGCGGGGTGTGTGGAAATTTGTGGATGCACACAGATTCCAGAACTTTCCATCACAGAAATATGGGGAAAATGTGTTTTTTTTGTCAATTGTTTACGTTTGCAAGGGATTCTGGGTAACAGACCCTGGTGGGAGGCACTCAAGTCACCCCATCCTGGATTCCCCTGGGTGTCTAGTTTTCGAAAATATATAGGTTTGCTAGGTTTCCATAGGTGCCGACAGGGCTAGGGTTCAAAAACTACAGCTAGTCACTTTGCCAAAAAAGGGTCATTTTCACTGCAAAATTGAGGTGTGACGACGTTGCGTTTTGCACCGTTTCCTGTCGCGGGCACTAGGCCGACCCGCACAAGTGAGGTACCATTTTTCTTGTAGGACTTTGGGGAACGCGGGGTGGGTGGAAATTTGTGGATCCACGCAGATTCCAGAACTTTCCATCACAGACATGTGGGGAAAATGTGTTTTTTTTGTCAATTATTTACGTTTGCAAGGGATTCTGGGTAACAGACCATGGTGGGAGGCACTCAAGTCACCCCATCCTGGATTCCCCTGGGTGTCTAGTTTTCGGAAATATATAGATTTGCTAGCTTTCCCTAGGTGCCGGCAGGGCTAGGGTTCAAAAACTACAGCTAGTCACTTTGCCAAAAAAGGGTCATTTTTCACTGCAAAATTGAGGTGTGACCACGTTGCATTTTGCGCCGTTTCCTGTCGCGGGCACTAGGCCGACCCGCACAAGTAAGGTACCATTTTTCTTGTAGGACTTTGGAGAACGCGGGGTGGGTGGACATTTGTGGATCCACGCAGATTCCAGAACTTCCATCACAGAAATGTGGGGAAAATGTGTTTTTTTTGTCAATTATTTACGTTTGCAAGGGATTCTGGGTAACAGACCATGGTGGGAGGCACTCAAGTCACCCCATCCTGGATTCCCCTGGGTGTCTAGTTTTCGAAAATATATAGATTTGCTAGCTTTCCCTAGGTGCCGGCAGGGCAAGGGTTCAAAAACTACAGCTAGTCACTTTGCCAAAAAAGGGTCATTTTTCACTGCAAAATTGAGGTGTGACCACGTTGCGTTTTGCGCCGTTTCCTGTCGCGGGCACTAGGCCGACCCGCACAAGTGAGGTACCATTTTTCTCGTAGGACTTTGGGGAACGCGGGGTGGGTGGAAATTTGTGGATCCACGCAGATTCCAGAACTTTCCATCACAGAAATGTAGGGAAAATGTGTTTTTTTTGTCATTTTTTTACGTTTGCAAGGGATTCTGGGTAACAGACCCTGGTGGTAGGCACTCAAGTCACCCCATCCTGGATTTCCCTGGGTGTCTAGTTTTCAAAAATATATAGATTTGCTAGCTTTCCCTAGGTGCCAGCAGGGCTAGGGTTCAAAAACTACAGCTAGTCACTTTGCCAAAAAAGGGTCATTTTTCACTGCAAAATTGAGGTGTGACCACGTTGCGTTTTGCGCCGTTTCCTGTCGCGGGCACTAGGCCGACCCGCACAAGTGAGGTACCATTTTTCTCGTAGGACTTTGGGGAACGCGGGGTGGGTGGAAATTTGTGGATCCACACAGATTCCAGAACTTTCCATCACAGAAATGTGGGGAAAATGTGCTTTTTTTGTCAATTTTTTTTTACGCTTGCAAGGGATTCTGGGTAACAGACCCTGGTGGGAGGCACTCAAGTCACCCCATCCTGGATTCCCCTGGGTGTCTAGTTTTCGAAAATATATAGATTTGCTAGGTTTCCCTAGGTGCCGGCAGGGCTAGGGTTAAAAAACTACAGCTAGGCACTTTGCCAAAAAAGGGTCATTTTCATTGCAAAATTGAGGTGTGACGACGTTGCGTTTTGCACCGTTTCCTGTCGCGGGCACTAGGCCGACCCGCACAAGTGAGGTACCATTTTTCTTGTAGGACTTTGGGGAACGCGGGGTGGGTGGAAATTTGTGGATCCACGCAGATTCCAGAACTTTCCATCACAGACATGTGGGGAAAATGTGTTTTTTTTGTCAATTATTTATGTTTGCAAGGGATTCTGGGTAACAGACCATGGTGGGAGGCACTCAAGTCACCCCATCCTGGATTCCCCTGGGTGTCTAGTTTTCGAAAATATATAGATTTGCTAGCTTTCCCTAGGTGCCAGCAGGGCTAGGGTTCAAAAACTACAGCTAGTCACTTTGCCAAAAAAGGGTCATTTTTCACTGCAAAATTGAGGTGTGACTACGTTGCGTTTTGCGCCGTTTCCTGTCGCGGGCACTAGGCCGACCCGCACAAGTGAGGTACCATTTTTCTCGTAGGACTCTGGGGAACACGGGGTGGGTGGAAATTTGTGGATCCACACAGCTTCCAGAACTTTCCATCACAGAAATGTAGGGAAAATGTGTTTTTTTTGTAATTTTTTTAAGTTTGCAAGGGATTCTGGGTAACAGACCCTGGTGGTAGGCACTCAAGTCACCCCATCCTGGATTTCCCTGGGTGTCTAGTTTTCAAAAATATATAGATTTGCTAGTTTTCCCTAGGTGCCAGCAGGGCTAGGGTTCAAAAACTACAGCTAGTCACTTTGCCAAAAAAGGGTCATTTTTCACTGCAAAATTGAGGTGTCACCACGTTGCGTTTTATGCCGTTTCCTGTTTCGGGCTCTAGGCCGACCCGCACAAGTGAGGTACCATTTTTCTCGTAGGACTTTGGGGAACGCGGGGTGGGTGGAAATTTGTAGATCCACGCAGATTCCAGAACTGTCCATCACAGAAATGTGGGGAAAATGTGTTTTTTTTGTCAATTTTTTACATTTGCAAGGGATTCTGGGTAACAGACCCTGGTGGTAGGCACTCAAGTCACCCCATCCTGGATTCCCCTGGGTGTCTAGTTCTCGAAAATATATAGGTTTGCTAGGTTTCCCTAGGTTCCGGCAGGGCTAGGGTTCAAAAACTACAGCTAGGCACTTTGCCAAAAAAGGGTCATTTTCACTGCAAAATTGAGGTGTGACGACGTTGCATTTTGCGCCGTTTCCTGTCGCAGGCACTAGGCCGACCCGCACAAGTGAGGTACCATTTTTCTTGTAGGACTTTGGGGAACGCGGGGTGTGTGGAAATTTGTGGATCCACACAGATTCCAGAACTTTCCATCACAGAAATGTGGGGAAAATGTGTTTTTTTGTCAATTGTTTCTGTTTGCAAGGGATTCTGGGTAACAGACCCTGGTGGCAGGCACTCAAGTCACCCCATCCTGGGTTCCCCTGGGTGTATAGTTTTTGAAAATATATAGGTTTGCTAGGTTTCCATAGGTGCCGACAGGGCTAGGGTTCAAAAACTACAGCTAGGCACTTTGCCAAAAAAGGGTCATTTTTCACTGCAAAATTGAGGTGTGACCACGTTGCGTTTTGCGCCGGTTCCTGTTGCGGGCACTAGGCCGACCCACACAAGTGAGGTACCATTTTTCTCTTAGGACTTTGGGGAACGCGGGGTGTGTGGAAATTTGTGGATGCACACAGATTCCAGAACTTTCCATCACAGAAATGTGGGGAAAATGTGTTTTTTTTGTCAATTGTTTACGTTTGCAAGGGATTCTGGGTAACAGACCCTGGTGGGAGGCACTCAAGTCACCCCATCCTGGATTCCCCTGGGTGTCTAGTTTTCGAAAATATATAGGTTTGCTAGGTTTCCATAGGTGCCGACAGGGCTAGGGTTAAAAAACTACAGCTAGTCACTTTGCCAAAAAATGGTCATTTTCACTGCAAAATTGAGGTGTGACGACGTTGCGTTTTGCACCGTTTCCTGTCGCGGGCACTAGGCTGACCCGCACAAGTGAGGTACCATTTTTCTTGTAGGACTTTGGGGAACGCGGGGTGGGTGGAAATTTGTGGATCCACGCAGATTCCAGAACTTTCCATCACAGACATGTGGGGAAAATGTGTTTTTTTTGTCAATTATTTACGTTTGCAAGGGATTCTGGGTAACAGACCATGGTGGGAGGCACTCAAGTCACCCCATCCTGGATTCCCCTGGGTGTCTAGTTTTCGGAAATATATAGATTTGCTAGCTTTCCCTAGGTGCCGGCAGGGCTAGGGTTCAAAAACTACAGCTAGTCACTTTGCCAAAAAAGGGTCATTTTTCACTGCAAAATTGAGGTGTGACCACGTTGCGTTTTGCGCCGTTTCCTGTCGCGGGCACTAGGCCGACCCGCACAAGTAAGGTACCATTTTTCTTGTAGGACTTTGGAGAACGCGGGGTGGGTGGAAATTTGTGGATCCACGCAGATTCCAGAATTTTCCATCACAGAAATGTGGGGAAAATGTGGTTTTTTTGTCAATTATTTACGTTTGCAAGGGATTCTGGGTAACAGACCATGGTGGGAGGCACTCAAGTCACCCCATCCTGGATTCCCCTGGGTGTCTAGTTTTCGAAAATATATAGATTTGCTAGCTTTCCCTAGGTGCCGGCAGGGCAAGGGTTCAAAAACTACAGCTAGTCACTCTGCCAAAAAAGGGTCATTTTTCACTGCAAAATTGAGGTGTGACCACGTTGCGTTTTACGCCGTTTCCTGTCGCGGGCACTAGGCCGGCCCGCACAAGTGAGGTACCATTTTTCTCGTAGGACTTTGGGGAACGCGGGGTGGGTGGAAATTTGTGGATCCACACAGATTCCAGAACTTTCCATCACAGAAATGTGGGGAATATGTGCTTTTTTTGTCAATTGTTTATGTTTGCAAGGGATTCTGGGTAACAGACCCTGGTGGTAGGCACTCAAGTCACCCCATCCTGGATTCCCCTGGGTGTCTAGTTTTCAAAAATATATAGGTTTGCTAGGTTTCCCTAGGTGCCGGCAGGGCTAGGGTTCAAAAACTACAGATAGGCACTTTGCCAAAAAACGGTCATTTTCACTGCAAAATTGAGGTGTGACGACGTTGCGTTTTGCGCCGTTTCCTGTCGCGGGCACTAGGCCGACCCGCACAAGTGAGGTACCATTTTTCTTGTAGGACTTTTGGGAACGCGGGGTGGGTGGAAATTTGTGGATCCACACAGATTCCAGAACTTTCCATCACAGAAATGTGGGGAAAATGTGCTTTTTTTGTCAATTTTTTTTTACGCTTGCAAGGGATTCTGGGTAACAGACCCTGGTGGGAGGCACTCAAGTCACCCCATCCTGGATTCCCCTGGGTGTCTAGTTTTTGAAAATATATAGATTTGCTAGGTTTCCCTAGGTGCCGGCAGGGCTAGGGTTAAAAAACTACAGCTAGGCACTTTGCCAAAAAAGGGTCATTTTCATTGCAAAATTGAGGTGTGACGACGTTGCGTTTTGCACCGTTTCCTGTCGCGGGCACTAGGCCGACCCGCACAAGTGAGGTACCATTTTTCTTGTAGGACTTTGGGGAACGCGGGGTGGGTGGAAATTTGTGGATCCACGCAGATTCCAGAACTTTCCATCACAGACATGTGGGGAAAATGTGTTTTTTTTGTCAATTATTTATGTTTGCAAGGGATTCTGGGTAACAGACCATGGTGGGAGGCACTCAAGTCACCCCATCCTGGATTCCCCTGGGTGTCTAGTTTTCGAAAATATATAGATTTGCTAGCTTTCCCTAGGTGCCAGCAGGGCTAGGGTTCAAAAACTACAGCTAGTCACTTTGCCAAAAAAGGGTCATTTTTCACTGCAAAATTGAGGTGTGACTACGTTGCGTTTTGCGCCGTTTCCTGTCGCGGGCACTAGGCCGACCCGCACAAGTGAGGTACCATTTTTCTCGTAGGACTCTGGGGAACACGGGGTGGGTGGAAATTTGTGGATCCACACAGCTTCCAGAACTTTCCATCACAGAAATGTAGGGAAAATGTGTTTTTTTTGTAATTTTTTTAAGTTTGCAAGGGATTCTGGGTAACAGACCCTGGTGGTAGGCACTCAAGTCACCCCATCCTGGATTTCCCTGGGTGTCTAGTTTTCAAAAATATATAGATTTGCTAGCTTTCCCTAGGTGCCATCAGGGCTAGGGTTCAAAAACTACAGCTAGGCACTTTGCCAAAAAAGGGTCATTTTTCACTGCAAAATTGAGGTGTCACCACGTTGCGTTTTATGCCGTTTCCTGTTTCGGGCTCTAGGCCGACCCGCACAAGTGAGGTACCATTTTTCTCGTAGGACTTTGGGGAACGCGGGGTGGGTGGAAATTTGTAGATCCACGCAGATTACAGAACTGTCCATCACAGAAATGTGGGGAAAATGTGCTTTTTTTTGTCAATTTTTTTTTACGCTTGCAAGGGATTCTGGGTAACAGACCCTGGTGGGAGGCACTCAAGTCACCCCATCCTGGATTCCCCTGGGTGTCTAGTTTTCGAAAATATATAGATTTGCTAGGTTTCCCTAGGTGCCGGCAGGGCTAGGGTTAAAAAACTACAGCTAGGCACTTTGCCAAAAAAGGGTCATTTTCATTGCAAAATTGAGGTGTGACGACGTTGCGTTTTGCACCGTTTCCTGTCGCGGGCACTAGGCCGACCCGCACAAGTGAGGTACCATTTTTCTTGTAGGACTTTGGGGAACGCGGGGTGGGCGGAAATTTGTGGATCCACGCAGATTCCAGAACTTTCCATCACAGACATGTGGGGAAAATGTGTTTTTTTTGTCAATTATTTATGTTTGCAAGGGATTCTGGGTAACAGACCATGGTGGGAGGCACTCAAGTCACCCCATCCTGGATTCCCCTGGGTGTCTAGTTTTCGAAAATATATAGATTTGCTAGCTTTCCCTAGGTGCCAGCAGGGCTAGGGTTCAAAAACTACAGCTAGTCACTTTGCCAAAAAAGGGTCATTTTTCACTGCAAAATTGAGGTGTGACTACGTTGCGTTTTGCGCCGTTTCCTGTCGCGGGCACTAGGCCGACCCGCACAAGTGAGGTACCATTTTTCTCGTAGGACTCTGGGGAACACGGGGTGGGTGGAAATTTGTGGATCCACACAGCTTCCAGAACTTTCCATCACAGAAATGTAGGGAAAATGTGTTTTTTTTGTAATTTTTTTAAGTTTGCAAGGGATTCTGGGTAACAGACCCTGGTGGTAGGCACTCAAGTCACCCCATCCTGGATTTCCCTGGGTGTCTAGTTTTCAAAAATATATAGATTTGCTAGCTTTCCCTAGGTGCCAGCAGGGCTAGGGTTCAAAAACTACAGCTAGGCACTTTGCCAAAAAAGGGTCATTTTTCACTGCAAAATTGAGGTGTCACCACGTTGCGTTTTATGCCGTTTCCTGTTTTGGGCTCTAGGCCGACCCGCACAAGTGAGGTACCATTTTTCTCGTAGGACTTTGGGGAACGCGGGGTGGGTGGAAATTTGTAGATCCACGCAGATTCCAGAACTGTCCATCACAGAAATGTGGGGAAAATGTGTTTTTTTTGTCAATTTTTTACATTTGCAAGGGATTCTGGGTAACAGACCCTGGTGGTAGGCACTCAAGTCACCCCATCCTGGATTCCCCTGGGTGTCTAGTTCTCGAAAATACATAGGTTTGCTAGGTTTCCCTAGGTGCCGGCAGGGCTAGGGTTCAAAAACTACAGCTAGGCACTTTGCCAAAAAAGGGTCATTTTCACTGCAAAATTGAGGTGTGACGACGTTGCATTTTGCGCCGTTTCCTGTCGCGGGCACTAGGCCGACCCGCACAAGTGAGGTACCATTTTTCTTGTAGGACTTTGGGGAAAGCGGGGTGTGTGGAAATTTGTGGATCCACACAGATTCCAGAACTTTCCATCACAGAAATGTGGGGAAAATGTGTTTTTTTGTCAATTGTTTCTGTTTGCAAGGGATTCTGGGTAACAGACCCTGGTGGCAGGCACTCAAGTCACCCCATCCTGGGTTCCCCTGGGTGTATAGTTTTTGAAAATATATAGGTTTGCTAGGTTTCCATAGGTGCCGACAGGGCTAGGGTTCAAAAACTACAGCTAGGCACTTTGCCAAAAAAGGGTCATTTTTCACTGCAAAATTGAGGTGTGACCACGTTGCGTTTTGCGTCGTCTCCTGTCGCGGGCACTAGGCCGACCCACACAAGTGAGGTACCATTTTTATCATAGGACTTTGGGAAATGCGGAGTGGGTGGAAATTTGTGGATCCACGCAGATTCCAGAACTTTTCATCACAGAAATGTGGGGAAAATGTGTTTTTTTGTCAATTATTTACGTTTGCAAGGGATTCTGGGTAACAGACCATGGTGGGAGGCACTCAAGTCACCCCATCCTGGATTCCCCTGGGTGTCTAGTTTTCGGAAATATATAGATTTGCTAGCTTTCCCTAGGTGCCGGCAGGGCTAGGGTTAAAAAACTACAGCTAGTCACTTTGCCAAAAAAGGGTCATTTTTCACTGCAAAATTGAGGTGTGACCACGTTGCGTTTTGCGCCGTTTCCTGTCGCGGGCACTAGGCCGACCCGCACAAGTAAGGTACCATTTTTCTTGTAAGACTTTGGAGAACGCGGGGTGGGTGGAAATTTGTGGATCCACGCAGATTCCAGAACTTTCCATCACAGAAATGTGGGGAAAATGTGGTTTTTTTGTCAATTATTTACGTTTGCAAGGGATTCTGGGTAACAGACCCTGGTGGTAGGCACTCAAGTCACCCCATCCTGGATTTCCCTGGGTGTCTAGTTTTCAAAAATATATAGATTTGCTAGCTTTCCCTAGGTGCCGGCAGGGCTAGGGTTCAAAAACTACAGCTAGGCACTTTGCCAAAAAAGGGTCATTTTTCACTGCAAAACTGATGTGTCACCACGTTGCGTTTTACGCCGTTTCCTGTTTCGGGAACTAGGCCGACCCGCACAAGTGAGGTACCATTTTTCTCGTAGGACTTTGGGGAACGCGGGGTGGGTGGAAATTTGTGGATCCACACAGATTCCAGAACTTTCCATCACAGAAATGTGGGGAATATGTGCTTTTTTTGTCAATTGTTTATGTTTGCAAGGGATTCTGGGTAACAGACCCTGGTGGTAGGCACTCAAGTCACCCCATCCTGGATTCCCCTGGGTGTCTAGTTTTCGAAAATATATAGGTTTGCTAGGTTTCCCTAGGTGCCGGCAGGGCTAGGGTTCAAAAACTACAGCTAGGCACTTTGCCAAAAAAGGGTAATTTTCACTGCAAAATTGAGGTGTGACGACGTTGCGTTTTGCGCCGTTTCCTGTCGCGGGCACTAGGCCGACCCGCACAAGTGAGGTACCATTTTTCTTGTAGGACTTTGGGGAACGCGGGGTGGGTGGAAATTTGTGGATCCACACAGATTCCAGAACTTTCCATCACAGAAATATGGGGAAAATGTGCTTTTTTTGTCAATTTTTTTTACGCTTGCAAGGGATTCTGGGTAACAGACCCTGGTGGGAGGCACTCAAGTCACCCCATCCTGGATTCCCCTGGGTGTCTAGTTTTCAAAAATATATAGATTTGCTAGGTTTCCCTAGGTGCCGGCAGGGCTAGGGTTAAAAAACTACAGCTAGGCACTTTGCCAAAAAAGGGTCATTTTCACTGCAAAATTGAGGTGTGACGACGTTGCGTTTTGCACCGTTTCCTGTCGCGGGCACTAGGCCGACCCGCACAAGTGAGGTACCATTTTTCTTGTAGGACTTTGGGGAACGCGGGGTGGGTGGAAATTTGTGGATCCACGCAGATTCCAGAACTTTCCATCACAGACATGTGGGGAAAATGTGTTTTTTTTGTCAATTATTTACGTTTGCAAGGGATTCTGGGTAACAGACCCTGGTGGTAGGCACTCAAGTCACCCCATCCTGGATTTCCCTGGGTGTCTAGTTTTCAAAAATATATAGATTTGCTAGCTTTCCCTAGGTGCCAGCAGGGCTAGGGTTCAAAAACTACAGCTAGGCACTTTGCCAAAAAAGGGTCATTTTTCACTGCAAAATTGAGGTGTCACCACGTTGCGTTTTATGCCGTTTCCTGTTTTGGGCTCTAGGCCGACCCGCACAAGTGAGGTACCATTTTTCTCGTAGGACTTTGGGGAACGCGGGGTGGGTGGAAATTTGTAGATCCACGCAGATTCCAGAACTGTCCATCACAGAAATGTGGGGAAAATGTGTTTTTTTTGTCAATTTTTTACATTTGCAAGGGATTCTGGGTAACAGACCCTGGTGGTAGGCACTCAAGTCACCCCATCCTGGATTCCCCTGGGTGTCTAGTTCTCGAAAATACATAGGTTTGCTAGGTTTCCCTAGGTGCCAGCAGGGCTAGGGTTCAAAAACTACAGCTAGGCACTTTGCCAAAAAAGGGTCATTTTCACTGCAAAATTGAGGTGTGACGACGTTGCATTTTGCGCCGTTTCCTGTCGCGGGCACTAGGCCGACCCGCACAAGTGAGGTACCATTTTTCTTGTAGGACTTTGGGGAAAGCGGGGTGTGTGGAAATTTGTGGATCCACACAGATTCCAGAACTTTCCATCACAGAAATGTGGGGAAAATGTGTTTTTTTGTCAATTGTTTCTGTTTGCAAGGGATTCTGGGTAACAGACCCTGGTGGCAGGCACTCAAGTCACCCCATCCTGGGTTCCCCTGGGTGTATAGTTTTTGAAAATATATAGGTTTGCTAGGTTTCCATAGGTGCCGACAGGGCTAGGGTTCAAAAACTACAGCTAGGCACTTTGCCAAAAAAGGGTCATTTTTCACTGCAAAATTGAGGTGTGACCACGTTGCGTTTTGCGTCGTCTCCTGTCGCGGGCACTAGGCCGACCCACACAAGTGAGGTACCATTTTTATCATAGGACTTTGGGAAATGCGGAGTGGGTGGAAATTTGTGGATCCACGCAGATTCCAGAACTTTTCATCACAGAAATGTGGGGAAAATGTGTTTTTTTGTCAATTATTTACGTTTGCAAGGGATTCTGGGTAACAGACCATGGTGGGAGGCACTCAAGTCACCCCATCCTGGATTCCCCTGGGTGTCTAGTTTTCGGAAATATATAGATTTGCTAGCTTTCCCTAGGTGCCGGCAGGGCTAGGGTTAAAAAACTACAGCTAGTCACTTTGCCAAAAAAGGGTCATTTTTCACTGCAAAATTGAGGTGTGACCACGTTGCGTTTTGCGCCGTTTCCTGTCGCGGGCACTAGGCCGACCCGCACAAGTAAGGTACCATTTTTCTTGTAAGACTTTGGAGAACGCGGGGTGGGTGGAAATTTGTGGATCCACGCAGATTCCAGAACTTTCCATCACAGAAATGTGGGGAAAATGTGGTTTTTTTGTCAATTATTTACGTTTGCAAGGGATTCTGGGTAACAGACCCTGGTGGTAGGCACTCAAGTCACCCCATCCTGGATTTCCCTGGGTGTCTAGTTTTCAAAAATATATAGATTTGCTAGCTTTCCCTAGGTGCCGGCAGGGCTAGGGTTCAAAAACTACAGCTAGGCACTTTGCCAAAAAAGGGTCATTTTTCACTGCAAAACTGATGTGTCACCACGTTGCGTTTTATGCCGTTTCCTGTTTTGGGCTCTAGGCCGACCCGCACAAGTGAGGTACCATTTTTCTCGTAGGACTTTGGGGAACGCGGGGTGGGTGGAAATTTGTAGATCCACGCAGATTCCAGAACTGTCCATCACAGAAATGTGGGGAAAATGTGTTTTTTTTGTCAATTTTTTACATTTGCAAGGGATTCTGGGTAACAGACCCTGGTGGTAGGCACTCAAGTCACCCCATCCTGGATTCCCCTGGGTGTCTAGTTCTCGAAAATACATAGGTTTGCTAGGTTTCCCTAGGTGCCAGCAGGACTAGGGTTCAAAAACTACAGCTAGGCACTTTGCCAAAAAAGGGTCATTTTCACTGCAAAATTGAGGTGTGACGACGTTGCATTTTGCGCCGTTTCCTGTCGCGGGCACTAGGCCGACCCGCACAAGTGAGGTACCATTTTTCTTGTAGGACTTTGGGGAAAGCGTGGTGTGTGGAAATTTGTGGATCCACACAGATTCCAGAACTTTCCATCACAGAAATGTGGGGAAAATGTGTTTTTTTGTCAATTGTTTCTGTTTGCAAGGGATTCTGGGTAACAGACCCTGGTGGCAGGCACTCAAGTCACCCCATCCTGGGTTCCCCTGGGTGTATAGTTTTTGAAAATATATAGGTTTGCTAGGTTTCCATAGGTGCCGACAGGGCTAGGGTTCAAAAACTACAGCTAGGCACTTTGCCAAAAAAGGGTCATTTTTCACTGCAAAATTGAGGTGTGACCACGTTGCGTTTTGCGTCGTCTCCTGTCGCGGGCACTAGGCCGACCCACACAAGTGAGGTACCATTTTTATCATAGGACTTTGGGAAATGCGGAGTGGGTGGAAATTTGTGGATCCACGCAGATTCCAGAACTTTTCATCACAGAAATGTGGGGAAAATGTGTTTTTTTGTCAATTATTTACGTTTGCAAGGGATTCTGGGTAACAGACCATGGTGGGAGGCACTCAAGTCACCCCATCCTGGATTCCCCTGGGTGTCTAGTTTTCGGAAATATATAGATTTGCTAGCTTTCCCTAGGTGCCGGCAGGGCTAGGGTTAAAAAACTACAGCTAGTCACTTTGCCAAAAAAGGGTCATTTTTCACTGCAAAATTGAGGTGTGACCACGTTGCGTTTTGCGCCGTTTCCTGTCGCGGGCACTAGGCCGACCCGCACAAGTAAGGTACCATTTTTCTTGTAAGACTTTGGAGAACGCGGGGTGGGTGGAAATTTGTGGATCCACGCAGATTCCAGAACTTTCCATCACAGAAATGTGGGGAAAATGTGGTTTTTTTGTCAATTATTTACGTTTGCAAGGGATTCTGGGTAACAGACCCTGGTGGTAGGCACTCAAGTCACCCCATCCTGGATTTCCCTGGGTGTCTAGTTTTCAAAAATATATAGATTTGCTAGCTTTCCCTAGGTGCCGGCAGGGCTAGGGTTCAAAAACTACAGCTAGGCACTTTGCCAAAAAAGGGTCATTTTTCACTGCAAAACTGATGTGTCACCACGTTGCGTTTTACGCCGTTTCCTGTTTCGGGAACTAGGCCGACCCGCACAAGTGAGGTACCATTTTTCTCGTAGGACTTTGGGGAACGCGGGGTGGGTGGAAATTTGTGGATCCACACAGATTCCAGAACTTTCCATCACAGAAATGTGGGGAATATGTGCTTTTTTTGTCAATTGTTTATGTTTGCAAGGGATTCTGGGTAACAGACCCTGGTGGTAGGCACTCAAGTCACCCCATCCTGGATTCCCCTGGGTGTCTAGTTTTCGAAAATATATAGGTTTGCTAGGTTTCCCTAGGTGCCGGCAGGGCTAGGGTTCAAAAACTACAGCTAGGCACTTTGCCAAAAAAGGGTAATTTTCACTGCAAAATTGAGGTGTGACGACGTTGCGTTTTGCACCGTTTCCTGTCGCGGGCACTAGGCCGACCCGCACAAGTGAGGTACCATTTTTCTTGTAGGACTTTGGGGAACGCGGGGTGGGTGGAAATTTGTGGATCCACACAGATTCCAGAACTTTCCATCACAGAAATATGGGGAAAATGTGCTTTTTTTGTCAATTTATTTTACTCTTGCAAGGGATTCTGGGTAACAGACCCTGGTGGGAGGCACTCAAGTCACCCCATCCTGGATTCCCCTGGGTGTCTAGTTTTCAAAAATATATAGATTTGCTAGGTTTCCCTAGGTGCCGGCAGGGCTAGGGTTAAAAAACTACAGCTAGGCACTTTGCCAAAAAAGGGTCATTTTCACTGCAAAATTGAGGTGTGACGACGTTGCGTTTTGCACCGTTTCCTGTCGCGGGCACTAGGCCGACCCGCACAAGTGAGGTACCATTTTTCTTGTAGGACTTTGGGGAACGCGGGGTGGGTGGAAATTTGTGGATCCACGCAGATTCCAGAACTTTCCATCACAGACATGTGGGGAAAATGTGGTTTTTTTGTCAATTATTTACGTTTGCAAGGGATTCTGGGTAACAGACCATGGTGGGAGGCACTCAAGTCACCCCATCCTTATTCCCCTGGGTGTCTAGTTTTCGAAAATATATAGATTTGCTAGCTTTCCCTAGGTGCCGTCAGGGCTAGGGTTCAAAAACTACAGCTAGTCACTTTGCCAAAAAAGGGTCATTTTTCACTGCAAAATTGAGGTGTGACCACGTTGCGTTTTGCGCCGTTTCCTGTCGCGGGCACTAGGCCGACCCGCACAAGTGAGGTACCATTTTTCTCGTAGGACTTTGGGGAACGCGGGGTGGGTGGAAATTTGTGGATCCACGCAGATTCCAGAACTTTTCATCACAGAAATGTAGGGAAAATGTGTTTTTTTTGTCAATTTTTTACGTTTGCAAGGGATTCTGGGTAATAGACCCTGGTGGTAGGCACTCAAGTCACCCCATCCTGGATTTCCCTGGGTGTCTAGTTTTCAAAAATATATAGATTTGCTAGCTTTCCCTAGGTGCCGGCAGGGCTAGGGTTCAAAAACTACAGCTAGGCACTTTGCCAAAAAAGGGTAATTTTTCACTGCAAAACTGATGTGTCACCACGTTGCGTTTTACGCCGTTTCCTGTTTCGGGCACTAGGCCGACCCGCACAAGTGAAGTACCATTTTTCTCGTAGGACTTTGGGGAACGCGGGGTGGGTGGAAATTTGTGGATCCACACAGATTCCAGAACTTTCCATCACAGAAATGTGGGGAATATGTGCTTTTTTTGTCAATTGTTTATGTTTGCAAGGGATTCTGGGTAACAGACCCTGGTGGTAGGCACTCAAGTCACCCCATCCTGGATTCCCCTGGGTGTCTAGTTTTCGAAAATATATAGGTTTGCTAGGTTTCCCTAGGTGCCGGCAGGGCTAGGGTTAAAAAACTACAGCTAGGCACTTTGCCAAAAAAGGGTCATTTTCACTGCAAAATTGAGGTGTGACGACGTTGCGTTTTGCGCCGTTTCCTGTCGCGGGCACTAGGCCGACCCGCACAAGTGAGGTACCATTTTTCTTGTAGGACTTTGGGGAACGCGGGGTGGGTGGAAATTTGTGGATCCACACAGATTCCAGAACTTTCCATCACAGAAATGTGGGGAAAATGTGCTTTTTTTGTCAATTTTTTTTTTACGCTTGCAAGGGATTCTGGGTAACAGACCCTGGTGGGAGGCACTCAAGTCACCCCATCCTGGATTCCCCTGGGTGTCTAGTTTTTGAAAATATATAGATTTGCTAGGTTTCCCTAGGTGCCGGCAGGGCTAGGGTTAAAAAACTACAGCTAGGCACTTTGCCAAAAAAGGGTCATTTTCATTGCAAAATTGATGTGTGACGACGTTGCGTTTTGCACCGTTTCCTGTCGCGGGCACTAGGCCGACCCGCACAAGTAAGGTACCATTTTTCTTTTAGGACTTTGGAGAACGCGGGGTGGGTGGAAATTTGTGGGTCCACGCAGATTCTAGAATTTTCCATCACAGAAATGTGGGAAAAATGTGGTTTTTTTGTCAATTATTTACGTTTGCAAGGGATTCTGGGTAACAGACCATGGTGGGAGGCACTCAAGTCACCCCATCCTGGATTCCCCTGGGTGTCTAGTTTTCGAAAATATATAGATTTGCTAGCTTTCCCTAGGTGCCGGCAGGGCAAGGGTTAAAAAACTACAGCTAGTCACTTTGCCAAAAAAGGGTCATTTTTCACTGCAAAATTGAGGTGTGACCACGTTGCGTTTTGCGCCGTTTCCTGTCGCGGGCACTAGGCCGACCCGCACAAGTGAGGTACCATTTTTCTCGTAGGACTTTTGGGAACGCGGGGTGGGTGGAAATTTGTGGATCCACGCAGATTCCAGAACTTTCCATCACAGAAATGTAGGGAAAATGTGTTTTTTTTGTCAATTTTTTACGTTTGCAAGGGATTCTGGGTAACAGACCCTGGTGGTAGGCACTCAAGTCACCCCATCCTGGATTCCCCTGGGTGTCTAGTTCTCGAAAATATATAGGTTTGCTAGGTTTCCCTAGGTGCCGGCAGGGCTAGGGTTCAAAAACTACAGCTAGGCACTTTGCCAAAAAAGGGTCATTTTCACTGCAAAATTGAGGTGTGACGACTTTGCGTTTTGCGCCGTTTCCTGTCGCGGGCACTAGGCTGACCCGCACAAGTGAGGTACCATTTTTCTTGTAGGACTTTGGGGAACGCGGGGTGTGTGGAAATTTGTGGATCCACACAGATTCCAGAACTTTCCATCACAGAAATGTGGGGAAAATGTGTTTTTTTGTCAATTGTTTCTGTTTGCAAGGGATTCTGGGTAACAGACCCTGATGGCAGGCACTCAAGTCACCCCATCCTGGGTTCCCCTGGGTGTCTAGTTTTTGAAAATATATAGGTTTGCTAGGTTTCTATAGGTGCCGACAGGGCTAGGGTTCAAAAACTACAGCTAGGCACTTTGCCAAAAAAGGGTCATTTTTCACTGCAAAATTGAGGTGTGACCACGTTGCGTTTTGCGCCGGTTCCTGTTGCGGGCACTAGGCCGACCCACACAAGTGAGGTACCATTTTTCTCTTAGGACTTTGGGGAACGCGGGGTATGTGGAAATTTGTGGATGCACACAGATTCCAGAACTTTCCATCACAGAAATGTGGGGAAAATGTGTTTTTTTTGTCAATTGTTTACGTTTGCAAGGGATTCTGGGTAACAGACCCTGGTGGGAGGCACTCAAGTCACCCCATCCTGGATTCCCCTGGGTGTCTAGTTTTCGAAAATATATAGGTTTGCTAGGTTTCCATAGGTGCCGACAGGGCTAGGGTTCAAAAACTACAGCTAGTCACTTTGCCAAAAAAGGGTCATTTTCACTGCAAAATTGAGGTGTGACGACGTTGCGTTTTGCACCGTTTCCTGTCGCGGGCACTAGGCCGACCCGCACAAGTGAGGTACCATTTTTCTTGTAGGACTTTGGGGAACGCGGGGTGGGTGGAAATTTGTGGATCCACGCAGATTCCAGAACTTTCCATCACAGACATGTGGGGAAAATTTGTTTTTTTTTGTCAATTATTTACGTTTGCAAGGGATTCTGGGTAACAGACCATGGTGGGAGGCACTCAAGTCACCCCATCCTGGATTCCCCTGGGTGTCTAGTTTGCGAAAATATATAGATTTGCTAGCTTTCCCTAGGTGCCGGCAGGGCTAGGGTTCAAAAACTACAGCTAGTCACTTTGCCAAAAAAGGGTCATTTTTCACTGCAAAATTGAGGTGTGACCACGTTGCGTTTTGCGCCGTTTCCTGTCACGGGCACTAGGCCGACCCGCACAAGTAAGGTACCATTTTTCTTGTAGGACTTTGGAGAACGCGGGGTGGGTGGAAATTTGTGGATCCACGCAGATTCCAGAACTTTCCATCACAGAAATGTGGGGAAAATGTGTTTTTTTTGTCAATTATTTACGTTTGCAAGGGATTCTGGGTAACAGACCATGGTGGGAGGCACTCAAGTCACCCCATCCTGGATTCCCCTGGGTGTCTAGTTTTCGAAAATATGTAGATTTTCTAGCTTTCCCTAGGTGCCGGCAGGGCAAGGGTTCAAAAACTACAGCTAGTCACTTTGCCAAAAAAGGGTCATTTTTCACTGCAAAATTGAGGTGTGACCACGTTGCGTTTTGCGCCGTTTCCTGTCGCGGGCACTAGGCCGACCCGCACAAGTGAGGTACCATTTTTCTCGTAGGACTTTGGGGAACGCGGGGTGGGTGGAAATTTGTGGATCCACGCAGATTCCAGAACTTTCCATCACAGAAATGTAGGGACATTTTTTTTTTTTGTCAATTTTTTACGTTTGCAAGGGATTCTGGGTAACAGACCCTGGTGGTAGGCACTCAAGTCACCCCATCCTGGATTTCCCTGGGTGTCTAGTTTTCAAAAATATATAGATTTGCTAGCTTTCCCTAGGTGCCGGCAGGGCTAGGGTTCAAAAACTACAGCTAGGCACTTTGCCAAAAAAGGGTCATTTTTCACTGCAAAACTGATGTGTCACCACGTTGCGTTTTACGCCGTTTCCTGTTTCGGGCACTAGGCCGACCCGCACAAGTGAGGTACCATTTTTCTCGTAGGACTTTGGGGAACGCGGGGTGGGTGGAAATTTGTGGATCCACACAGATTCCAGAACTTTCCATCACAGAAATATGGGGAATATGTGCTTTTTTTGTCAATTGTTTACGTTTGCAAGCGATTCTGGGTAACAGACCCTGGTGGTAGGCACTCAAGTCACCCCATCCTGGATTCCCCTCGGTGTCTAGTTTTTGAAAATATATAGGTTTGCTAGGTTTCCCTAGGTGCCGGCAGGGCTAGGGTTCAAAAACTACAGCTAGGCACTTTGCCAAAAAAGGGTAATTTTCACTGCAAAATTGAGGTGTGACGACGTTGCGTTTTGCGCCGTTTCCTGTCGCGGGCACTAGGCCGACCCGCACAAGTGAGGTACCATTTTTCTTGTAGGACTTTGGGGAACGCGGGGTGGGTGGAAATTTGTGGATCCACACAGATTCCAGAACTTTCCATCACAGAAATGTGGGGAAAATGTGCTTTTTTTGTCAATTTTTTTTTACGCTTGCAAGGGATTCTGGGTAACATACCCTGGTGGGAGGCACTCAAGTCACCCCATCCTGGATTCCCCTGGGTGTCTAGTTTTCGAAAATATATAGATTTGCTAGGTTTCCTGTTGGACTTGGCCCTTCTGGCAGGTTCACCCCTGAACTTTTTGCCTTTTATTGGTGACTTGGTGTGGTGATTTTCTTGGTTTCTGCGCACTTTCCCTGTGTCCCAGGGTAAAGTGCGTGCGTGCTCTGAGTGCATGTGGTGAGATAGGCCTGCCCTCCCATAGGAATGCATGGGGAATGTATGTGTCCCTGGTAGTTCCTGATGCGTGGGGTGTGCAGGCCCGAGTTTGGTATGTGCGGACTCGTGGGAGTGAATGCTGCGCGATGATGTGTGCGGCGTGCATGTACCTAGTGTGGAAGTGCCACTTCTAGAAGTGGGCACTTCTGTGTGCAGTGCGTCTGGCGTGTGATTGGCTGGAGCTGGCTGGTGAGCCTGGCTCCAGGAGTCTGGTTGGGTCTGCCCCAGTGGTGAGTGTGAGATTAGCATGCTGATGGCTGGGGAGGAGTGCACCTTGGACCTGAATAGGGCAGGGTTTTCCCCACACACTGCTGGCTCCGCCCCCTGTGGTGCGACTGACGACCCTAGCCCTGCCAGTGAATAGAGTGAGGGGCTGAGCACATCAAGGGTGCTCCCCAACCAGCTGCGACTGGTTTTCCCCCTCACCCTGAACCCAGAACAAAGGGATTTGGTGTATAAAAAGGGGCTGTGTCCCCTTACAAAATGTTCTTGTTCTGCACTTGAATCTGCCAGGGGCGTGCTGCTACTGGGGCCCAGGGGAAGGCTTGCCTCCCTGGGCCCTGCCCAGCCCCTGGATGCCCTGGACGCCGGAGGACTTCTGGGACCGTTCTTTTTGGCCATTGCCCCTTACTTTCTAGGGGCCTCTTTGCTGGGAACTTTGCTGCTCCATTTCTTTGTGCCAGGACATCTGGGACCGTTTTCCCCCTTTGGCTTTGCCCAAGACTTCGTGCAGTCTTTACTGCGCACTAGGAGCGCTTTGACTTGCTTTCCCCCCAAAGGAGGAGAGCCTGGGGGCTGCGCAGCGCTGTGCTGCCACCCCGGGTGAGGGAATCCCCATCGTGAGGATTCCCCCCATGTTGCCTTGTCGAGCGAGAGCCCACCTCGCTTCATCTTTATGTGGGAATAGCGGGTGCCCACCCCGCGATCTGCTATGTGCGGCGGGAGTCCACCCCGCGATTGGTGGCCGTGTCCGGCGGGTGCCACCCCGCCTTGCATCTTGAGTAAGGGTGCCTACCCCGCTTATTTACCTATTTAAAAGGGCGGGTGCCCACCCCGCACCTTGCCCGCCAAAGAAATCACCGCCGCGGCCCGAGCTGCATTTAAAAATCGCCGCCGAGCCCACGGCCCGCCTGGTTGTGGGCGGGGCCGCGGGACGGAAGCGGAAGTGCCGCCGTTGCTAGGAGATGAAGTCCCGGAGCCTCGCAGGCTCCATCTGCAGAGTCCCGGTCCCGAGATGGGGGACCGGGTAAACCGTGGTTTAACGAAGCGGACCCCTTCCCGGAGGGCGGGAGCCCACCCCGCCTCCGCGAGCTGAGGAAGAGAAGTCCCGGGTAGAGACTGCAGCGCGGGGCTCCCAGGAGTTAGGGAAGCCCCGCGCCGCGAGAAGAGTCCAGTCCAGCCTTCGCTCCTGCCGGTGAGTAACGAGGGCAGGGGGCGAAGGGAGGGGACCGAGGCACCAGTGCCGGTGCTTCCTGCCAGAGCGGCCCCCACATGGCAGTGGGCCGCTCCAACGATGGGGGCAGTGTGGCTTTTAGAGCGCGAGTGCGCTCCAACCAGGGACATAATTGTTATAGAGCCCCGAGGCTCCAACGCTGGGCAGGTGTGCTTTAGAGCGCTGGTGCGCTCCAACGGGGGTATATTTATTTTTAGAGCCAGGAAAGGCTCCAGCTTTGGGGGCCATTTGATATTTAGAAGTCCCAGGGGGACTTGGGGACATGTTGTTTCTAGAGCCTAGAGGGCTCCCACGTTGTGACATTGTGTCATGGGCCCTTTGAGAGCCCAGGCCCCTATTTGCCTTCCACAGCTGCGCAGCACTTAGTGCCAGCTGCAGCGTTTAGGCCCTGTGTTAGTCCCCAGCTGCCCAGCAAGTAGTGGGCAGCTGCTACGTTTAGGTTCTGGCGCAACCTGGACTCTGATGTGATTTGGGTGCTAGGAAATGTACGGTGTAGTATGTTTTGTGCACCCTGTGTTCATGCTTTTGGTGCTAGGAAATGTGCTGTGTATAGTATGTTTGGCGCACCCTGTGTCGTATACCTCTAAATGTGGTTATTTCTGCCTAGAAGGTTGTTTTTACCTGCTTAGGTTGATGGTAGGGAGAATGTACTTCCCTGTGCGATGTGCGCCCCTAGTATAGTTATACCTAGGTGGTTAGGTCTAATGAGTTAGACCAATGAGAATTGCATAATGTGATTTATGCCCCTGTGATAGATACAGGATAGGTTTTATACCTGATGCTAGTGTGATGACGCTGAGGTCATTATTGCGCCAGTAGAGACTGGCTGGGCTCTACAGTTACTTTGTGTTATGTTCTACGTTTACTGTTGGTGATTTGTGCTATGTTCTAAGTGCTAATTCCTGACAGTGGTCCATGTGGCCCTGTCCCCTGTATATATAATCCCTTGTAAATTCTGCCCGTGCCTGTTGGCACATTGTAGAGTGTGTGTTTTTATCTAATGTGTTGTGTATAATACAAAGGCTATTTTTATAGAATACCTTGTGTGGAGTTTCCTTTGTGGTGGGCCTTGGGTGTTGTTGCTGGGTGCGCGCGCAAACGCTTTACACATCGCCTCAGGGATAAGCCTGACTGCTCGTGCCAAGCTACCAAGGGGGTGAGCAGGGGTTATCTTTGGCGTGTAACTCCCCAGCCCTGACTAGAGTGGTGGTTTCTGTCTGGCTTTGGCGCGAGCCCTAGCCAACCAGAAATCCCATTTCTAACATTGGTGATCAGCGGTGGGATTTGGACTTGCGTTTGCGCTGTACCGCAGCAGCAACTGGCCGCACTACAAAACTCTGCATTTAGACAAATCACATGGTATAGGGATTATTGTTTTAAAGTTTGCTTTTAAATGTCATTTCTTTGGAAATGTGTTCTTGTGCACTGTGAGTTAGGTGTCCCTAGCTCGGGAGGGTAGATCATCCCCCTTAGTGCATTGTGTTTTCTGGATTCACCAGAGGGTGGGATCCAGTGGTGGCAGCAGATGAGTGTCCAGTGCATGTATTCCCATTCCCATTCCCAGTTCCCGGGGTAGTGGTACCTGTGTCACGTGGTGGTCAGGTTGAGAAATCAGGGGCGGTAGAAACTGTCTTACCAGTCTTGGGAGGGGTTTGGGGATGAATGTGTAATGCGCTGGATGAATGTGAATGTCCCATTCCCAGTTCCCAGAGTAATAGTACCTGTGTCACGTGGTGGTCAGGTTGAGAAATCAGGGGCGGTAGAAACTGTCTTACTAGTCTGGGGGGTGTGTGTGTATATGGATGAATGGTGTGAGTTCTCTGAAATAAGGAGCTTGCTGGTTGATTGGGTGTGAGTTCTCTGGGATAGGGAACTTGCATTGGGGAGTGATTCCAAAAGTAGGGGCTGAGGTGTCTTCCAGCCCAGCGTGGTGGAAGAGGTTCAGAGTAGCCCAGCTAGGTCTCGGTGTAGGGGCTCACGGCCTGTCTCTGCGGAGAAGGAGTGGGTGGAACTGCGTGTCTCCAGGTGCCCGAAACCCAGTGTCAGGTCCTGGATGGTTTCTTTAGGGAACATCAGGTCGGGGGCCTAGGCTGTACCAATAGGTCACTTGAGGAGGATCTCCCAGTGTCTAGAGGATGTGGAGCGTCTGTAATCAGAGCTCCAGTAGTCCTGGTGTCTGGCGGTACCGCTCCAGTTGGGAGGGTGCGGAAGTCCAGAGGGAGGGGTGAGAGGGGGAGGGATTCCCCAGTGGGAACCAGTAGGTCAGGGACCAGCCGGGAGGGCTGTGTCGCCACTGAGTGACCGTGGTGTCGCCACTTCTGTCCTGGGGGGTCTGCATGCACTGTCAGATGGACAGGAGGTAGTGAGATCAGCGCCAGGCAGACTGTCACACGACCCATTAGTTATGTGTCACCCTCGTTAAGTCCTGGTTCGCCAGGCATCTGACCAAAGGGTACGTCCCTCGGTTGGGGAGCCAGTAGTCGGTGTTTCCGGATCTGGACGTAAGGGCGGCTGTAGTCCTGAGGGCAGGTGGGGCTCATCTTAAGTGAAGAGACCCTGCTCTACAGTGGAAGGGGGTGCAGAGGGAGGGAGTCCTCGCCTCTGACCCCTTGGATCCCAGGTGGTAGACCAGTTGGTGGAGAGAGGTCCTAAACTGGTGGGAGAGTTGTGTTCTGGTGGGTGCTTCCCTGGGAGGGTGCGGAACCCCAGAAGTAGAGGTAGGGTGGGGCATTCTTGCCCGTGACCTCTGGTCAGCCTGAGGGTGCGGACCCTAGGTTGAAGGATCAGTGGTAGTTGGGAACTACACTGAGAGGGAGAGTGGAGAATGGCTTGTATGCCAGGGGTTACTACCCCCCACTCTGGGTTTGGCAAGGACCAGTGGTATCTGGGTGGCCTAGGGCCTGGTCCTGGCCGTGGACAACTAGTTAGTACCAGTGGGGTAGCCTAGTTGGGCCTGAGTTCTTTTCGGTTGTTTTTTTTCAGATGGAACCATGTTGATTGAGAATGGCGTAGAACCGGAGAGTGTCCCTGCAGTGCGGGCCTGCGTCCGTGTTCTATCGCCCCAAGCAGGGAAGTCCATCACGGTGGTGATTGGTCTGCCCTGCGTTTTGGCTGGAAGGGGGTTGTGTTGGACTTGGCCCTTCTGGCAGGTTCACCCCTGAACTTTTTGCCTTTTATTGGTGACTTGGTGTGGTGATTTTCTTGGTTTCTGCGCACTTTCCCTGTGTCCCAGGGTAAAGTGCGTGCGTGCTCTGAGTGCATGTGGTGAGATAGGCCTGCCCTCCCATAGGAATGCATGGGGAATGTATGTGTCCCTGGTAGTTCCTGATGCGTGGGGTGTGCAGGCCCGAGTTTGGTATGTGCGGACTCGTGGGAGTGAATGCTGCGCGATGATGTGTGCGGCGTGCATGTACCTAGTGTGGAAGTGCCACTTCTAGAAGTGGGCACTTCTGTGTGCAGTGCGTCTGGCGTGTGATTGGCTGGAGCTGGCTGGTGAGCCTGGCTCCAGGAGTCTGGTTGGGTCTGCCCCAGTGGTGAGTGTGAGATTAGCATGCTGATGGCTGGGGAGGAGTGCACCTTGGACCTGAATAGGGCAGGGTTTTCCCCACACACTGCTGGCTCCGCCCCCTGTGGTGCGACTGACGACCCTAGCCCTGCCAGTGAATAGAGTGAGGGGCTGAGCACATCAAGGGTGCTCCCCAGCCAGCTGCGACTGGTTTTCCCCCTCACCCTGAACCCAGAACAAAGGGATTTGGTGTATAAAAAGGGGCTGTGTCCCCTTACAAAATGTTCTTGTTCTGCACTTGAATCTGCCAGGGGCGTGCTGCTACTGGGGCCCAGGGGAAGGCTTGCCTCCCTGGGCCCTGCCCAGCCCCTGGATGCCCTGGACGCCGGAGGACTTCTGGGACCGTTCTTTTTGGCCATTGCCCCTTACTTTCTAGGGGCCTCTTTGCTGGGAACTTTGCTGCTCCATTTCTTTGTGCCAGGACATCTGGGACCGTTTTCCCCCTTTGGCTTTGCCCAAGACTTCGTGCAGTCTTTACTGCGCACTAGGAGCGCTTTGACTTGCTTTCCCCCCAAAGGAGGAGAGCCTGGGGGCTGCGCAGCGCTGTGCTGCCACCCCGGGTGAGGGAATCCCCATCGTGAGGATTCCCCCCATGTTGCCTTGTCGAGCGAGAGCCCACCTCGCTTCATCTTTATGTGGGAATAGCGGGTGCCCACCCCGCGATCTGCTATGTGCGGCGGGAGTCCACCCCGCGATTGGTGGCCGTGTCCGGCGGGTGCCACCCCGCCTTGCATCTTGAGTAAGGGTGCCTACCCCGCTTATTTACCTATTTAAAAGGGCGGGTGCCCACCCCGCACCTTGCCCGCCCAAGAAATCACCGCCGCGGCCCGAGCTGCATTTAAAAATCGCCGCCGAGCCCGCGGCCCGCCTGGTTGTGGGCGGGGCCGCGGGACGGAAGCGGAAGTGCCGCCGTTGCTAGGAGATGAAGTCCCGGAGCCTCGCAGGCTCCATCTGCAGAGTCCCGGTCCCGAGATGGGGGACCGGGTAAACCGTGGTTTAACGAAGCGGACCCCTTCCCGGAGGGCGGGAGCCCACCCCGCCTCCGCGAGCTGAGGAAGAGAAGTCCCGGGTAGAGACTGCAGCGCGGGGCTCCCAGGAGTGAGGGAAGCCCCGCGCCGCGAGAAGACTCCAGTCCAGCCTTCGCTCCTGCCGGTGAGTAACGAGGGCAGGGGGCGAAGGGAGGGGACCGAGGCACCAGTGCCGGTGCTTCCTGCCAGAGCGGCCCCCACATGGCAGTGGGCCGCTCCAACGATGGGGGCAGTGTGGCTTTTAGAGCGCGAGTGCGCTCCAACCAGGGACATAATTGTTATAGAGCCCCGAGGCTCCAACGCTGGGCAGGTGTGCTTTAGAGCGCTGGTGCGCTCCAACGGGGGTATATTTATTTTTAGAGCCAGGAAAGGCTCCAGCTTTGGGGGCCATTTGATATTTAGAAGTCCCAGGGGGACTTGGGGACATGTTGTTTCTAGAGCCTAGAGGGCTCCCACGTTGTGACATTGTGTCATGGGCCCTTTGAGAGCCCAGACCCCTATATGCCTTCCACAGCTGCGCAGCACTTAGTGCCAGCTGCAGCGTTTAGGCCCTTTGCTTGTCCCCAGCTGCCCAGCAAGTAGTGGGCAGCTGCTACGTTTAGGTTCTGGCGCAACCTGGACTCTGATGTGATTTGGGTGCTAGGAAATGTACGGTGTAGTATGTTTTGCGCACCCTGTGTTCATGCTTTTGGTGCTAGGAAATGTGCTGTGTATAGTATGTTTGGCGCACCCTGTGTCGTATACCTCTAAATGTGGGTATTTCTGCCTAGAAGGTTGTTTTTACCTGCTTACGTTGATGGTAGGGAGAATGTACTTCCCTGTGCGATGTGCGCCCCTAGTATAGTTATACCTAGGTGGTTAGGTCTAATGAGTTAGACCAATGAGAATTGCATAATGTGATTTATGCCCCTGTGATAGATACAGGATAGGTTTTATACCTGATGCTAGTGTGATGACGCTGAGGTCATTATTGCGCCAGTAGAGACTGGCTGGGCTCTACAGTTACTTTGTGTTATGTTCTACGTTTACTGTTGGTGATTTGTGCTATGTTCTAAGTGCTAATTCCTGACAGTGGTCCATGTGGCCCTGTCCCCTGTATATATAATCCCTTGTAAATTCTGCCCGTGCCTGTTGGCACATTGTAGAGTGTGTGTTTTTATCTAATGTGTTGTGTATAATACAAAGGCTATTTTTATAGAATACCTTGTGTGGAGTTTCCTTTGTGGTGGGCCTTGGGTGTTGTTGCTGGGTGCGCGCGCAAACGCTTTACACATCGCCTCAGGGATAAGCCTGACTGCTCGTGCCAAGCTACCAAGGGGGTGAGCAGGGGTTATCTTTGGCGTGTAACTCCCCAGCCCTGACTAGAGTGGTGGTTTCTGTCTGGCTTTGGCGCGAGCCCTAGCCAACCAGAAATCCCATTTCTAACATTGGTGATCAGCGGTGGGATTTGGACTTGCGTTTGCGCTGTACCGCAGCAGCAACTGGCCGCACTACAAAACTCTGCATTTAGACAAATCACATGGTATAGGGATTATTGTTTTAAAGTTTGCTTTTAAATGTCATTTCTTTGGAAATGTGTTCTTGTGCACTGTGAGTTAGGTGTCCCTAGCTCGGGAGGGTAGATCATCCCCCTTAGTGCATTGTGTTTTCTGGATTCACCAGAGGGTGGGATCCAGTGGTGGCAGCAGATGTGTGTCCAGTGCATGTATTCCCATTCCCATTCCCAGTTCCCGGGGTAGTGGTACCTGTGTCACGTGGTGGTCAGGTTGAGAAATCAGGGGCGGTAGAAACTGTCTTACCAGTCTTGGGAGGGGTTTGGGGATGAATGTGTAATGCGCTGGATGAATGTGAATGTCCCATTCCCAGTTCCCAGAGTAATAGTACCTGTGTCACGTGGTGGTCAGGTTGAGAAATCAGGGGCGGTAGAAACTGTCTTACTAGTCTGGGGGGTGTGTGTGTATATGGATGAATGGTGTGAGTTCTCTGAAATAAGGAGCTTGCTGGTTGATTGGGTGTGAGTTCTCTGGGATAGGGAACTTGCATTGGGGAGTGATTCCAAAAGTAGTGGCTGAGGTGTCTTCCAGCCCAGCATGGTGGAAGAGGTTCAGAGTAGCCCAGCTAGGTCTCGGTGTAGGGGCTCACGGCCTGTCTCTGCGGAGAAGGAGTGGGTGGGACTGCGTGTCTCCAGGTGCCCGAAACCCAGTGTCAGGTCCTGGATGGTTTCTTTAGGGAACATCAGGTCGGGGGCCTAGGCTGTACCAATAGGTCACTTGAGGAGGATCTCCCAGTGTCTAGAGGATGTGGAGCGTCTGTAATCAGAGCTCCAGTAGTCCTGGTGTCTGGCGGTACCGCTCCAGTTGGGAGGGTGCGGAAGTCCAGAGGGAGGGGTGAGAGGGGGAGGGATTCCCCAGTGGGAACCAGTAGGTCAGGGACCAGCCGGGAGGGCTGTGTCGCCACTGAGTGACCGTGGTGTCGCCACTTCTGTCCTGGGGGGTCTGCACGCACTGTCAGATGGACAGGAGGTAGTGAGATCAGCACCAGGCAGACTGTCACACGACCCATTAGTTATGTGTCACCCTCGTTAAGTCCTGGTTCGCCAGGCATCTGACCAAAGGGTACGTCCCTCGGTTGGGGAGCCAGTAGTCGGTGTTTCCGGATCTGGACGTAAGGGCGGCTGTAGTCCTGAGGGCAGGTGGGGCTCATCTTAAGTGAAGAGACCCTGCTCTACAGTGGAAGGGGGTGCAGAGGGAGGGAGTCCTCGCCTCTGACCCCTTGGATCCCAGGTGGTAGACCAGTTGGTGGAGAGAGGTCCTAAACTGGTGGGAGAGTTGTGTTCTGGTGGGTGCTTCCCTGGGAGGGTGCGGAACCCCAGAAGTAGAGGTAGGGTGGGGCATTCTTGCCCGTGACCTCTGGTCAGCCTGAGGGTGCGGACCCTAGGTTGAAGGATCAGTGGTAGTTGGGAACTACACTGAGAGGGAGAGTGGAGAATGGCTTGTATGCCAGGGGTTACTACCCCCAACTCTGGGTTTGGCAAGGACCAGTGGTATCTGGGTGGCCTAGGGCCTGGTCCTGGCCGTGGACAACTAGGTAGTACCAGTGGGGTAGCCTAGTTGGGCCTGAGTTCTTTTTGGTTGTTTTTTTTCAGATGGAACCATGTTGATTGAGAATGGCGTAGAACCGGAGAGTGTCCCTGCAGTGCGGGCCTGCGTCCGTGTTCTATCGCCCCAAGCAGGGAAGTCCATCACGGTGGTGATTGGTCTGCCCTGCGTTTTGGCTGGAAGGGGGTTGTGTTGGACTTGGCCCTTCTGGCAGGTTCACCCCTGAACTTTTTGCCTTTTATTAGTGACTTGGTGTGGTGATTTTCTTGGTTTCTGCGCACTTTCCCTGTGTCCCAGGGTAAAGTGCGTGCGTGCTCTGAGTGCATGTGGTGAGATAGGCCTGCCCTCCCATAGGAATGCATGGGGAATGTATGTGACCCTGGTAGTTCCTGATGCGTGGGGTGTGCAGGCCCGAGTTTGGTATGTGCGGACTCGTGGGAGTGAATGCTGCGCGATGATGTGTGCGGCGTGCATGTACCTAGTGTGGAAGTGCCACTTCTAGAAGTGGGCACTTCTGTGTGCAGTGCGTCTGGCGTGTGATTGGCTGGAGCTGGCTGGTGAGCCTGGCTCCAGGAGTCTGGTTGGGTCTGCCCCAGTGGTGAGTGTGAGATTAGCATGCTGATGGCTGGGGAGGAGTGCACCTTGGACCTGAATAGGGCAGGGTTTTCCCCACACACTGCTGGCTCCGCCCCCTGTGGTGCGACTGACGACCCTAGCCCTGCCAGTGAATAGAGTGAGGGGCTGAGCACATCAAGGGTGCTCCCCAACCAGCTGCGACTGGTTTTCCCCCTCACCCTGAACCCAGAACAAAGGGATTTGGTGTATAAAAAGGGGCTGTGTCCCCTTACAAAATGTTCTTGTTCTGCACTTGAATCTGCCAGGGGCGTGCTGCTACTGGGGCCCAGGGGAAGGCTTGCCTCCCTGGGCCCTGCCCAGCCCCTGGATGCCCTGGGCGCCGGAGGACTTCTGGGACCGTTCTTTTTGGCCATTGCCCCTTACTTTCTAGGGGCCTCTTTGCTGGGAACTTTGCTGCTCCATTTCTTTGTGCCAGGACATCTGGGACCATTTTCCCCCTTTGGCTTTGCCCAAGAATTCGTGCAGTCTTTACTGCGCACTAGGAGCGCTTTGACTTGCTTTTCCCCCAAAGGAGGAGAGCCTGGGGGCTGCGCAGCGCTGTGCTGCCACCCCGGATGAGGGAATCCCCATCGTGAGGATTCCCCCCATGTTGCCTTGTCGAGCGAGAGCCCACCTCGCTTCATCTTTATGTGGGAATAGCGGGTGCCCACCCCGCGATCTGCTATGTGCGGCGGGAGTCCACCCCGCGATTGGTGGCCGTGTCCGGCGGGTGCCACCCCCCCTTGCATCTTGAGTAAGGGTGCCTACCCCGCTTATTTACCTATTTAAAAGGGCGGGTGCCCACCCCACACCTTGCCCGCCAAAGAAATCACCGCCGCGGCCCGAGCTGCATTTAAAAATCGCCGCCGAGCCCGCGGCCCGCCTGGTTGTGGGCGGGGCCGTGGGACGGAAGCGGAAGTGCCGCCGTTGCTAGGAGATGAAGTCCCGGAGCCTCGCAGGCTCCATCTGCAGAGTCCCGGTCCCGAGATGGGGGACCGGGTAAACCGTGGTTTAACGAAGCGGACCCCTTCCCGGAGGGCGGGAGCCCACCCCGCCTCCGCGAGCTGAGGAAGAGAAGTCCCGGGTAGAGACTGCAGCGCGGGGCTCCCAGGAGTGAGGGAAGCCCCGCGCCGCGAGAAGAGTCCAATCCAGCCTTCGCTCCTGCCGGTGAGTAACGAGGGCAGGGGGCGAAGGGAGGGGACCGAGGCACCAGTGCCGGTGCTTCCTGCCAGAGCGGCCCCCACATGGCAGTGGGCCGCTCCAACGATGGGGGCAGTGTGGCTTTTAGAGCGCGAGTGCGCTCCAACCAGGGACATAATTGTTATAGAGCCCCGAGGCTCCAACGCTGGGCAGGTGTGCTTTAGAGCGCTGGTGCGCTCCAACGGGGGTATATTTATTTTTAGAGCCAGGAAAGGCTCCAGCTTTGGGGGCCATTTGATATTTAGAAGTCCCAGGGGGACTTGGGGACATGTTGTTTCTAGAGCCTAGAGGGCTCCCACGTTGTGACATTGTGTCATGGGCCCTTTGAGAGCCCAGGCCCCTATTTGCCTTCCACAGCTGCGCAGCACTTAGTGCCAGCTGCAGCGTTTAGGCCCTGTGCTTGTCCCCAGCTGCCCAGCAAGTAGTGGGCAGCTGCTACGTTTAGGTTCTGGCGCAACCTGGACTCTGATGTGATTTGGGTGCTAGGAAATGTACGGTGTAGTATGTTTTGCGCACCCTGTGTTCATGCTTTTGGTGCTAGGAAATGTGCTGTGTATAGTATGTTTGGCGCACCCTGTGTCGTATACCTCTAAATGTGGTTATTTCTGCCTAGAAGGTTGTTTTTACCTGCTTAGGTTGATGGTAGGGAGAATGTACTTCCCTGTGCGATGTGCGCCCCTAGTATAGTTATACCTAGGTGGTTAGGTCTAATGAGTTAGACCAATGAGAATTGCATAATGTGATTTATGCCCCTGTGATAGATACAGGATAGGTTTTATACCTGATGCTAGTGTGATGACGCTGAGGTCATTATTGCGCCAGTAGAGACTGGCTGGGCTCTACAGTTACTTTGTGTTATGTTCTACGTTTACTATTGGTGATTTGTGCTATGTTCTAAGTGCTAATTCCTGACAGTGGTCCATGTGGCCCTGTCCCCTGTATATATAATCCCTTGTAAATTCTGCCCGTGCCTGTTGGCACATTGTAGAGTGTGTGTTTTTATCTAATGTGTTGTGTATAATACAAAGGCTATTTTTATAGAATACCTTGTGTGGAGTTTCCTTTGTGGTGGGCCTTGGGTGTTGTTGCTGGGTGCGCGCGCAAACGCTTTACACATCGCCTCAGGGATAAGCCTGACTGCTCGTGCCAAGCTACCAAGGGGGTGAGCAGGGGTTATCTTTGGCGTGTAACTCCCCAGCCCTGACTAGAGTGGTGGTTTCTGTCTGGCTTTGGCGCGAGCCCTAGCCAACCAGAAATCCCATTTCTAACATTTCCCTAGGTGCCGGCAGGGCTAGGGTTAAAAAACTACAGCTAGGCACTTTGCCAAAAAAGGGTCATTTTCACTGCAAAATTGAGGTGTGACGACGTTGCGTTTTGCACCGTTTCCTGTCGCGGGCACTAGGCCGACCCGCACAAGTGAGGTACCATTTTTCTTGTAGGCTTTGGGGAACGCGGGGTGGGTGGAAATTTGTGGATCCACGCAGATTCCAGAACTTTCCATCACAGACATGTGGGGAAAATGTGTTTTTTTTGTCAATTATTTACGTTTGCAAGGGATTCTGGGTAACAGACCATGGTGGGAGGCACTCAAGTCACCCCATCCTGGATTCCCCTGGGTGTCTAGTTTTCGAAAATATATAGATTTGCTAGCTTTCCCTAGGTGCCGGCAGGGCTAGGGTTCAAAAACTACAGCTAGGCACTTTGCCAAAAAAGGGTCATTTTCACTGCAAAATTGAGGTGTGACGACGTTGCGTTTTGAGCCGTTTCCTGTCGCGGGCACTAGGCCGACCCGCACAAGTAAGGTACCATTTTTCTTGTAGGACTTTGGAGAACGCGGGGTGGGTGGAAATTTGTGGATCCACGCAGATTCCAGAACTTTCCATCACAGAAATGTGGGGAAAATGTGTTTTTTTTGTCAATTATTTACGTTTGCAAGGGATTCTGGGTAACAGACCATGGTGGGAGGCACTCAAGTCACCCCATCCTGGATTCACCTGGGTGTCTAGTTTTCGAAAATATATAGATTTGCTAGCTTTCCCTAGGTGCCGGCAGGGCTAGGGTTCAAAAACTACAGCTAGTCACTTTGCCAAAAAAGGGTCATTTTTCACTGCAAAACTGATGTGTCACCACGTTGCGTTTTATGCCGTTTCCTGTTTCGGGCACTAGGCCGACCCGCACAAGTGAAGTAACATTTTTCTTGTAGGACTTTGGGGAACGCGGAGTGGGTGGAAATTTGTGGATCCACGCAGATTCCAGAACTTTCCATCACAGAAATGTGGGGAAAATGTGTTTTTTTTGTCAATTTTTTACGTTTGCAAGGGATTCTGGGTAACAGACCCTGGTGGGAGGCACTCAAGTCACCCCATCCTGGATTCCCCTGGGTGTCTAGTTTTCGAAAATATATAGGTTTGCTAGGTTTCCCCAGGTGCCAGCAGGGCTAGGGTTAAAAAACTACAGCTAGGCACTTTGCCAAAAAAGGGTCATTTTTCAATGCAAAATTGAGGTGTGACCACGTTGCGTTTTGCGCCGTTTCCTGTTGCGGGCACTAGGTCGACCCGCACAAGTGAGGTACCATTTTTCTTGTAGGACTTTAGGGAACGCGGGGTGGGTGGAAATTTGTGGATCCACGCAGATTCCAGAACTTTCCATCACAGAAATGTGGGGAAAATGTGTTTTTTTGTCAATTTTTTACGTTTGCAAGGGATTCTGGGTAACAGACCCTTGTGGGAGGCACTCAAGTCACCCCATCCTGGATTCCCCTGGGTGTCTAGTTTTTGAAAATATATAGGTTTGCTAGGTTTCCCCAGGTGCCGGCAGGGCTAGGGTTAAAAAACTACAGCTAGGCACTTTGCCAAAAAAGGGTCATGTTTCACTGCAAAATTGAGGTGTGACCACGTTGCGTTTTGTGCCATTTCCTGTTGCGGGCACTAGGCCGACCCGCACAAGTGAGGTACCATTTTTCTCAGAGGACTTTGGGGAACGCGGGGTGGGTGCAGAACTTTCCATCACAGAAATGTGGGGAAAATTTGTTTTTTTGTCAATTTTTTATGTTTGCAAGGGATTCTGGGTAACAGACCCTGGTGGGAGGCACTCAAGTCACCCCATCCTGGATTCCCCGGGGTGTCTAGTTTTTGATATTATATAGGTTTGCTAGGTTTCCCTAGGTGCCGGCAGGGCTAGGGTTCAAAAACTACAGCTAGGCACTTTGCCAAAAAAGGGTCATTTTTCACTGCAAAATTAAGGTGTGACCACGTTGAAATTTGCGCCGTTTCCTGTCGCGGGCACTAGGTCGACCCGCACAAGTGTGGTACCATTTTTCTCGTAGGACTTTGGGGAACGCGGGGTGGGTGGAAATTTGTGGATCCACGCAGATTCCAGAACTTTCCATCACAGAAATGTGGGGAAAATTTGTTTTTTTTGTCAATTATTTACGTTTGCAAGGGATTCTGGGTAACAGACCATGGTGGGACGCACTCAAGTCACCCCATCCTGGATTCCCCTGGGTGTCTAGTTTTCAAAAATATATAGATTTTCTAGCTTTCCCTATTTGCCGGCAGGGCTAGGGTTAAAAACTACAGCTAGGCACTTTGCCAAAAAAGGGTCATTTTTCACTGCAAAATTGAGGTGTGACCACGTTGCGTTTTGCGCCGTTTCCTGTTGCGGGCACTAGGCTGACCCGCACAAGTGAGGTACCATTTTTCTCGTAGGACTTTGGGGAACGCGGGGTGGGTGGAAATTTGTGGATCCACGCAGATTCCAGAACTTTCCACCACAGAAATGTGGGGAAAATGTGTTTTTTTTTGTCAATTTTTTACGTTTGCAAGGGATTCTGGGTAACAGACCCTGGTGGGAGGCACTCAAGTCACCCCCTCCTGGATTTCCCTGGGTGTCTAGTTTTCAAAAATATATAGATTTTCTAGCTTTCCCTATTTGCCGGCAGGGCTAGGGTTAAAAACTACAGCTAGGCACTTTGCCAAAAAAGGGTCATTTTTCACTGCAAAATTGAGGTGTGACCACGTTGCGTTTTGCGCCGTTTCCTGTTGCGGGCACTAGGCTGACCCGCACAAGTGAGGTACCATTTTTCTCGTAGGACTTTGGGGAACGCGGGGTACGTGGAAATTTGTGGATCCACGCAGATTCCAGAACTTTCCACCACAGAAATGTGGGGAAAATGTGTTTTTTTTGTCAATTTTTTACGTTTGCAAGGGATTCTGGGTAACAGACCCTGGTGGGAGGCACTCAAGTCGTCCCCATCCTGGATTCCCCTGGGTGTCTAGTTTTCAAAAATGTATAGGTTTGCTAGGTTTCCCTAGGTGCCGGCAGGGCTAGGGTTCAAAAACTACAGCTAGGCACTTTGCCAAAAAAGGGTCATTTTTCACTGCAAAATTGAGGTGTGACCATGTTGCGTTTTGCGCCGTTTCCTGTCGCGGGCACTAGGCCGACCCGCACAAGTGAGGTATCATTTTTCTTGAAGGACTTTGGGGAACGCGGGGTGGGTGGAAATTTGTGGATCCACACAGATTCCAGAACTTTCCATCACAGAAATGTGGGGAAAATGTGTTTTTTTGTCAATTGTTTATGTTTGAAAGGGATTCTGGGTAACAGACCCTGGTGGGAGGCACTCAAGTCACCCCATCCTGGATTCCCCTGGGTGTCTAGTTTTCGAAAATATATAGGTTTGCTAGGTTTCCCTAGGTGACGGCAGGGCTAGGGTTCAAAAACAACAGCTAGGCACTTTGCCAAAAAAGGGTCATTTTTCACTGCAAAATTGAGGTGTGACCACGTTGCGTTTTGCGTCGTCTCCTGTCGCGGGCCCTAGGCCGACCCACACAAGTGAGGTACCATTTTTCTCATAGGACTTTAGGAAACGCGGGGTGGGTGGAAATTTGTGGATCCACGCAGATTCCAGAACTTTCCATCACAGAAATGTGGGGAAAATTAGTTTTTTTTGTCAATTGTTTACGTTTGCAAGGGATTCTGGGTAACAGACCCTGGTGGGAGGCACTCAAGTCACCCCATCCTGTATTCCCCTGGGTGTCTAGTTTTTGAAAATATATAGGTTTGCTAGGTTTCCCTAGGTGCCGGCAGGGATTGGGTTCAAAAACTACAGCTAGGCACTTTGCCAAAAAAGGGTCATTTTTCACTGCAGAATTGAGGTGTGACCACGTTGCGTTTTGCGCCATTTCCTGTCGCGGGCACTAGGCCAACCCGCACAAGTGAGGTACCATTTTCTCGTAGGACTTTGGGGAACGCAGGGTGGGTGGAAATTTGTGGATCCACGCAGATTCCAGAACTTTCCATCACAGAAATGTGGGGAAAACGTGTTTTTTTTGTCAATTATTTACGTTTGCAAGGGATTCTGGGTAAAAGACCATGGTGGGAGGCACTCAAGTCACCCAATCCTGGATTCCCCTGGGTGTCTAGTTTTCGAAAATATATAGGTTTGCAAGGTTTCCCCCGGTGCCGGCAGGGCTAGGCTTCAAAAACTACACCTAGGCACTTTGCCAAGAAAGAGTCATTTTTCACTGCAAAATTGAGGTGTGACCATGTTGCGTTTTGCGCCGTTTCCTGTCGCGGGCACTAGGCCGACCAGCACAAGTGAGGTACCATTTTTCTCGTAGGACTTTGGGGAACGCGGGGTGGGTGGAAATTTGTGGATCCACGCAGATTCCAGAACTTTCCATCACAGAAATGTGGGGAAAATGTGTTTTTTTTGTCAATTATTGACGTTTGCAAGGGATTCTGGGTAACAGACCATGGTGGGAGGCACTGAAGTCACCCCATCCTGGATTCCCCTGGGTGTCTAGTTTTCAAAAATATATAGATTTTCTAGCTTTCCCTAGGTGCCGGCAGGGCTAGTGTTAAAAAACTACAGCTAGGCACTTTGCCAAAAAAGGGTAATTTTTCACTGCAAAATTGAGGTGTGACCACGTTGCGTTTTGCGCCGTTTCCTGTTGCGGGCACTAGGCCGACCCACACAAGTGAGGTACCATTTATCTCGTAGGACTTTGGGGAACGCGGGGTGGGTGGAAATTTGTGGATCCACGGAGATTCCAGAACTTTCCATCACAGAAATGTGGGAAAAATGTGTTTTTTTTGTCAATTTTTACGTTTGCAAGGGATTCTGGGTAACATACCCTGGTGGGAGGCACTCAAGTCACCCCATCCTGGATTCCCCTGGGTGTCTAGCTTTCGAAAATATATAGGTTTGCTAGGTTTCCCTAGGTGACGGCAGGGCTAGGGTTCAAAATCTACACCTAGGCACTTTGCCAAAAAAGGGTCATGTTTCACTGCAAAATTGAGGTGTGACCACGTTGCGTTTTGTGCCATTTCCTGTTGCGGGCACTAGGCCGACCCGCACAAGTGAGGTACCATTTTTCTCATAGGACTTTGGGGAACGCGGGGTGGGTGCAGAACTTTCCATCACAGAAATGTGGGGAAAATGTGTTTTTTTGTCAATTTTTTATGTTTGCAAGGGATTCTGGGTAACAGACCCTGGTGGGAGGCACTCAAGTCACCCCATCCTGGATTCCCCGGGGTGTCTAGTTTTTGATATTATATAGGTTTGCTAGGTTTCCCTAGGTGCCGGCAGGGCTAGGGTTCAAAAACTACAGCTAGGCACTTTGCCAAAAAAGGGTCATTTTTCACTGCAAAATTAAGGTGTGACCACGTTGAATTTTGCGCCGTTTCCTGTCGCGGGCACTAGGTCGACCCGCACAAGTGTGGTACCATTTTTCTCGTAGGACTTTGGGGAACGCGGGGTGGGTGGAAATTTGTGGATCCACGCAGATTCCAGAACTTTCCATCACAGAAATGTGGGGAAAATTTGTTTTTTTTGTCAATTATTTACGTTTGCAAGGGATTCTGGGTAACAGACCATGGTGGGACGCACTCAAGTCACCCCATCCTGGATTCCCCTGGGTGTCTAGTTTTCAAAAATATATAGATTTTCTAGCTTTCCCTATTTGCCGGCAGGGCTAGGGTTAAAAACTACAGCTAGGCACTTTGCCAAAAAAGGGTCATTTTTCACTGCAAAATTGAGGTGTGACCACGTTGCGTTTTGCGCCGTTTCCTGTTGCGGGCACTAGGCTGACCCGCACAAGTGAGGTACCATTTTTCTCGTAGGACTTTGGGGAACGCAGGGTGGGTGGAAATTTGTGGATCCACGCAGATTCCAGAACTTTCCACCACAGAAATGTGGGGAAAATGTGTTTTTTTTTGTCAATTTTTTACGTTTGCAAGGGATTCTGGGTAACAGACCCTGGTGGGAGGCACTCAAGTCACCCCCTCCTGGATTTCCCTGGGTGTCTAGTTTTCAAAAATATATAGATTTTCTAGCTTTCCCTATTTGCCGGCAGGGCTAGGGTTAAAAACTACAGCTAGGCACTTTGCCAAAAAAGGGTCATTTTTCACTGCAAAATTGAGGTGTGACCACGTTGCGTTTTGCGCCGTTTCCTGTTGCGGGCACTAGGCTGACCCGCACAAGTGAGGTACCATTTTTCTCGTAGGACTTTGGGGAACGCGAGGTAGGTGGAAATTTGTGGATCCACGCAGATTCCAGAACTTTCCACCACAGAAATGTGGGGAAAATGTGTTTTTTTTGTCAATTTTTTACGTTTGCAAGGGATTCTGGGTAACAGACCCTGGTGGGAGGCACTCAAGTCGTCCCCATCCTGGATTCCCCTGGGTGTCTAGTTTTCAAAAATGTATAGGTTTGCTAGGTTTCCCTAGGTGCCGGCAGGGCTAGGGTTCAAAAACTACAGCTAGGCACTTTGCCAAAAAAGGGTCATTTTTCACTGCAAAATTGAGGTGTGACCATGTTGCGTTTTGCGCCGTTTCCTGTCGCGGGAACTAGGCCGACCCGTACAAGTGAGGTATCATTTTTCTTGAAGGACTTTGGGGAACGCGGGGTGGGTGGAAATTTGTGGATCCACACAGATTCCAGAACTTTCCATCACAGAAATGTGGGGAAAATGTGTTTTTTTGTCAATTGTTTATGTTTGAAAGGGATTCTGGGTAACAGACCCTGGTGGGAGGCACTCAAGTCACCCCATCCTGGATTCCCCTGGGTGTCTAGTTTTCGAAAATATATAGGTTTGCTAGGTTTCCCTAGGTGACGGCAGGGCTAGGGTTCAAAAACAACAGCTAGGCACTTTGCCAAAAAAGGGTCATTTTTCACTGCAAAATTGAGGTGTGACCACGTTGCGTTTTGCGTCGTCTCCTGTCGCGGGCCCTAGGCCGACCCACACAAGTGAGGTACCATTTTTCTCATAGGACTTTAGGAAACGCGGGGTGGGTGGAAATTTGTGGATCCACGCAGATTCCAGAACTTTCCATCACAGAAATGTGGGGAAAATTAGTTTTTTTTGTCAATTGTTTACGTTTGCAAGGGATTCTGGGTAACAGACCCTGGTGGGAGGCACTCAAGTCACCCCATCATGTATTCCCCTGGGTGTCTAGTTTTTGAAAATATATAGGTTTGCTAGGTTTCCCTAGGTGCCGGCAGGGATTGGGTTCAAAAACTACAGCTAGGCACTTTGCCAAAAAAGGGTCATTTTTCACTGCAAAATTGAGGTGTGACCACGTTGCGTTTTGCGCCATTTCCTGTCGCGGGCACTAGGCCAACCCGCACAAGTGAGGTACCATTTTTCTCGTAGGACTTTGGGGAACGCGGGGTGGGTGGAAATTTGTGGATCCACGCAGATTCCAGAACTTTCCATCACAGAAATGTGGGGAAAATTTGTTTTTTTTGTCAATTATTTACGTTTGCAAGGGATTCTGGGTAACAGACCCTGGTGGGAGGCACTCAAGTCACCCCATCCTGTATTCCCCTGGGTGTCTAGTTTTTGAAAATATATAGGTTTGCTAGGTTTCCCTAGGTGCCGGCAGGGCTAGGGTTCAAAAACTACAGCTAGGCACTTTGCCAAAAAAGGGTCATTTTTCACTGCAAAATTAAGGTGTGACCACGTTGAATTTTGCGCCGTTTCCTGTCGCGGGTACTAGGTCGACCCGCACAAGTGTGGTACCATTTTTCTCGTAGGACTTTGGGGAACGCGGGGTGGGTGGAAATTTGTGGATCCACGCAGATTCCAGAACTTTCCATCACAGAAATGTGGGGAAAATTTGTTTTTTTTGTCAATTATTTACGTTTGCAAGGGATTCTGGGTAACAGACCATGGTGGGACGCACTCAAGTCACCCCATCCTGGATTCCCCTGGGTGTCTAGTTTTCAAAAATATATAGATTTTCTAGCTTTCCCTATTTGCCGGCAGGGCTAGGGTTAAAAACTACAGCTAGGCACTTTGCCAAAAAAGGGTCATTTTTCACTGCAAAATTGAGGTGTGACCACGTTGCGTTTTGCGCCGTTTCCTGTTGCGGGCACTAGGCTGACCCGCACAAGTGAGGTACCATTTTTCTCGTAGGACTTTGGGGAACGCGGGGTGGGTGGAAATTTGTGGATCCACGCAGATTCCAGAACTTTCCACCACAGAAATGTGGGGAAAATGTGTTTTTTTTTGTCAATTTTTTACGTTTGCAAGGGATTCTGGGTAACAGACCCTGGTGGGAGGCACTCAAGTCACCCCCTCCTGGATTTCCCTGGGTGTCTAGTTTTCAAAAATATATAGATTTTCTAGCTTTCCCTATTTGCCGGCAGGGCTAGGGTTAAAAACTACAGCTAGGCACTTTGCCAAAAAAGGGTCATTTTTCACTGCAAAATTGAGGTGTGACCACGTTGCGTTTTGCGCCGTTTCCTGTTGCGGGCACTAGGCTGACCCGCACAAGTGAGGTACCATTTTTCTCGTAGGACTTTGGGGAACACGGGGTAGGTGGAAATTTGTGGATCCACGCAGATTCCAGAACTTTCCACCACAGAAATGTGGGGAAAATGTGTTTTTTTTGTCAATTTTTTACGTTTGCAAGGGATTCTGGGTAACAGACCCTGGTGGGAGGCACTCAAGTCGTCCCCATCCTGGATTCCCCTGGGTGTCTAGTTTTCAAAAATGTATAGGTTTGCTAGGTTTCCCTAGGTGCCGGCAGGGCTAGGGTTCAAAAACTACAGCTAGGCACTTTGCCAAAAAAGGGTCATTTTTCACTGCAAAATTGAGGTGTGACCATGTTGCGTTTTGCGCCGTTTCCTGTCGCGGGCACTAGGCCGACCCGCACAAGTGAGGTATCATTTTTCTTGAAGGACTTTGGGGAACGCGGGGTGGGTGGAAATTTGTGGATCCACACAGATTCCAGAACTTTCCATCACAGAAATGTGGGGAAAATGTGTTTTTTTGTCAATTGTTTATGTTTGAAAGGGATTCTGGGTAACAGACCCTGGTGGGAGGCACTCAAGTCACCCCATCCTGGATTCCCCTGGGTGTCTAGTTTTCGAAAATATATAGGTTTGCTAGGTTTCCCTAGGTGACGGCAGGGCTAGGGTTCAAAAACAACAGCTAGGCACTTTGCCAAAAAAGGGTCATTTTTCACTGCAAAATTGAGGTGTGACCACGTTGCGTTTTGCGTCGTCTCCTGTCGCGGGCCCTAGGCCGACCCACACAAGTGAGGTACCATTTTTCTCATAGGACTTTAGGAAACGCGGGGTGGGTGGAAATTTGTGGATCCACGCAGATTCCAGAACTTTCCATCACAGAAATGTGGGGAAAATTAGTTTTTTTTGTCAATTGTTTACGTTTGCAAGGGATTCTGGGTAACAGACCCTGGTGGGAGGCACTCAAGTCACCCCATCCTGTATTCCCGTGGGTGTCTAGTTTTTGAAAATATATAGGTTTGCTAGGTTTCCCTAGGTGCCGGCAGGGATTGGGTTCAAAAACTACAGCTAGGCACTTTGCCAAAAAAGGGTCATTTTTCACTGCAAAATTGAGGTGTGACCACGTTGCGTTTTGCGCCATTTCCTGTCGCGGGCACTAGGCCAACCCGCACAAGTGAGGTACCATTTTCTCGTAAGGACTTTGGGGAACGCAGGGTGGGTGGAAATTTGTGGATCCACGCAGATTCCAGAACTTTCCATCACAGAAATGTGGGGAAAACGTGTTTTTTTTGTCAATTATTTACGTTTGCAAGGGATTCTGGGTAAAAGACCATGGTGGGAGGCACTCAAGTCACCCAATCCTGGATTCCCCTGGGTGTCTAGTTTTCGAAAATATATAGGTTTGCAAGGTTTCCCCCGGTGCCGGCAGGGCTAGGCTTCAAAAACTACACCTAGGCACTTTGCCAAGAAAGAGTCATTTTTCACTGCAAAATTGAGGTGTGACCATGTTGCGTTTTGCGCCGTTTCCTGTCGCGGGAACTAGGCCGACCAGCACAAGTGAGGTACCATTTTTCTCGTAGGACTTTGGGGAACGCGGGGTGGGTGGAAATTTGTGGATCCACGCAGATTCCAGAACTTTCCATCACAGAAATGTGGGGAAAATGTGTTTTTTTTGTCAATTATTGACGTTTGCAAGGGATTCTGGGTAACAGACCATGGTGGGAGGCACTGAAGTCACCCCATCCTGGATTCCCCTGGGTGTCTAGTTTTCAAAAATATATAGATTTTCTAGCTTTCCCTAGGTGCCGGCAGGGCTAGTGTTAAAAAACTACAGCTAGGCACTTTGCCAAAAAAGGGTAATTTTTCACTGCAAAATTGAGGTGTGACCACGTTGCGTTTTGCGCCGTTTCCTGTTGCGGGCACTAGGCCGACCCGCACAAGTGAGGTACCATTTATCTCGTAGGACTTTGGGGAACGCGGGGTGGGTGGAAATTTGTGGATCCACGGAGATTCCAGAACTTTCCATCACAGAAATGTGGGAAAAATGTGTTTTTTTTGTCAATTTTTACGTTTGCAAGGGATTCTGGGTAACAGACCCTGGTGGGAGGCACTCAAGTCACCCCATCCTGGATTCCCCTGGGTGTCTAGCTTTCGAAAATATATAGGTTTGCTAGGTTTCCCTAGGTGACGGCAGGGCTAGGGTTCAAAATCTACACCTAGGCACTTTGCCAAAAAAGGGTCATTTTTCACTGCAAAATTGAGGTGTGACCACGTTGCGTTTTGCGTCGTCTCCTGTCGCGGGCACTAGGCCGACCCACACAAGTGAGGTACCATTTTTCTCATAGGACTTTGGGAAACGCGGGGTGGGTGGAAATTTGTGGATCCACGCAGATTCCAGAACTTTCCATCACAGAAATGTGGGGAAAATTTGTTTTTTTTGTCAATTGTTTACGTTTGCAAGGGATTCTGGGTAACAGACCCTGGTGGGAGGCACTCAAGTCACCCCATCCTGTATCTCCCTGGGTGTCTACTTTTTGAAAATATATAGGTTTGCTAGGTTTCCCTAGGTGCCGGCAGGGATTGGGTTCAAAAACTACAGCTGGGAACTTTGCCAAAAAAGGGTCATTTTTCACTGCAAAATTGAGGTGTGACCACGTTGCGTTTTGAGCCATTTCCTGTCGCGGGCACTAGGCCGACCTGCACAAGTGAGGTACCATTTTTCTCGTAGGACTTTGGGGAACGCAGGGTGGGTGGAAATTTGTGGATCTACGCATATTCCAGAACTTTCCATCACAGAAATGTGGGGAAAATGTGTTTTTTTTGTCAATTATTCACGCTTGCAAGGGATTCTCGGTAAAAGGCCATGGCGGGAGGCACTCAAGTCACCCCATCCTGGATTCCCCTGGGTGTCTAGTTTTCGAAAATATATAGGTTTGCTAGGTTTCCCCAGGTGCCGGCAGGGCTAGGCTTCAAAAACTACACCTAGGCACTTTGCCAAAAAAGGGTCATTTTTCACTGCAAAATTGAGGTGTGACCACGTTGCGTTTTGCGTCGTCTCCTGTCGCGGGCACTAGGCCGACCCACACAAGTGAGGTACCATTTTTCTCATAGGACATTGGGAAACACGGGGTGGGTGGAAATTTGTGGATCCACGCAGATTCCAGAACTTTCCATCACAGAAATGTGGGGAAAATTAGTTTTTTTTGTCAATTGTTTACGTTTGCAAGGGATTCTGGGTAACAGACCCTGGTGGGAGGCACTCAAGTCACCCCATCCTGTATTCCCCTGGGTGTCTAGTTTTTGAAAATATATAGGTTTGCTAGGTTTCCCTAGGTGCCGGCAGGGATTGGGTTCAAAAACTACAGCTAGGCACTTTGCCAAAAAAGGGTCATTTTTCACTGCAAAATTGAGGTGTGACCACGTTGCGTTTTGCGCCATTTCCTGTCGCGGGCACTAGGCCAACCCGCACAAGTGAGGTACCATTTTCTCGTAGGACTTTGGGGAACGCAGGGTGGGTGGAAATTTGTGGATCCACGCAGATTCCAGAACTTTCCATCACAGAAATGTGGGGAAAATGTGTTTTTTTTGTCAATTATTGACGTTTGCAAGGGATTCTGGGTAACAGACCATGGTGGGAGGCACTGAAGTCACCCCTTCCTGGATTCCCCTGGGTGTCTAGTTTTCAAAAATATATAGATTTTCTATCTTTCCCTAGGTGCCGGCAGGGCTAGTGTTAAAAAACTACAGCTAGGCACTTTGCCAAAAAAGGGTCATTTTTCACTGCAAAATTGAGGTGTGACCACATTGCGTTTTGCGCCGTTTCCTGTTGCGGGCACTAGGCCGACCCGCACAAGGGAGGTACCATTTATCTCATAGGACTTTGGGGAACGCGGGGTGGGTGGAAATTTGTGGATCCACGGAGATTCCAGAACTTTCCATCACAGAAATGTGGGAAAAATGTGTTTTTTTTGTCAATTTTTACGTTTGCAAGGGATTCTGGGTAACAGACCCTGGTGGGAGGCACTCAAGTCACCCCATCCTGGATTCCCCTGGGTGTCTAGCTTTCGAAAATATATAGGTTTGTGTAGGTTTCCCTAGGTGACGGCAGGGCTAGGGTTCAAAATCTACACCTAGGCACTTTGCCAAAAAAGGGTCATTTTTCACTGCAAAATTGAGGTGTGACCACGTTGCGTTTTGCGTCGTCTCCTGTCGCGGGCACTAGGCCGACCCACACAAGTGAGGTACCATTTTTCTCATAGGACTTTGGGAAACGCGGGGTGGGTGGAAATTTGTGGATCCACGCAGATTCCAGAACTTTCCATCACAGAAATGTGGGGAAAATTTGTTTTTTTTGTCAATTGTTTACGTTTGCAAGGGATTCTGGGTAACAGACCCTGGTGGGAGGCACTCAAGTCACCCCATCCTGTATCTCCCTGGGTGTCTACTTTTTGAAAATATATAGGTTTGCTAGGTTTCCCTAGGTGCCGGCAGGGATTGGGTTCAAAAACTACAGCTAGGCACTTTGCCAAAAAAGGGTCATTTTTCACTGCAAAATTGAGGTGTGACCACGTTGCGTTTTGAGCCATTTCCTGTCGCGGGCACTAGGCCGACCTGCACAAGTGAGGTACCATTTTTCTCGTAGGACTTTGGGGAACGCAGGGTGGGTGGAAATTTGTGGATCCACGCATATTCCAGAACTTTCCATCACAGAAATGTGGGGAAAATGCTTTTTTTTTTGTCAATTATTCTTGTTTGCAAGGGATTCTCGGTAAAAGACCATGGCGGGAGGCACTCAAGTCACCCCATCCTGGATTCCCCTGGGTGTCTAGTTTTCGAAAATATATAGGTTTGCTAGGTTTCCCCAGGTGCCGGCAGGGCTAGGCTTCAAAAACTACACCTAGGCACTTTGCCAAAAAAGGGTCATTTTTCACTGCAAAATTGAGGTGTGACCACGTTGCGTTTTGCGTCGTCTCCTGTCGCGGGCACTAGGCCGACCCACACAAGTGAGGTACCATTTTTCTCATAGGACTTTGGGAAACGCGGGGTGGGTGGAAATTTGTGGATCCACGCAGATTCCAGAACTTTCCATCACAGAAATGTGGGGAAAATTTGTTTTTTTTGTCAATTGTTTACATTTGCAAGGGATTCTGGGTAACAGACCCTGGTGGGAGGCACTCAAGTCACCCCATCCTGTATCTCCCTGGGTGTCTACTTTTTGAAAATATATAGGTTTGCTAGGTTTCCCTAGGTGCCGGCAGGGATTGGGTTCAAAAACTACAGCTAGGCAATTTGCCAAAAAAGGTTCATTTTTCACTGCAAAATTGAGGTGTGACCACGTTGCGTTTTGCGCCATTTCCTGTCGCGGGCACTAGGCCGACCCGTACAAGTGAGGTATCATTTTTCTCGTAGGACTTTGGGGAACGCGGGGTGGGTGGAAATTTGTGGATCCACGCAGATTCCAGAACTTTCCATCACAGAAATGTGGGGAAAATTTGTTTTTTTTGTCAATTATTTACGTTTGCAAGGGATTCTGGGTAACAGACCATGGTGGGACGCACTCAAGTCACCCCATCCTGGATTCCCCTGGGTGTCTAGTTTTCAAAAATATATAGATTTTCTAGCTTTCCCTATTTGCCGGCAGGGCTAGGGTTAAAAACTACAGCTAGGCACTTTGCCAAAAAAGGGTCATTTTTCACTGCAAAATTGAGGTGTGACCACGTTGCGTTTTGCGCCGTTTCCTGTTGCGGGCACTAGGCTGACCCGCACAAGTGAGGTACCATTTTTCTCGTAGGACTTTGGGGAACGCGGGGTGGGTGGAAATTTGTGGATCCACGCAGATTCCAGAACTTTCCACCACAGAAATGTGGGGAAAATGTGTTTTTTTTTGTCAATTTTTTACGTTTGCAAGGGATTCTGGGTAACAGACCCTGGTGGGAGGCACTCAAGTCACCCCCTCCTGGATTTCCCTGGGTGTCTAGTTTTCAAAAATATATAGATTTTCTAGCTTTCCCTATTTGCCGGCAGGGCTAGGGTTAAAAACTACAGCTAGGCACTTTGCCAAAAAAGGGTCATTTTTCACTGCAAAATTGAGGTGTGACCACGTTGCGTTTTGCGCCGTTTCCTGTTGCGGGCACTAGGCTGACCCGCACAAGTGAGGTACCATTTTTCTCGTAGGACTTTGGGGAACACGGGGTAGGTGGAAATTTGTGGATCCACGCAGATTCCAGAACTTTCCACCACAGAAATGTGGGGAAAATGTGTTTTTTTTGTCAATTTTTTACGTTTGCAAGGGATTCTGGGTAACAGACCCTGGTGGGAGGCACTCAAGTCGTCCCCATCCTGGATTCCCCTGGGTGTCTAGTTTTCAAAAATGTATAGGTTTGCTAGGTTTCCCTAGGTGCCGGCAGGGCTAGGGTTCAAAAACTACAGCTAGGCACTTTGCCAAAAAAGGGTCATTTTTCACTGCAAAATTGAGGTGTGACCATGTTGCGTTTTGCGCCGTTTCCTGTCGCGGGCACTAGGCCGACCCGCACAAGTGAGGTATCATTTTTCTTGAAGGACTTTGGGGAACGCGGGGTGGGTGGAAATTTGTGGATCCACACAGATTCCAGAACTTTCCATCACAGAAATGTGGGGAAAATGTGTTTTTTTGTCAATTGTTTATGTTTGAAAGGGATTCTGGGTAACAGACCCTGGTGGGAGGCACTCAAGTCACCCCATCCTGGATTCCCCTGGGTGTCTAGTTTTCGAAAATATATAGGTTTGCTAGGTTTCCCTAGGTGACGGCAGGGCTAGGGTTCAAAAACAACAGCTAGGCACTTTGCCAAAAAAGGGTCATTTTTCACTGCAAAATTGAGGTGTGACCACGTTGCGTTTTGCGTCGTCTCCTGTCGCGGGCCCTAGGCCGACCCACACAAGTGAGGTACCATTTTTCTCATAGGACTTTAGGAAACGCGGGGTGGGTGGAAATTTGTGGATCCACGCAGATTCCAGAACTTTCCATCACAGAAATGTGGGGAAAATTAGTTTTTTTTGTCAATTGTTTACGTTTGCAAGGGATTCTGGGTAACAGACCCTGGTGGGAGGCACTCAAGTCACCCCATCCTGTATTCCCGTGGGTGTCTAGTTTTTGAAAATATATAGGTTTGCTAGGTTTCCCTAGGTGCCGGCAGGGATTGGGTTCAAAAACTACAGCTAGGCACTTTGCCAAAAAAGGGTCATTTTTCACTGCAAAATTGAGGTGTGACCACGTTGCGTTTTGCGCCATTTCCTGTCGCGGGCACTAGGCCAACCCGCACAAGTGAGGTACCATTTTCTCGTAAGGACTTTGGGGAACGCAGGGTGGGTGGAAATTTGTGGATCCACGCAGATTCCAGAACTTTCCATCACAGAAATGTGGGGAAAACGTGTTTTTTTTGTCAATTATTTACGTTTGCAAGGGATTCTGGGTAAAAGACCATGGTGGGAGGCACTCAAGTCACCCAATCCTGGATTCCCCTGGGTGTCTAGTTTTCGAAAATATATAGGTTTGCAAGGTTTCCCCCGGTGCCGGCAGGGCTAGGCTTCAAAAACTACACCTAGGCACTTTGCCAAGAAAGAGTCATTTTTCACTGCAAAATTGAGGTGTGACCATGTTGCGTTTTGCGCCGTTTCCTGTCGCGGGCACTAGGCCGACCAGCACAAGTGAGGTACCATTTTTCTCGTAGGACTTTGGGGAACGCGGGGTGGGTGGAAATTTGTGGATCCACGCAGATTCCAGAACTTTCCATCACAGAAATGTGGGGAAAATGTGTTTTTTTTGTCAATTATTGACGTTTGCAAGGGATTCTGGGTAACAGACCATGGTGGGAGGCACTGAAGTCACCCCATCCTGGATTCCCCTGGGTGTCTAGTTTTCAAAAATATATAGATTTTCTAGCTTTCCCTAGGTGCCGGCAGGGCTAGTGTTAAAAAACTACAGCTAGGCACTTTGCCAAAAAAGGGTAATTTTTCACTGCAAAATTGAGGTGTGACCACGTTGCGTTTTGCGCCGTTTCCTGTTGCGGGCACTAGGCCGACCCGCACAAGTGAGGTACCATTTATCTCGTAGGACTTTGGGGAACGCGGGGTGGGTGGAAATTTGTGGATCCACGGAGATTCCAGAACTTTCCATCACAGAAATGTGGGAAAAATGTGTTTTTTTTGTCAATTTTTACGTTTGCAAGGGATTCTGGGTAACAGACCCTGGTGGGAGGCACTCAAGTCACCCCATCCTGGATTCCCCTGGGTGTCTAGCTTTCGAAAATATATAGGTTTGCTAGGTTTCCCTAGGTGACGGCAGGGCTAGGGTTCAAAATCTACACCTAGGCACTTTGCCAAAAAAGGGTCATTTTTCACTGCAAAATTGAGGTGTGACCACGTTGCGTTTTGCGTCGTCTCCTGTCGCGGGCACTAGGCCGACCCACACAAGTGAGGTACCATTTTTCTCATAGGACTTTGGGAAACGCGGGGTGGGTGGAAATTTGTGGATCCACGCAGATTCCAGAACTTTCCATCACAGAAATGTGGGGAAAATTTGTTTTTTTTGTCAATTGTTTACGTTTGCAAGGGATTCTGGGTAACAGACCCTGGTGGGAGGCACTCAAGTCACCCCATCCTGTATCTCCCTCGGTGTCTACTTTTTGAAAATATATAGGTTTGCTAGGTTTCCCTAGGTGCCGGCAGGGATTGGGTTCAAAAACTACAGCTAGGCACTTTGCCAAAAAAGGGTCATTTTTCACTGCAAAATTGAGGTGTGACCACGTTGCGTTTTGAGCCATTTCCTGTCGCGGGCACTAGGCCGACCTGCACAAGTGAGGTACCATTTTTCTCGTAGGACTTTGGGGAACGCAGGGTGGGTGGAAATTTGTGGATCCACGCATATTCCAGAACTTTCCATCACAGAAATGTGGGGAAAATGTGTTTTTTTTGTCAATTATTCACGCTTGCAAGGGATTCTCGGTAAAAGGCCATGGCGGGAGGCACTCAAGTCACCCCATCCTGGATTCCCCTGGGTGTCTAGTTTTCGAAAATATATAGGTTTGCTAGGTTTCCCCAGGTGCCGGCAGGGCTAGGCTTCAAAAACTACACCTAGGCACTTTGCCAAAAAAGGGTCATTTTTCACTGCAAAATTGAGGTGTGACCACGTTGCGTTTTGCGTCGTCTCCTGTCGCGGGCACTAGGCCGACCCACACAAGTGAGGTACCATTTTTCTCATAGGACATTGGGAAACACGGGGTGGGTGGAAATTTGTGGATCCACGCAGATTCCAGAACTTTCCATCACAGAAATGTGGGGAAAATTAGTTTTTTTTGTCAATTGTTTACGTTTGCAAGGGATTCTGGGTAACAGACCCTGGTGGGAGGCACTCAAGTCACCCCATCCTGTATTCCCCTGGGTGTCTAGTTTTTGAAAATATATAGGTTTGCTAGGTTTCCCTAGGTGCCGGCAGGGATTGGGTTCAAAAACTACAGCTAGGCACTTTGCCAAAAAAGGGTCATTTTTCACTGCAAAATTGAGGTGTGACCACGTTGCGTTTTGCGCCATTTCCTGTCGCGGGCACTAGGCCAACCCGCACAAGTGAGGTACCATTTTCTCGTAGGACTTTGGGGAACGCAGGGTGGGTGGAAATTTGTGGATCCACGCAGATTCCAGAACTTTCCATCACAGAAATGTGGGGAAAATGTGTTTTTTTTGTCAATTATTGACGTTTGCAAGGGATTCTGGGTAACAGACCATGGTGGGAGGCACTGAAGTCACCCCTTCCTGGATTCCCCTGGGTGTCTAGTTTTCAAAAATATATAGATTTTCTATCTTTCCCTAGGTGCCGGCAGGGCTAGTGTTAAAAAACTACAGCTAGGCACTTTGCCAAAAAAGGGTCATTTTTCACTGCAAAATTGAGGTGTGACCACATTGCGTTTTGCGCCGTTTCCTGTTGCGGGCACTAGGCCGACCCGCACAAGGGAGGTACCATTTATCTCATAGGACTTTGGGGAACGCGGGGTGGGTGGAAATTTGTGGATCCACGGAGATTCCAGAACTTTCCATCACAGAAATGTGGGAAAAATGTGTTTTTTTTGTCAATTTTTACGTTTGCAAGGGATTCTGGGTAACAGACCCTGGTGGGAGGCACTCAAGTCACCCCATCCTGGATTCCCCTGGGTGTCTAGCTTTCGAAAATATATAGGTTTGCTAGGTTTCCCTAGGTGACGGCAGGGCTAGGGTTCAAAATCTACACCTAGGCACTTTGCCAAAAAAGGGTCATTTTTCACTGCAAAATTGAGGTGTGACCACGTTGCGTTTTGCGTCGTCTCCTGTCGCGGGCACTAGGCCGACCCACACAAGTGAGGTACCATTTTTCTCATAGGACTTTGGGAAACGCGGGGTGGGTGGAAATTTGTGGATCCACGCAGATTCCAGAACTTTCCATCACAGAAATGTGGGGAAAATTTGTTTTTTTTGTCAATTGTTTACGTTTGCAAGGGATTCTGGGTAACAGACCCTGGTGGGAGGCACTCAAGTCACCCCATCCTGTATCTCCCTGGGTGTCTACTTTTTGAAAATATATAGGTTTGCTAGGTTTCCCTAGGTGCCGGCAGGGATTGGGTTCAAAAACTACAGCTAGGCACTTTGCCAAAAAAGGGTCATTTTTCACTGCAAAATTGAGGTGTGACCACGTTGCGTTTTGAGCCATTTCCTGTCGCGGGCACTAGGCCGACCTGCACAAGTGAGGTACCATTTTTCTCGTAGGACTTTGGGGAACGCAGGGTGGGTGGAAATTTGTGGATCCACGCATATTCCAGAACTTTCCATCACAGAAATGTGGGGAAAATGCTTTTTTTTTTGTCAATTATTCTTGTTTGCAAGGGATTCTCGGTAAAAGACCATGGCGGGAGGCACTCAAGTCACCCCATCCTGGATTCCCCTGGGTGTCTAGTTTTCGAAAATATATAGGTTTGCTAGGTTTCCCCAGGTGCCGGCAGGGCTAGGCTTCAAAAACTACACCTAGGCACTTTGCCAAAAAAGGGTCATTTTTCACTGCAAAATTGAGGTGTGACCACGTTGCGTTTTGCGTCGTCTCCTGTCGCGGGCACTAGGCCGACCCACACAAGTGAGGTACCATTTTTCTCATAGGACTTTGGGAAACGCGGGGTGGGTGGAAATTTGTGGATCCACGCAGATTCCAGAACTTTCCATCACAGAAATATGGGGAAAATTTGTTTTTTTTGTCAATTGTTTACATTTGCAAGGGATTCTGGGTAACAGACCCTGGTGGGAGGCACTCAAGTCACCCCATCCTGTATCTCCCTGGGTGTCTACTTTTTGAAAATATATAGGTTTGCTAGGTTTCCCTAGGTGCCGGCAGGGATTGGGTTCAAAAACTACAGCTAGGCAATTTGCCAAAAAAGGTTCATTTTTCACTGCAAAATTGAGGTGTGACCACGTTGCGTTTTGCGCCATTTCCTGTCGCGGGCACTAGGCCGACCTGCACAAGTGAGGTACCATTTTTCTCGTAGGACTTTGGGGAACGCAGGGTGGGTGGAAATTTGTGGATCCACGCAGATTTCAGAACTTTCCATCACAGAAATGTGGGGAAAATTTGTTTTTTTTGTCAATTGTTTACGTTTGCAAGGGATTCTGGGTAACAGACCCTGGTGGGAGGCACTCAAGTCACCCCATCCTGTATCTCCCTGGGTGTCTACTTTTTGAAAATATATAGGTTTGCTAGGTTTCCCTAGGTGCCGGCAGGGATTGGGTTAAAAAACTACAGCTAGGCAATTTGCCAAAAAAGGGTCATTTTTCACTGCAAAATTGAGGTGTGACCACGTTGCGTTTTGCGCCATTTCCTGTCGCGGGCACTAGGCCGACCTGCACAAGTGAGGTACCATTTTTCTCGTAGGACTTTGGGGAACGCAGGGTGGGTGGAAATTTGTGGATCCACGCATATTCCAGAACTTTCCATCACAGAAATGTGGGGAAAATGTGTTTTTTTTGTCAATTATTCACGTTTACAAGGGATTCTCGGTAAAAGACCATGGTGGGAGTCACTCAAGTCACCCCATCCTGGATTCCCCTGGGTGTCTAGTTTTCGAAAATATATAGGTTTGCTAGGTTTCCCCAGATGCCGGCAGGGCTAGGCTTCAAAAACTACACCTAGGCACTTTGCCAAAAAAGGGTCATTTTTCACTGCAAAATTGAGGTGTGACCATGTTGCGTTTTGCGCCGTTTCCTGTCGCGGGCACTAGGCCGACCCGCACAAGTGAGGTACCATTTTTCTCGTAGGACTTTGGGGAAAGCGGGGTGGGTGGAAATTTGTGGATCCACGCAGATTCCATAACTTTCCATCACAGAAATGTGGGGAAAATGTGTTTTTTTTGTCAATTATTGACGTTTGCAAGGGATTCTGGGTAACAGACCCTGGTGGGAGGCACTCAAGTCACCCCCTCCTGGATTTCCCTGGGTGTCTAGTTTTCAAAAATATATAGGTTTGCTAGGTTTCCTGTTAGAATCCGGGGTCTCTGGTTGGCGCAGGTATGCACTTGCGACAAGCAGGGACCCTTTTCATCTAAGTCAGGGCAAAGGATCACCTCTTTAAAAATAACCCCTGCTCACCCTCTAGGTAATGTGGCGCGAGCAGTCAGGCTAAATTTCCAGAGGGCATAAGGTTAAGCGTTCAGGTTGCCCCACACAATAATCACCACCCCACCACACAAAAGACACAAGGCTGTATTTATCAAAAATAGAAGTCTTTATATAAAAGGTTTTCTTTCAGTCAGGTTGCAAAAATACAGTTCTCTTGATAAAGATCAATCCAGTTACTCTTTAAATGCTGAAGGGCAGTCCACAGATAATAAAAAGGGCACAGTTCTGTTTAAAATAAGCTTCTTGGGTGTTCTGCGCACTTCGTAGCGCCTTTGTTATGCTTTGGGCAAGGTTTTTAAAGGGCCTTGCCGTTTCTCACGCTTCCCGCGTGAGCACGAGTACGCTTGCCGAGTCTCACGCTTCCCGCGTGAGCACTGGCAATGCTTTTCAATGCGGTACGGTTCAGACCTGAATCAGTACGGTTCGAACTACGGCCCCGGGCACAGTGATTTCTAAAGGCAGTACGACTCGAACAGAGTACGTCTCAATGCCAGTACGACTCGAACAAAGTACTATCAATGCCAGTACGACTCGAACAAAGTACTATCAATGCTCAATGCCAGTACGACTCGAACAAAGTACTATCAATGCCAGTACGACTCGAACAAAGTACTATCAATGCTCAATGCCAGTACGACTCGAACAAAGTACTATCAATGCCAGTACGACTCGAACAAAGTACGTATCAGTCAAAATATTACAAAGGCAGGTACGGTTCGTACAAGGCAGGTACGGGCCGTACAAACAGCGCACAACAATCCCAATTATTTCCAATGTTGGTACGGCTCGTACGAAGGTCAGTACGGGCCGTAATTTAGCGCGCGGAGCCACCAATACCTTTTGTTCCGCACGGGGATGGTCACGGCGCCCTCGGGTTTCGACAGAGCGGTGTCCCACGTCGCGGTGTCATCCCTCGCAGTCAGAGGGCGGCGGTGCTTCGTGGGACACCCGAAGAAGGTCTCAACACACGACCAGGGCAGAGGAGGGGGAAGCAGCTCCGGGGCAATTCACAGTGCGTTGAAGCGCGATCGGCTTTTCAGTGGATCACAAGTGTGCACAGGGCCTCGCGGTGATCTTGACGGCACAGGGTCGCCAGGGCTCGGTGCGCAGGCCTTCAGGTGCCTTTCTCCGCGTTGCGAGCTACGGCTCGGAGGGGCTGGTACTTGCGGTGCTTGGACCCGGTAGGAAGGTCCTGGCGGTGCTCGTGGTAGTCCCAGGTGGCAGATGTCGCGGTGTAGAGAAAGGGGGAGAGGCACACAGGTTCTCTGGGGATCAGCGTCACGGAATTACGTCCAGCTACTTCTCCTCTTCTGGGGGATAGGTTGCGCCCACTGTTCCTGGGGCGCAGATCAGGGGGCAAGTTCACAAGCAAGCCCTTGGAGATTGTTTAAAAGCGCAAGTTGAATCAAAGTCTTTTTCTGTAGTCTTTTCCTCTCCTTCCAGCAGACAGGCACCCACTGCAGGCCAGTCTCTCAGGCAGAGAGACAGTACTCCTCCTTCAGCTTCTCCAGGTCCTTCTCCTTCAGGCAGAGGTTCGTCGTTGCGTAAACAGGATCTGATTTCTTAGGAGCAGGGCTCCCTCTTTTAAAGCACAAATCCTTTGTTCTTTGTCGCCAGGGGGCCTGGGCCTGGCTCAGTCCAGTTCTGGAGCACTTTGTTATGGTGACTCTGCTCTTTCCTTTCAGCGGCAGGGCAGAGACATCAGCCGCTCCACAGGGGGCGGAGCCGGCTTTGTGCTGGCAGGGCACAGGTCTATTCAAGAGTCAAGGTAAACTCCTCCCACCCATCCTGGTGTAATCTCTCTACCCACCACCTGGCAGCCAGCCTGTCTCCTGGAATTCCCCAGCCCTGCTCCTTACTGTTGTTAGGCAGAACACACACACACAGCGCAGAGGCGGACTGAATGGCCAGATCAGTAAATACTAACTTTCTAAAAGTAGTATTTACAAACGCAGGATATTAAAATAAACTTTACTAAAAGAAGTATTTTATTATTCTGAGTTCAGGCATACTAAACATGACTTTCTACCATGCTCTATGAGTCCACTGGGATTACAGCATGTAGTAATTCCAACAGCCCATTCTGGCCTATGGAGAGCAGGTAGCCTTCAATAGTGAAAAACGAAAATGGCTGTAATACACTATTAAGACATGCCACACACATCAGGGCATGTCCTACCTTATGCCTAAAATGCACCCTGCCCTTTGGGCCTACCAGAGGGGTGACTAATATGTAGTTAAGGGAAGGTTTAGGGACTGGCAAGTGGGTGCACTTGCGCAGTCAGCGCGACGGTACCAGACCGCGCGCAGGTTCTGCAGTGGCAGACCCTAGACACATTTTACTAGGCCGCTTCTGTGGGTGGCACAACCAGTGCTGCAAGCCCACCAGCGGTATTTGTATTTACAAGCCCTGGCACTCCTGGTGCACTTTACTAGGGGCTGACAGTAAACCAAATGAACCAATCATGGACACCAATCAATGTATACATTTTACAATAGGGAGAGCATATGCACCTTAGCACTGATCAGCAGTGGTAAGGAGTCATAAAACAGCCAACAACAGGTCAGAAAAAATACAGGAGGAAGGCAAAAAGTTTAGGGATGACCCTGCAAAAAGGGCCAAGTCCAACATTTCCCTAGGTGCCGGCAGGGCTAGGGTTGAAAAACTACAGCTAGGCACTTTGCCAAAAAAGGGTCATTTTTCACTGCAAAATTGAGGTGTGACCACATTGCGTTTTGCGCCGTTTCCTGTTGCGGGCACTAGGCCGACCCGCACAAGTGAGGAACCATTTTTCTCGTAGGACTTTGGGGAACGCGGGGTGGGTGGAAATTTGTGGATCCACGCAGATTCCAGAACTTTCCATCACAGAAATGTGGGGGAAATGTGTTTTTTTTTTCAATTTGTTACGTTTGCAAGGGATTCTGGGTAACAGACCCTGGTGGTAGGCACTCAAGTCACCCCATCCTGGATTCCCCTGGGTGTCTAGTTTTCAAAAATATATAGATTTGCTAGGTTTCCCTAGGTGCCGGCAGGGCTAGGGTTCAAAAACTACAGCTAGGCACTTTGCCAAAAAAGGGTCATTTTTCACTGCAAAATTGAAGTGTGACCACGTTGCGTTTTGCGCCGTTCCTGTTTCGGGCACTAGGCCGACCCACACAAGTGAGGTACCATTTTTCTCGTAGGACTTTGGGGAACATGGGGTGTGTGGAAATTTGTGGATCCACGCAGATTCCAGAACTTTCCATCACAGAAATGTGGGGAAAATGTGTTTTTTTTTGTCAATTTTTTATGTTTGCAAGGGATTCTGGGTAACAGACCCTGGTGGGAGGCACTCAAGTCACCCCATCCTGGATTCCCCTGGGTGTCTAGTTTTTGAAATTATATAGGTTTGCTTGGTTTCCCTAGGTGCCGTCAGGGCTAGGGTTCAAAAACTACAGCTAGGCACTTTGCCAAAAAAGGGTCATTTTTCACTGCAAAATTGAGGTGTGACCACGTTGCGTTTTGCGCCGTTTCCTGTCGCGGGCACTAGGCCGACCCGCACAAGTGAGGTACCATTTTTCTCGTAGGACTTTGGGGAACGCGGGGTGGGTGGAAATTTGTGGATCCACGCAGATTCCAGAACTTTCCATCACAGAAATGTGGGGAAAATGTGGTTTTTTTGTCAATTATTTACGTTTGCAAGGGATTCTGGGTAACAGACCATGGTGGGACGCACTCAAGTCACCCCATCCTGGATTCCCCTGGGTGTTAGTTTTCAAAAATATATAGATTTTCTAGCTTTCCCTAGGTGCCGGCAGGGCTAGGGTTAAAAACTACAGCTAGGCACTTTGCCAAAAAAGGGTCATTTTTCACTGCAAAATTGAGGTGTGACCACGTTGCGTTTTGCGCCGTTTCCTGTTGCGGGCACTAGGCCAACCCGCACAAGTGAGGTACCATTTTTCTCGTAGGACGTTGGGGAATGTGGGGTGGGTGGAAATTTGTGGATCCACGCAGATTCCAGACCTTTCCATCACAGAAATGTGGGAAAAATGTGTTTTTTTTGTCAATTTTTTACGTTTGCAAGGGATTCTGGGTAACAGACCCTGGTGGGAGGAACTCAAGTCACCCCATCCTGGATTCCCCTGCGTGTCTAGTTTTCAAAAATGTATAGGTTTGCTAGGTTTCCCTAGGTGCCGGCAGGGCTAGGGTTAAAAAACTACAGCTAGGCACTTTGCCAAAAAAGGGTCATTTTTCACTGCAAAATTGAGGTGTGACCATGTTGCGTTTTGCGCCGTTTCCTGTCGCGGGCACTAGGCCGACCCGCACAAGTGAGGTATCATTTTTCTCGTAGGACTTTGGGGAACGCGGGGTGGGTAGAAATTTGTGGATCCACACAGATTCCAGAACTTTCCATCACAGAAATGTGGGGAAAATGTGTTTTTTTGTCAATTGTTTACGTTTGCAAGAGATTCTGGGTAACAGACCCTGGTGGGAGGCACTCAAGTCACCCCATCCTGGATTCCCCTGGGTGTCTAGTTTTCGAAAATATATAGGTTTGCTAGGTTTCCCTAGGTGACAGCAGTGCTAGGGTTAAAAAACTACAGCTAGGCACTTTGCCAAAAAAGGGTCATTTTTCACTGCAAAATTGAGGTGTGACCACATTGCGTTTTGCGTCGTCTCCTGTCGCGGGCACTAGGCCGACCCACACAAGTGAGGTACCATTTTTCTCATAGGACTTTGGGAAACGCGGGGTGGGTGGAAATTTGTGGATCCACGCAGATTCCAGAACTTTCCATCACAGAAATGTGGGGAAAATGTGTTTTTTTTGTCAATTATTCACGTTTGCAAGGGATTCTGGGTAAAAGACCATGGCGGGAGGCACTCAAGTCACCCCATCCTAGATTCCCCTGGGTGTCTAGTTTTCGAAAATATATAGGTTTGCAAGGTTTCCCCCAGTGCCGGCAGGGCTAGGCTTCAAAAACTACACCTAAGCACTTTGCCAAAAAAGGGTCATTTTTCACTGCAAAAAATTGAGGTGTGACCATGTTGCGTTTTGCGCCATTTCCTGTCGCGGGCACTAGGCCGACCCGCACAAGTGAGGTACCATTTTTCTCGTAGGACTTTGGGGAACGCGGGGTGGGTGGAAATTTGTGGATCCACGCAGATTCCAGAACTTTCCATCACAGAAATGTGGGAAATATGTGTTTTTTTTGTAAATTTTTTACGTTTGCAAGGGATTCTAGGTAACAGACCCTGGTGGGAGGCACTGAAGTCACCCCATCCTGGATTCCCCTGGGTGTCTAGTTTTCAAAAATGTATAGGTTTGCTAGGTTTCCCTAGGTGCCGGCAGGGCTAGGGTTCAAAAACTACAGCTAGGCACTTTGCCAAAAAAGGGTCATTTTTCACTGCAAAATTGAGGTGTGACCATGTTGCGTTTTGCGCCGTTTCCTGTCGCGGGCACTAGGCCGACCCGCACAAGTGAGGTACCATTTTTCTCGTCGGACTTTGGGGAACGCGGGGTGGGTGGAAATTTGTGGATCCACACAGATTCCAGAACTTTCCATCACAGAAATGTGGGGAAAATGTGTTTTTTTGTCAATTGTTTACGTTTGCAAGGGATTGTGGGTAACAGACCCTGGTGGGAGGCACTCAAGTCACCCCATCCGGATTCCCCTGGGTGTCTAGTTTTCGAAAATATATAGGTTTGCTAGGTTTCCCTAGGTGACGGCAGGGCTAGGGTTCAAAAACTACAGCTAGGCACTTTACCAAAAAAGGGTCATTTTTCACTGCAAAATTGAGGTGTGACCACGTTGCGTTTTGCGTCGTCTCCTGTCGCGGGCACTAGGCCGACCCACACAAGTGAGGTACCATTTTTCTCATAGGACTTTGGGAAACGCGGGGTGGGTGGAAATTTGTGGATTCACGCAGATTCCAGAACTTTCCATCACAGAAATTTGGGGAAAATGTGTTTTTTTTGTCAATTATTCACGTTTGCAAGGGATTCTGGGTAAAAGACCATGGCGGGAGGCACTCAAGTCACCCCATCCTAGATTCCCCTGGGTGTCTAGTTTTCGAAAATATATAGGTTTGCAAGGTTTCCCCCGGTGCCGGCAGGGCTAGGCTTCAAAATTTACACCTAGGCACTTTGCCAAAAAAGGGTCATTTTTCACTGCAAAATTGAGGTGTGACCATGTTGCGTTTTGCGCCATTTCCTGTCGCGGGCACTAGGCCGACCCGCACAAGTGAGGTACCATTTTTCTCGTACGACTTTGGGGAACGCGGGGTGGGTGGAAATTTGTGGATCCACGCAGATTCCAGAACTTTCCATCACAGAAATGTGGGGAAAATGTGTTTTTTTTGTCAATTATTGACGTTTGCAAGGGATTCTGGGTAACAGACCATGGGGGGAGGCACTGAAGTCACCCCATCCTGGATTCCCCTGGGTGTCTAGTTTTCAAAAATATATAGATTTGCTAGCTTTCCCTAGGTGCCGGCAGGGCTAGGGTTCAAAAACTACAGCTAGGCACTTTGCCAAACAAAGGTCATTTTTCACTGCAAAATTGAGGTGTGACCATGTTGCGTTTTGCGTCGTCTCCTGTCGCGGGCACTAGGCCGACCCACACAAGTGAGGTACCATTTTTCTCATAGGACTGCGGGGAACGTGGGGTGGGTGGAAATTTGTGGATCCACACAGATTCCAGAACTTTCCATCACAGAAATGTGGGGAAAATGTGTTTTTTTGTCAATTGTTTACGTTTGCAAGGGATTGTGGGTAACAGACCCTGGTGGGAGGCACTCAAGTCACCCCATCCCGGATTCCCCTGGGTGTCTAGTTTTCGAAAATATATAGGTTTGCTAGGTTTCCCTAGGTGACGGCAGGGCTAGGGTTCAAAAACTACAGCTAGGCACTTTGCCAAAAAATGGTCATTTTTCACTGCAAAATTGAGGTGTGACCACGTTGCGTTTTGCGTCGTCTCCTGTCGCGGGAACTAGGCCGACCCACACAAGTGAGGTACCATTTTTCTCATAGGACTTTGGGAAACGCGGGGTGGGTGGAAATTTGTGGATCCACGCAGATTCCAGAACTTTCCATCACAGAAATGTGGGGAAAATTTGTTTTTTTTATCAATTGTTTACGTTTGCAAGGGATTCTGGGTAACAGACCCTGGTGGGAGGCACTCAAGTCACCCCATCCTGTATTCCCCTGGATGTCTAGTTTTTGAAAATATATAGGTTTGCTAGGTTTCCCTAGGTGCCGGCAGGGATTGGGTTCAAAAACTACAGCTAGGCACTTTGCCATAAAAGGGTCATTTTTCACTGCAAAATTGAGGTGTGACCACGTTGCGTTTTGCGCCATTTCCTGTCGCGGGCACTAGGCCGACCCGCACAAGTGAGGTACCATTTTTCTCTTAGGACTTTGGGGAACGCAGGGTGGGTGGAAATTTGTGGATCCACGCAGATTCCAGAACTTTCCATCACAGAAATGTGGGGAAAATGTGGTTTTTTTTGTCAATTATTCACATTTGCAAGGGATTCAGGGTAAAAAACCATGGTGGGAGGCACTCAAGTCACCCCATCCTGGATTCCCCTGGGTGTCTAGTTTTCGAAAATATATAGGTTTGCTAGGTTTCCCCAGGTGCCAGCAGGGCTAGGCTTCAAAAACTACACCTAGGCACTTTGCCAAAAAAGGGTCATTTTTCACTGCAAAATTGAGGTGTGACCATGTTGCGTTTTGTGCCGTTTCCTGTCGCGGGCACTAGGCTGACCCGCACAAGTGAGGTACCATTTTTCTCGTAGGACTTTGGGGAACGCGGGGTGGGTGGAAATTTGTGGATCCACACAGATTCCAGAACTTTCCATCACAGAAATGTGGGGAAAATGTGTTTTTTTGTCAATTGTTTACGTTTGCAAGGGATTGTGGGTAACAGACCCTGGTGGGAGGCACTCAAGTCACCCCATCCGGATTCCCCTGGGTGTCTAGTTTTCGAAAATATATAGGTTTGCTAGGTTTCCCTAGGTGACGGCAGGGCTAGGGTTCAAAAACTACAGCTAGGCACTTTACCAAAAAAGGGTCATTTTTCACTGCAAAATTGAGGTGTGACCACGTTGCGTTTTGCGTCGTCTCCTGTCGCGGGCACTAGGCCGACCCACACAAGTGAGGTACCATTTTTCTCATAGGACTTTGGGAAACGCGGGGTGGGTGGAAATTTGTGGATTCACGCAGATTCCAGAACTTTCCATCACAGAAATTTGGGGAAAATGTGTTTTTTTTGTCAATTATTCACGTTTGCAAGGGATTCTGGGTAAAAGACCATGGCGGGAGGCACTCAAGTCACCCCATCCTAGATTCCCCTGGGTGTCTAGTTTTCGAAAATATATAGGTTTGCAAGGTTTCCCCCGGTGCCGGCAGGGCTAGGCTTCAAAATTTACACCTAGGCACTTTGCCAAAAAAGGGTCATTTTTCACTGCAAAATTGAGGTGTGACCATGTTGCGTTTTGCGCCATTTCCTGTCGCGGGCACTAGGCCGACCCGCACAAGTGAGGTACCATTTTTCTCGTAGGACTTTGGGGAACGCGGGGTGGGTGGAAATTTGTGGATCCACGCAGATTCCAGAACTTTCCATCACAGAAATGTGGGGAAAATGTGTTTTTTTTGTCAATTATTGACGTTTGCAAGGGATTCTGGGTAACAGACCATGGGGGGAGGCACTGAAGTCACCCCATCCTGGATTCCCCTGGGTGTCTAGTTTTCAAAAATATATAGATTTGCTAGCTTTCCCTAGGTGCCGGCAGGGCTAGGGTTCAAAAACTACAGCTAGGCACTTTGCCAAACAAAGGTCATTTTTCACTGCAAAATTGAGGTGTGACCATGTTGCGTTTTGCGTCGTCTCCTGTCGCGGGCACTAGGCCGACCCACACAAGTGAGGTACCATTTTTCTCATAGGACTGCGGGGAACGTGGGGTGGGTGGAAATTTGTGGATCCACACAGATTCCAGAACTTTCCATCACAGAAATGTGGGGAAAATGTGTTTTTTTGTCAATTGTTTACGTTTGCAAGGGATTGTGGGTAACAGACCCTGGTGGGAGGCACTCAAGTCACCCCATCCCGGATTCCCCTGGGTGTCTAGTTTTCGAAAATATATAGGTTTGCTAGGTTTCCCTAGGTGACGGCAGGGCTAGGGTTCAAAAACTACAGCTAGGCACTTTGCCAAAAAATGGTCATTTTTCACTGCAAAATTGAGGTGTGACCACGTTGCGTTTTGCGTCGTCTCCTGTCGCGGGAACTAGGCCGACCCACACAAGTGAGGTACCATTTTTCTCATAGGACTTTGGGAAACGCGGGGTGGGTGGAAATTTGTGGATCCACGCAGATTCCAGAACTTTCCATCACAGAAATGTGGGGAAAATTTGTTTTTTTTATCAATTGTTTACGTTTGCAAGGGATTCTGGGTAACAGACCCTGGTGGGAGGCACTCAAGTCACCCCATCCTGTATTCCCCTGGATGTCTAGTTTTTGAAAATATATAGGTTTGCTAGGTTTCCCTAGGTGCCGGCAGGGATTGGGTTCAAAAACTACAGCTAGGCACTTTGCCATAAAAGGGTCATTTTTCACTGCAAAATTGAGGTGTGACCACGTTGCGTTTTGCGCCATTTCCTGTCGCGGGCACTAGGCCGACCCGCACAAGTGAGGTACCATTTTTCTCTTAGGACTTTGGGGAACGCAGGGTGGGTGGAAATTTGTGGATCCACGCAGATTCCAGAACTTTCCATCACAGAAATGTGGGGAAAATGTGGTTTTTTTTGTCAATTATTCACATTTGCAAGGGATTCAGGGTAAAAAACCATGGTGGGAGGCACTCAAGTCACCCCATCCTGGATTCCCCTGGGTGTCTAGTTTTCGAAAATATATAGGTTTGCTAGGTTTCCCCAGGTGCCAGCAGGGCTAGGCTTCAAAAACTACACCTAGGCACTTTGCCAAAAAAGGGTCATTTTTCACTGCAAAATTGAGGTGTGACCATGTTGCGTTTTGTGCCGTTTCCTGTCGCGGGCACTAGGCTGACCCGCACAAGTGAGGTACCATTTTTCTCGTAGGACTTTGGGGAACGCGGGGTGGGTGGAAATTTGTGGATCCACGCAGATTCCAGAACTTTCCATCACAGAAATGAGGGGGAAATGTGTTTTTTTTGTCAATTTGTTACGTTTGCAAGGGATTCTGGGTAACAGACCCTGGTGGTAGGCACTCAAGTCACCCCATACTGGATTCCCCTGGGTGTCTAGTTTTCAAAAATATATAGATTTGCTAGCTTTCCCTAGGTGCCGGCAGGGCTAGGGTTCAAAAACTACAGCTAGGCACTTTGCCAAAAAAGGGTCATTTTTCACTGCAAAATTGAAGTGTGACCATGTTGCGTTTTGCGCCATTTCCTGTCGCGGGCACTAGGCCGACCCGCACAAGTGAGGTACCATTTTTCTCGTAGGACTTTGGGGAAGGCGGGGTGGGTGGAAATTTGTGGATCCACGCAGATTCCAGAACTTTCCATCACAGAAATGTGAGAAAATGTGTTTTTTTGTCAATTGTTTACGTTTGCAAGGGATTGTGGGTAACAGACCCTGGTGGGAGGCACTCAAGTCACCCCATCCCGGATTCCCCTGGGTGTCTAGTTTTCGAAAATATATAGGTTTGCTAGGTTTCCCTAGGTGACGGCAGGGCTAGGGTTCAAAAACTACAGCTAGGCACTTTGCCAAAAAATGGTCATTTTTCACTGCAAAATTGAGGTGTGACCACGTTGCGTTTTGCGTCGTCTCCTGTCGCGGGCACTAGGCCGACCCACACAAGTGAGGTACCATTTTTCTCATAGGACTTTGGGAAACGCGGGGTGGGTGGAAATTTGTGGATCCACGCAGATTCCAGAACTTTCCATCACAGAAATGTGGGGAAAATTTGTTTTTTTTATCAATTGTTTACGTTTGCAAGGGATTCTGGGTAACAGACCCTGGTGGGAGGCACTCAAGTCACCCCATCCTGTATTCCCCTGGATGTCTAGTTTTTGAAAATATATAGGTTTGCTAGGTTTCCCTAGGTGCCGGCAGGGATTGGGTTCAAAAACTACAGCTAGGCACTTTGCCATAAAAGGGTCATTTTTCACTGCAAAATTGAGGTGTGACCACGTTGCGTTTTGCGCCATTTCCTGTCGCGGGCACTAGGCCGACCCGCACAAGTGAGGTACCATTTTTCTCTTAGGACTTTGGGGAACGCAGGGTGGGTGGAAATATGTGGATCCACGCAGATTCCAGAACCTTCCATCACAGAAATGTGGGGAAAATGTGGTTTTTTTTGTCAATTATTCACATTTGCAAGGGATTCAGGGTAAAAAACCATGGTGGGAGGCACTCAAGTCACCCCATCCTGGATTCCCTTGGGTGTCTAGTTTTCGAAAATATATAGGTTTGCTAGGTTTCCCCAGGTGCCAGCAGGGCTAGGCTTCAAAAACTACACCTAGGCACTTTGCCAAAAAAGGGTCATTTTTCACTGCAAAATTGAGGTGTGACCATGTTGCGTTTTGTGCCGTTTCCTGTCGCGGGCACTAGGCCGACCCGCACAAGTGAGGTACCATTTTTCTCGTAGGACTTTGGGGAACGAGGGGTGGGTGGAAATTTGTGGATCCACGCAGATTCCAGAACTTTCCATCACAGAAATGAGGGGGAAATGTGTTTTTTTTGTCAATTTGTTACGTTTGCAAGGGATTCTGGGTAACAGACCCTGGTGGTAGGCACTCAAGTCACCCCATACTGGATTCCCCTGGGTGTCTAGTTTTCAAAAATATATAGATTTGCTAGCTTTCCCTAGGTGCCGGCAGGGCTAGGGTTCAAAAACTACAGCTAGGCACTTTGCCAAAAAAGGGTCATTTTTCACTGCAAAATTGAAGTGTGACCATGTTGCGTTTTGCGCCATTTCCTGTCGCGGGCACTAGGCTGACCCGCACAAGTGAGGTACCATTTTTCTCGTAGGACTTTGGGGAACGTGGGGTGGGTGGAAATTTGTGGATCCACGCAGATTCCAGAACTTTCCATCACAGAAATGTGGGGAAAATGTGGTTTTTTTGTCAATTATTGACGTTTGCAAGGGATTCTGGGTAACAGACCATGGGGGGAGGCACTGAAGTCACCCCATCCTGGATTCCCCTGGGTGTCTAGTTTTCAAAAATATATATATTTGCTAGCTTTCCCTAGGTGCCGGCAGGGCTAGGGTTCAAAAACTACAGCTAGGCACTTTGCCAAAAAAGGGTCATTTTTCACTGCAAAATTGAGGTGTGACCATGTTGCGTTTTGCGCCGTTTCCTGTCACGGGCACTAGGCCGACCCGAACAAGTGAGGTACCATTTTTCTCGTAGGACTTTGGGGAACGCGGGGTGGGTGGAAATTTGTGGATCCACACAGAGTCCAGAACTTTCCATCACAGAAATGTGGGGAAAATGTGTTTTTTTGTCAATTGTTTACGTTTGCAAGGGATTGTGGGTAACAGACCCTGGTGGGAGGCACTCAAGTCACCCCATCCCGGATTCCCCTGGGTGTCTAGTTTTCGAAAATATATAGGTTTGCTAGGTTTCCCTAGGTGACGGCAGGGCTAGGGTTCAAAAACTACAGCTAGGCACTTTGCCATAAAAGGGTCATTTTTCACTGCAAAATTGAGGTGTGACCACGTTGCGTTTTGCGCCATTTCCTGTCGCGGGCACTTGGCCGACCCGCACAAGTGAGGTACCATTTTTCTCGTAGGACTTTGGGGAACGCAGGGTGGGTGGAAATTTGTGGATCCACGCAGATTCCAGAACTTTCCATCACAGAAATGTGGGGAAAATGTGGTTTTTTTTGTCAATTATTCACATTTGCAAGGGATTCAGGGTAAAAAACCATGGTGGGAGGCACTCAAGTCACCCCATCCTGGATTCCCCTGGGTGTCTAGTTTTCGAAAATATATAGGTTTGCTAGGTTTCCCCAGGTGCCGGCAGGGCTAGGCTTCAAAAACTACACCTAGGCACTTTGCCAAAAAAGGGTCATTTTTCACTGCAAAATTGAGGTGTGACCATGTTGCGTTTTGTGCCGTTTCCTGTCGCGGGCACTAGGCCGACCCGCACAAGTGAGGTACCATTTTTCTCGTAGGACTTTGGGGAACGCGGGGTGGGTGGAAATTTGTGGATCCACGCAGATTCCAGAACTTTCCATCACAGAAATGAGGGGGAAATGTGTTTTTTTTGTCAATTTGTTACGTTTGCAAGGGATTCTGGGTAACAGACCCTGGTGGTAGGCACTCAAGTCACCCCATACTGGATTCCCCTGGGTGTCTAGTTTTCAAAAATATATAGATTTGCTAGCTTTCCCTAGGTGCCGGCAGGGCTAAGGTTCAAAAACTACAGCTAGGCACTTTGCCAAAAAAGGGTCATTTTTCACTGCAAAATTGAAGTGTGACCATGTTGCGTTTTGCGCCGTTTCCTGTTTCGGGCACTAGGCCGACCCGCACAAGTGAGGTACAATTTTTCTCGTAGGACTTTGGGGAACGCGGGGTGCGTGGAAATTTGTGGATCCACGCAGATTCCAGAACTTTCCATCACAGAAATGTGGGCAAAATGTGTTTTTTTGTCAATTTTTTACGTTTGCAAGGGATTCTGGGTAACAGACCCTGGTGGGAGGCACTCAAGTCACCCCATCCTTGATTCCCCTGGGTGTCTAGTTTTCAAAAATATATAGATTTGCTAGCTTTCCTTAGGTGCCCGCAGGGCTAGGGTTCAAAAACTATAGCTAGGCACTTTGCCAAAAAAGGGTCATTTTTCACTGCAAAATTGAAGTGTGACCACGTTGCGTTTTGCGCCGTTTCCTGTTTCGGGCACTAGGCCGACCCGCACAAGTGAGGTACCATTTTTCTCGTAGGACTTTGGGGAACATGGGGTGCGTGGAAATTTGTGGATCCACGCAGATTCCAGAACTTTCCATCACAGAAATGTGGGGAAAATGTGGTTTATTTTGTCAATTTTTTACGTTTGCAAGGGATTCTGGGTAACAAACCCTGGTGGGAGGCACTCAAGTCACCCCATCCTGGATTCCCCTGGGTGTCTAGTTTTTGAAATTATATAGGTTTGCTAGGTTTCCCTAGGTGCAGTCAGGTCTAGGGTTCAAAAACTACAGCTAGGCACTTTGCCAAAAAAGGGTCATTTTTCACTGCAAAATTGAGGTGTGACCACGTTGCGTTTTGCGCCGTTTCCTGTCGCGGGCACTAGGCCGACCCGCACAAGTGAGGTACCATTTTTCTCGTAGGACTTTGGGGAACGCGGGATGGGTGGAAATTTGTGGATCCACGCAGATTCCAGAACTTTCCATCGCAGAAATGTGGGGAAAATGTGTTTTTTTTGTCAATTTACGTTTGCAAGGGATTCTGGGTAACAGACCATGGTGGGACGCACTCAAGTCACCCCATCCTGGATTCCCCTGGGTGTTAGTTTTCAAAAATATATAGATTTGCTAGCTTTCCCTAGGTGCCGGCAGGGCTAGGGTTAAAAACTACAGCTAGGCACTTTGCCAAAAAAGGGTCATTTTTCACTTCAAAATTGAGGTGTGACCACTTTGCGTTTTGCGCCGTTTCCTGTTGCGGGAACTAGGCCGACCCGCACAAGTGAGGAACCATTTTTCTCGTAGGACTTTGGGGAACGCGGGGTGGGTGGAAATTTGTGGATCCACGCAGATTCCAGAACTTTCCATCACAGAAATGAGGGGGAAATGTGTTTTTTTTTTCAATTTGTTACGTTTGCAAGAAATTCTGGGTAACATACCCTGGTGGTAGGCACTCAAGTCACCCCATCCTGGATTCCCCTGGGTGTCTAGTTTTCAAAAATATATAGATTTGCTAGCTTTCCCTAGGTGCCCGCGGGGCTAGGGTTCAAAAACTACAGCTAGGCACTTTGCCAAAAAAGGGTCATTTTTCACTGCAAAATTGAAGTGTGACCACGTTGCGTTTTGCGCCGTTTCCTGTTTCGGGCACTAGGCCGACCCGCACAAGTGAGAAACCATTTTTCTCGTAGGACTTTGGGGAACATGGGATGCGTGGAAATTTGTGGATCCACGCAGATTCCAGAACTTTCCATCACAGAAATGTGGGGAAAATGTGTTTTTTTTGTCAGTTTTTTACGTTTGCAAGGGATTCTGGGTAACAGACCCTGGTGGGAGTAACTCAAGTCACCCCATCCTGGATTCCCCTGGGTGTCTAGTTTTTGAAATTATATAGGTTTGCTAGGTTTCCCTAGGTGCCGTCAGGGCTAGGGTTCAAAAACTACAGCTAGGCACTTTGCCAAAAAAGGGTCATTTTTCACTGCAAAATTGAGGTGTGACCACGTTGCGTTTTGCGCCGTTTCCTGTCGCGGGCACTAGGCCGACCCGCACAAGTGAGGTACCATTTTTCTCGTAGGACTTTGGGGAACGCGGGGTGGGTGGAAATTTGTGGATCCACGCAGATTCTAGAACTTTCCATCACAGAAATGTGGGGAAAATGTGTTTTTTTTGTCAATTATTTACGTTTGCAAGGGATTCTGGGTAACAGACCATGGTGGGACGCACTCAAGTCACCCCATCCTGGATTCCCCTGGGTGTTAGTTTTCAAAAATATATAGATTTTCTAGCTTTCCCTGGGTGCCGGCAGGGCTAGGGTTCAAAAACTACAGCTTGGCAAATGCCAAAAAAGGGTCATTTTTCACTGCAAAATTGAGGTGTGACCATGTTGCGTTTTGCGCCGTTTCCTGTCGCGGGCACTAGGCCGACCCGCACAAGTGAGGTATCATTTTTCTCGTAGGACTTTGGGGAACGCGGGGTGGGTGGAAATTTGTGGATCCACACAGATTCCAGAACTTTCCATCACAGAAATGTGGGGAAAATGTGTTTTTTTGTCAATTGTTTACGTTTGCAAGAGATTCTGGGTAACATACCCTGGTGGGAGGCACTCAAGTCACCCCATCCTGGATTCCCCTGGGTGTCTAGTTTTGAAAATATATAGGTTTGCTAGGTTTCCCTAGGTGACGGCAGGGCTAGGGTTAAAAAACTATAGCTAGGCACTGTGCCAAAAAAGGGTCATTTTTCACTGCAAAATTGAGGTGTGACCACGTTGCGTTTTGCGTCGTCTCCTGTCGCGGGCACTAGGCCGACCCATACAAGTGAGGTACCATTTTTCTCATAGGACTTTGGGAAACGCGGGGTGGGTGGAAATTTGTGGATCCACGCAGATTCCAGAACTTTCCATCACAGAAATGTGGGGAAAATTTGTTTTTTTTTGTCAATTATTCACGTTTGCAAGGGATTCTGGGTAAAAGACCATGGCGGGAGGCACTCAAGTCACCCCATCCCGGATTCCCCTGGGTGTCTAGTTTTCGAAAATATATAGGTTTGCAAGGTTTCCCCCGGTGCCGGCAGGGCTAGGCTTCAAAAACTACACCTAGGCACTTTGCCAAAAAAAGGTCATTTTTCACTGCAAAATTGAGGTGTGACCATGTTGCGTTTTGCGCCATTTCCTGTCGCGGGCACTAGGCCGACCCGCACAAGTGAGGTACCATTTTTCTCGTAGGACTTTGGGGAACGCGGGGTGGGTGGAAATTAGTGGATCCACGCAGATTCCAGAACTTTCCATCACAGAAATGTGGGGAAAATGTGTTTTTTTTGTCAATTATTGACGTTTGCAAGGGATTCTGGGTAACAGACCATGGGGGGAGGCACTGAAGTCACCCCATCCTGGATTCCCCTGGGTGTCTAGTTTTCAAAAATATATAGATTTGCTAGCTTTCCCTAGGTGCCGGCAGGGCTAGGGTTCAAAAACTACAGGTAGGCACTTTGCCAAAAAAGGGTCATTTTTCACTGCAAAATTGAGGTGTGACCACGTTTCGTTTTGCGCCGTTTCCTGTTGCGGGCACTTGGCCGACCCGCACAAGTGAGGTACCATTTTTCTCGTAGGACTTTGGGGAACGCGGGGTGGGTGGAAATTTGTGGATCCACGCAGATTCCAGAACTTTCCTTCACAGAAATGTGGGAAAAATGTGTTTTTTTTGTCAATTTTTTACGTTTGCAAGGGATTCTGGGTAACAGACCCTGGTGGGAGGCACTGAAGTCACCCCATCCTGGATTCCCCTGGGTGTCTAGTTTTCAAAAATGTATAGGTTTGCTAGGTTTCCCTAGGTGCCGGCAGGGCTAGGGTTCAAAAACTACAGCTAGGCACTTTGCCAAAAAAGGGTCATTTTTCACTGCAAAATTGAGGTGTGACCATGTTGCGTTTTGCGCCGTTTCCTGTTGCGGGCACTAGGCCGACCCGCACAAGTGAGGTACCATTTTTCTCGTAGGACTTTGGGGAACGCGGGGTGGGTGGAAATTTGTGGATCCACACTGATTCCAGAACTTTCCATCACAGAAATGTGGGGAAAATGTGTTTTTTTGTCAATTGTTTTTGTTTGCAAGGGATTGTGGGTAACAGACCCTGGTGGGAGGCACTCAAGTCACCCCATCCCGGATTCCCCTGGGTGTCTAGTTTTCGAAAATATATAGGTTTGATAGGTTTCCTGTAGGAAGGTGGATATCTGACTATGGTTACCCCCAACTTTTTGCCTAGTGTCTAGCTGGTTTTTCGACTTAGTTGGCCTGAGATCCTGCCATTCAGGGTCTCAGGCTGTCTGCTCTCTCTGTAAAATGGACTCCATGTACCCTAGGTACATACACAATTGGTAAGGATCACCTTATTGGACCCTGTACAGTGTACCCTAGGTACCCAGGGCATAGGTGTACCCTAGGCCTCCCAGGGGCTGCAGCATGTATTATGCCACCCCTGGTCTGGCCTTCCAATCAGACACAACTGGATGACCACTCAGCTGGGGCAAGGTCGTGTAATCACCCCTTGCTTAGGTATAGTATGCCTATATCTACCCTTATATATAGACACATGTGTACCTATCAGTCACTCCTATGGCAGGCCTTAACAATCCTGGAGGCAGAGTGCTTGGTAACATGTGAGATGGTGCTCTAGCATGAGCTGAGCCTGTCTGCAGCTTTCGGAACCAAGTCCTTATAGCTGTTCTATGATATAGCCTACCATATACTCTTAAAGTGCCTTATAATCTTAAACGGTTATGGTAACTATGGTTTGGCTTTATCAAAACATGTCGTGTAAGGTGTCTAACACTTTGGAATAATACCCCCATACCATTTCTGGTGATGAGGATATTATCCCTCCCTTCTAGAGGGAGAGACATGTTAAAATCCTACTTTGCTGTTTAACTCTAACCAAAGCCGCAGCATCACAAAATGGATGCTGCTGCCACAGACACAAGTCTGACCTCCTGCTGCTGGGAGTGATCCCAGCCAGGGAGGCATGGACAATAGGTTTCCTGCTTGGGGAGGTGGTAGCACCTCCCCAGACAGCCCTTAGTGTATTGGGGCAGGGTGGGCTGAAAGGAATGAGACATGCCTGGGGCACACAAGGTGTTCCTTGCATAGTCCAGTTCAAACCGGCGCTGGGGCACTCCAGCCCCAGCTCTGGTGCGAAACTGGACAAAGGGAAGTGGGTGTAACCACCCCCTCCCAGGTCCCACCCATAAGGCGTGACCTAGCAGGTATCCCAGCCCCCCAGATTAGTATAAGAGTGGGAGTTGGGCCTCAAGACTTTAGATTATCCTGAACCTGCAAAACTGAACAGAAACTCTGGACCTTCGACATTCGACGAAAGAAGAAGACTGAAGAATCTCCCTTGTAGCCAAGGAGTGGCTACCCTGTGCAAACAGGCACCATCAAGAGACTACCCTTTGCTTTGCCCACGTTCTACGAGGAACCGACTGCAGAGCCTGACCAGAGCCTTGACTTCCAGACTTCTCCGACCCTGATCCACATCTGCAGCAGAGCTGAGATCCGTGGAGGCGACGAGCGACGTGGGACCGGCTACCTGGAAAAAGTGGCTAGTAACTTAAAGCGCAGCTTCTGAGGTACCCTCGAAGTTGTGCACTGGGGATTGAGAAGCCCCAACCCCAAGCACCATCTGCACCGAAGATCAGCCCCCCACACTCCACGAGTCCTGCGTGGGGCCCTTCAGCATTTTCCTGCTTGCCGCGTCTGTCTGGTTGCTTGCCCGCTGGCTAGTGGCCTTTGTGACGACGCACCCTGAAATCTTCTGCGCTGGTTTGGCTCCTCCAGACTGGCTCCCGCTTCTCTGCAAAGAAGAAGCACCCCAGACCTTCCTGGTCTGCACCAGAAGCAAGTCCTTCGTTCTTCGTGGGTTCCGCTTGCCAAGGCTTGGTGAGTCCTAGTCCAACTTCGACACCGCCGACAGCAAGAGCCTTCGTGGGACAGCTCGCCTCCTGGTCCTGGTCGTCCTCGACGCTTCCTGGTCCTCCTGGCTGCAGCGACAAGCTTCACCTTCACCTGCAATCTTCACGACATCGCCTGGTTCCTTCCTGGTTCCACGTGGTCACTGGCTAGTGACCTTGACTCTGTCCCTTCTGCTTGCAGGTTTCTTCTCTTCTTGATCCCAGCCTTGGGATCCACCGGACACTCTTCACTGACTGCCTGTCAGCATCTTTCTTCAGGCATCCATAGGAGTCGACGACGAAAACGACGCATCTTCACCCCTATGCACCCGCAGCCTGTGGGCTAGGTAACTTGGGTACTCCGGTGCTCATCAGGATAGTGACTATCCTAGTGTCTAGTTTTCAAGTCTCAACTTCCTAGCTACTCCGGAAGTGTCCTAAATCTACCGTTTTCTAAACTGTACTATTGCTATTGACTTTTACGCATTACGCGTGAGTGTTTCCACTCTGCACACGAATACCGTGGGCCTCCCACTTCCTAACTAACGCTAGTGTAGTGTAGCCCCAGCGATTCCCTAGGCCTAGGCCTATTCTATTTCCGTGACAGTGGTTCTTATACCACTTACTTAGTATATGGTTTGCGTGGCCCCTAGGGCCTAACTGTATTACTTACCTGTGTGACTTAATGTATGCTTAAATAAGACTGTGTTGTACTTACCTCTAATCTCATAAAGAGTGCTGAGGGTTGCTTAGAATAAATACACTTTATTTTATATATATATCTGTTGTGGTGTCCTTTCATTTGGTATTCAAGGGATTATATATGGTATCACAGCTGGCTTCACATGCCATTCAGAGTTTAGCCTAAGACTGCTCTTGTCCATGCTACCACTAGGATAGCTGGTCTATAAGGTTGACTTTACAACCAATCACCATAAGGGTATTTGGACTGATATAAGGTGTACACTATAACTAGTGACATCATACATCAGGCCAACTTCTCACATTGGTGAGCAGCGGTTGGGATCTGAGCTTGCTGTTGTAATACCATTGTAATCTTGAGGTACTAAATTGAAAGATCACACAGATATTGTCTAGGTACATATAACATAGATTATAATACTTAAGTCCTACTGGACTTTGTAGTTGTAGGTTGAAGGGAGTAACACACCCTGACTACAACTACTAGAGAGGTTTAGTAGATACAACTAGTGTAGGTAGGTGCACACACCACACCCTCACTAGATCATGTCTCTGAGAGGAGATCAAGTAGATGCTCCCTCAGGAGGATCAGGTCTGCAAAAGACCCCCTCTAGATATGACACCTTAACATTCCAGGAGATGAGACACTTGTGTACCTCCAGAGGAATAAAACAGGGTGCAAACCCTACCCTCCTTCAGTTAAGACAACTCCTAGAGGAGTATGACATTATTAGGGCATCTCAGGCAGGTACCCTAGGTACAGAGGAGGGTCTACCCACCACAGAGGAGTCAGAGGAGACTTCAGATGAAGAGGTAGACAGCCAGGGCCAAGTAGGAAGACTTAGCCAGGCTAACCTAAGCTTACATGGGAGTTTGCATGGGGTCCCCCTTACAGACCCCCAAGTAGGCTTACACAGAGAAGCAGGAGGGACAGATCCCCTTCAAGGGAATCCATCCACTCCCATGTCTCTAACATCTCTAATGCTTCCTCTCACAGGGGAATGACTTCCCATGAGAGAAAGGAGCATGAAGCCAGAATGAGGGAAGCTAATCTGAGGATTCAGAGGGAAGAACTTGCCCTTGCCAAAGAGAAGCTTGCTCTGGCTAGAGAACAAAAGTTAAGTGGGTTAGAACCCACTGGTGGCAGCAACATTCCTAGAGATAGGGATAGGTCTTATGACCATAGAAACCTAAGCAAGATAGTCCCCCCATATCAGAATGGGGATGACATCCACAAGTGGATGACTGCTTTGGAGAGGGCCTGCAAAGTACAGCAGGTTCCCCAGAGTCAGTGGGCAGCTATCTTGTGGCTCTCCTTTTCTGACAAAGGTAGAGACAAGCTCCTCACAGTCAGTGATGAGGATGCAAACAATTACAAAGTCCTGAAGAGTGCTCTGATAGATGGGTTTGGCTTAACCACTGAGCAATATAGGTTGTTGTTCAGAGACACCCAGAAGACACAGACACAGGACTGGTCTGATTTTGTGGATTGTGCCACTAAGGCTTTGGAAGGTTGGTTAACTGGCAGCAAGGTACAGGACTATACAGGATTGCACAACTTGATTATGAGGGAGCAGATCCTTAGTAATTGTCAGAACCAGCTTCTCCATCAACACCTGGTAGACTCAGATTTGACCTCTCCCCAAGAATTGGGAAAGAGGGCAGATAAATGGGTCAGGACCAGGATTAGGCCTAAAAATCAGGGTGGTGACCAAAATAAAGATACCACCAAGCCTCAAGAGAAGGGTGGGGATAAAACAAAAGAGAAATCTTCCTCAGGGCCCCAAAACTCCACACAGGGTGGTGGGTCCCAAGCTCCCTCCTCTACCACAGTTAAAAAGCCTTACTGCCATGTGTGTAAAACACCTGGGCATTGGAAAACTGACAGCAGTTGCCCACAGGCTAAAAACAAAACTGTTCCTCCAACTACTCCTGTCACACCACCTATTACTGTCAGCAGTAATCCCCCAGGTGGTGGGAGTGCCCCCAAAAATTTGGTTGGGTTTTCTTGGGGAACACAGGGGGACTCTGGCTTAGCCAATTCCCCTACAGCAGCTACTCTTGTCTGTGATGGTGGCATGGGGTTTGCCAACTTCACTGCCTGTCCCAACACTTTGGGTAGGTACAGACAGGAACCCTACATCAATGGTAGAAAAGCTGAGGCCTACATAGACACTGGAGCTAGCATCACTATGGTGGCCCATAGGCTAGTTCCATCTGAGCAGCTTTTGCCTGGTTTCTCATACCAGGTAACTAACATTGATGGCAACCAGAACAGTCATCCCATGGCAGAGGTATGTCTCAGCTGGGGAGGTGTCACTGGCCCTAAAAGGGTGGCAGTGTCTCCAACCTTGCCTGTGGACTGCTTACTGGGGAATGACTTAGAACTCTCAGCTTGGGCTGGAGTTGAACAAGACACCCATTCCAAAATGGTAGGCCTTTCACAAAAGGGTAGTGGGGTTGTGCCAGCCACAGCCCCTGTCCAAGTATATTTCCTCCCTGAAAAGGTTGGAAGGGCAGTGGTAGCCACAGCCCAGGCAAAGACAGACTTCCCTGTAGAGACTGGCAGAGCTGTGACAGTCACAGCTCAAACCCAAACTGAGTGCCTCCCTGAAAAGGTTGGCAAGGCTGTAATGGTCTCAGCCTATACTCAGACTGACATAGGTGTAGTGAAGCCTGAAACTATGGATCACTCCACACAAACAGAGAGTAGAGGGGAGGAAGAAAAGTCTCCCTCTCCCCAGACATTAGGAAAAGGTCAGCCTCCTCAGGGATCTGACCTCACCCCTTGTGAAGGAACTGCCCCAGAGGTAGCCAGGCCTGGCCTGGCAGAGCCTCTGATGTCAGTGGCCCCTTCCAAGGTGGGACCCAGTCTGGTGCAGGTAGCCTGCCTCTCTCTACCCTGCCTCAGTCAGCCCAGGGCTGCAGAGGTCAGGGAGGCCAGTGGACCCCAAGAGGGCCCCTGTCCACAAGAACCCCCCATCAAAAGAATGAGGATTGCCTGGCTAGTAGCCCTAGCCAGGTGATGGGTAAAAACATTCCTGAGGGATCCCCTTTACAGGTAGTTAGGGACCTCCCCCAGAGGGATTCTGTTGGGCACAGGCAAACCTGGGACCTTAGGGCCCCAAACCTGACCTGTCCCTCCAGTAAGCCCACAAAAGGGACCCAGCCTCCAGCTTTAGGTAGCCAGAGGCTGACCCTGAGAGCACAGTGCAACTCAGTTAGAGAAAGAAAGGCATCCATGGTGGAGGATGATTGGAGGAAGCTGAGGCCTCACTTTGAGGACACTCACTTCAGTACTCCATCTCAACACCAGCCTTTTACTTTGCAAAGACACACCAAAGGTAGAGATTCCCTATGGTGGAGACCCTATGATATCTTTAGGATGAGGGATTGCTTAGTGGACCATGAGACAGGGAGTAACCATGCCAGTGCTGGTTCTTCCTTATATGGCCACTCAGGCAATAGAGGCTTACCTTGTCAAGGCCAGCCTTATCTCCTTTCGTTTGGGGGGGGGTTGTGTAGGAAGGTGGATATCTGACTATGGTTACCCCCAACTTTTTGCCTAGTGTCTAGCTGGTTTTTCGACTTAGTTGGCCTGAGATCCTGCCATTCAGGGTCTCAGGCTGTCTGCTCTCTCTGTAAAATGGACTCCATGTACCCTAGGTACATACACAATTGGTAAGGATCACCTTATTGGACCCTGTACAGTGTACCATAGGTACCCAGGGCATAGGTGTACCCTAGGCCTCCCAGGGGCTGCAGCATGTATTATGCCACCCCTGGTCTGGCCTTCCAATCAGACACAACTGGCTGACCACTCAGCTGGGGCAAGGTCGTGTATTCACCCCTTGCTTAGGTATAGTATGCCTATATCTACCCTTATATACAGACACATGTGTACCTATCAGTCACTCCTATGGCAGGCCTTAACAATCCTGGAGGCAGAGTGCTTGGTAACATGTGAGATGGTGCTCTAGCATGAGCTGAGCCTGTCTGCAGCTTTCGGAACCAAGTCCTTATAGCTGTTCTATGATATAGCCTACCATATACTCTTAAAGTGCCTTATAATCTTAAACGGTTATGGTAACTATGGTTTGGCTTTATCAAAACATGTCGTGTAAGGTGTCTAACACTTTGGAATAATACCCCCATACCATTTCTGGTGATGAGGATATTATCCCTCCCTTCTAGAGGGAGAGACATGTTAAAATCCTACTTTGCTGTTTAACTCTAACCAAAGCCTCAACATCACAAAATGGATGCTGCTGCCATAGACACAAGTCTGACCTCCTGCTGCTGGGAGTGATCCCAGCCAGGGAGGCCTGGACAATAGGTTTCCTGCTTGGGGAGGTGCTAGCACCTCCCCAGACAGCCTTTAGTGTATTGGGGCAGGGTGGGCTGAAAGGAATGAGACATGCCTGGGGCACACAAGGTGTTCCTTGCATAGTCCAGTTCAAACCGGCGCTGGGGCACTCCAGCCCCAGCTCTGGCGCGAAACTGGACAAAGGGAAGTGGGTGTAACCACCCCCTCCCAGGTCCCACCCATAAGGCGTGACCTAGCAGGTATCCCAGCCCCCCAGATTAGTATAAGAGTGGGAGTTGGGCCTCAAGACTTTAGATTATCCTGAACCTGCAAAACTGAACAGAAACTCTGGACCTTCGACATTCGACGAAAGAAGAAGACTGAAGAATCTCCCTTGTAGCCAAGGAGTGGCTACCCTGTGCAAACAGGCACCATCAAGAGACTACCCTTTGCTTTGCCCACGTTCTACGAGGAACCGACTGCACAGCCTGACCAGAGCCTTGACTTCCAGACTTCTCCGACCCTGATCCACATCTGCAGCAGAGCTGAGATCCGTGGAGGCGACGAGCGACGTGGGACCGGCTACCTGGAAAAAGTGGCTAGTAACTTAAAGCGCAGCTTCTGAGGTACCCTCGAAGTTGTGCACCGGGGATTGAGAAGCCCCAACCCCAAGCACCATCTGCACCGAAGATCAGCCCCCCACACTCCACGAGTCCTGCGTGGGGCCCTTCAGCATTTTCCTGCTTGCCGCGTCTGTCCGGTTGCTTGTCCGCTGGCTAGTGGCCTTTGTGACGACGCACCCTGAAATCTTCTGCGCTGGTTTGGCTCCTCCAGACTGGCTCCCGCTTCTCTGCAAAGAAGAAGCACCCCAGACCTTCCTGGTCTGCACCAGAAGCAAGTCCTTCGTTCTTCGTGGGTTCCGCTTGCCAAGGCTTGGTGAGTCCTAGTCCAACTTCGACGCCGCCGACAGCAAGAGCCTTCGTGGGACAGCTCGCCTCCTGGTCCTGGTCATCCTCAACGCTTCCTGGTCCTCCTGGCTGCAGCGACAAGCTTCACCTTCACCTGCAATCTTCACGACATCGCCTGGTTCCTTTCTGGTTCCACGTGGTCACTGGGTAGTGACCTTGACTCTGTCCCTTCTGCTTGCAGGTTTCTTCTCTTCTTGATCCCAGCCTTGGGATCCACCGGACACTCTTCACTGACTGCCTGTCAGCATCTTTCTTCAGGCATCCATAGGAGTCGACGACGAAAACGACGCATCTTCACCCCTATGCACCCGCAGCCTGTGGGCTAGGTAACTTGGGTACTCCGGTGCTCATCAGGATAGTGACTATCCTAGTGTCTAGTTTTCAAGTCTCAACTTCCTAGCTACTCCGGAAGTGTCCTAAATCTACCGTTTTCTAAACTGTACTATTGCTATTGACTTCTACGCATTACGCGTGAGTGTTTCCACTCTGCACACGAATCCCGTGGGCCTCCCACTTCCTAACTAACGCTAGTGTAGTGTAGCCCCAGCGATTCCCTAGGCCTAGGCCTATTCTATTTCCGTGACAGTGGTTCTTATACCACTTACTTAGTATATGGTTTGCGTGGCCCCTAGGGCCTAACTGTATTACTTACCTGTGTGACTTAATGTATGCTTAAATAAGACTGTGTTGTACTTACCTCTAATCTCATAAAGAGTGCTGAGGGTTGCTTAGAATAAATACACTTTATTTTATATATATATCTGTTGTGGTGTCCTTTCATTTGGTATTCAAGGGATTATATATGGTATCACAGCTGGCTTCACATGCCATTCAGAGTTTAGCCTAAGACTGCTCTTGTCCATGCTACCACTAGGATAGCTGGTCTATAAGGTTGACTTTACAACCAATCACCATAAGGGTATTTGGACTGATATAAGGTGTACACTATAACTAGTGACATCATACATCAGGCCAACTTCTCACATTTCCCTAGGTGACGGCAGGGCTAGGGTTCAAAAACTACAGCTAGGCACTTTGCCAAAAAAGGGTCATTTTTCACTGCAAAATTGAGGTGTGACCACGTTGCGTTTTGCGTCATCTCCTGTCGCGGGCACTAGGCCGACCCACACAAGTGAGGTACCATTTTTCTCATAGGACTTTGGGAAACGCGGGGTGGGTGGAAATTTGTGGATCCACGCAGATTCCAGAACTTTCCATCACAGAAATGTGGGGAAAATGTGTTTTTTTTGTCAATTATTCACGTTTGCAAGGGATTCTGGGTAAAAGACCATGGCGGGAGGCACTCAAGTCACCCCATCCTAGATTCCCCTGGGTGTCTAGTTTTCGAAAATATATAGGTTTGCAAGGTTTCCCCCGGTGCCGCCAGGCCAGGGTTCAAAAACTACAGCTAGGCACTTTGCCAAAAAAGGGTCATTTTTAACTGCAAAATTGAGGTGTGACCACGTTGCAATTTGCGCCGTTTCCTGTTGCGGGCACTAGGCCGACCCGCACAAGTGAGGTACCATTTTTCTCGTAGGACTTTGGGGAACGCGGGGTGGGTGGAAATTTGTGGATCCACGCAGATTCCAGAACTTTCCATCACAGAAATGTGGGGAAAATTTGTTTTTTTTGTCAATTATTTACGTTTGCAAGGGATTCTGGGTAACAGACCATGGTGGGAGGCACTCAAGTCACCCCATCCTGGATTCCCCTGGGTGTCTAGTTTTCAAAAATATATAGATTTGCTAGCTTTCCCTAGGTGCCGGCAGGGCTAGGGTTAAAAACTACAGCTAGGCACTTTGCCAAAAAAGGGTCATTTTTCACTGCAAAATTGAGGTGTGACCACGTTGCGTTTTGCGCCGTTTCCTGTTGCGGGCACTAGGCTGACCCGCACAAGTGAGGTACCATTTTTCTCGTAGGACTTTGGGGAACGCGGGGTGGGTGGAAATGTGTGGATCCACGCAGATTCCAGAACTTTCCATCACAGAAATGTGGGCAAAATGTGTTTTTTTTGTCAATTATTTACGTTTGCAAGGGATTCTGGGTAACAGACCATGGTGGGAGGCACTCGTCACACCATCCTGGATTCCCCTGGGTGTCTAGTTTTCAAAAATATATAGGTTTGCTAGGTTTCCCTAGGTGCCGGCAGGGCTAGGGTTGAAAAACTACAGCTAGGCACTTTGCCAAAAAAGGGTCATTTTTCACTGCAAAATTGAGGTGTGACCACGTTGCGTTTTGCGCCGTTTCCTGTTGCGGGCACTAGGCCGACCCGCACAAGTGAGGTACCATTTTTCTCGTAGGACTTTGGGGAACGCGGGGTGGGTGGAAATTTGTGGATCCACGCAGTTTCCAGAACTTTCCATCACAGAAATGTGGGAAAAATGTGTTTTTTTTGTCACTTTTTTATGTTTGCAAGGGATTCTGGGTAACAGACCCTGGTGGGAGGCACTCAAGTCACCCCATCCTGGATTCCCCTGTGTGTCTAGTTTTCAAAAATGTATAGGTTTGCTCGGTTTCCCTAGGTGCTGGCAGGGCTAGGGTTAAAAAACTACAGCTAGGCACTTTGCCAAAAAAGGGTCATTTTTCACTGCAAAATTGAGGTGTGACCATGTTGCGTTTTGCGCCGTTTCCTGTCGCCGGCACTAGGCCGACCCGCACAAGTGAGGTATCATTTTTCTCGTAGGACTTTGGGGAACGCGGGGTGGGTGGAAATTTGTGGATCCACACAGATTCCAGAACTTTCCATCACAGAAATGTGGGGAAAATGTGTTTTTTTGTCAATTGTTTACGTTTGCAAGAGATTCTGGGTAACATACCCTGGTGGGAGGCACTCAAGTCACCCCATCCTGGATTCCCCTGGGTGTCTAGTTTTTGAAAATATATAGGTTTTCTAGGTTTCCCTAGGTGCCGGCAGGGCTAGGGTTAAAAAACTACAGCTAGGCACTGTGCCAAAAAAGGGTCATTTTTCACTGCAAAATTGAGGTGTGACCACGTTGCGTTTTGCGTCGTCTCCTGTCGCGGGCACTAGGCCGACCCGCACAAGTGAGGTACCATTTTTCTCGTAGGACTTTGGGAAACGCGGGGTGGGTGGAAATTTGTGGATCCACACAGATTCCAGAACTTTCCATCACAGAAATGTGGGGAAAATGTGTTTTTTTTTGTCAATTATTCACGTTTGCAAGGGATTCTGGGTAAAAGACCATGGCGGGAGGCACTCAAGTCACCACATCCCGGATTCCCCTGGGTGTCTAGTTTTCGAAAATATATAGGTTTGCAAGGTTTCCCCCAGTGCCGGCAGGGCTAGGCTTCAAAAACTACACCTAGGCACTTTGCCAAAAAAGGGTCATTTTTCACTGCAAAATTGAGGTGTGACCATGTTGCGTTTTGCGCCATTTCCTGTCGCGGGCACTAGGCCGACCCGCACAAGTGAGGTACCATTTTTCTCGTAGGACTTTGGGGAACGCGGGGTGGGTGGAAATTTGTGGATCCACGCAGATTCCAGAACTTTCCATCACAGAAATGTGGGGAAAATGTGTTTTTTTTGTCAATTATTGACGTTTGCAAGGGATTCTGGGTAACAGACCATGGGGGGAGGCACTGAAGTCACCCCATCCTGGATTCCCCTGGGTGTCTAGTTTTCAAAAATATATAGATTTGCTAGCTTTCCCTAGGTGCCGGCAGGGCTAGGGTTCAAAAACTACAGCTAGGCACTTTGCCAAAAAAGGGTCATTTTTCACTGCAAAATTGAGGTGTGACCACGTTTTGTTTTGCGCCGTTTCCTGTTGCGGGCACTAGGCCGACCCGCACAAGTGAGGTACCATTTTTCTCGTAGGACTTTGGGGAACGCGGGGTGGGTGGAAATTTGTGGATCCACGCAGATTCCAGAACTTTCCATCACAGAAATGTGGGAAAAATTTGTTTTTTTTGTCAATTTTTTACGTTTGCAAGGGATTCTGGGTAACAGGCCCTGGTGGGAGGCACTGAAGTCACCCCATCCTGGATTCCCCTGGGTGTCTAGTTTTCAAAAATGTATAGGTTTGCTAGGTTTCCCTAGGTGCCGGCAGGGCTAGGGTTCAAAAACTACAACTAGGCACTTTGCCAAAAAAGGGTCATTTTTCACTGCAAAATTGAGGTGTGACCATGTTGCGTTTTGCGCCGTTTCCTGTCGCGGGCACTAGGCCGACCCGCACAAGTGAGGTACCATTTTTCTCGTAGGACTTTGGGGAACGCGGGGTGGGTGGAAATTTGTGGATCCACACAGATTCCAGAACTTTCCATCACAGAAATGTAGGGAAAATGTGTTTTTTTGTCAATTGTTTACGTTTGCAAGGGATTGTGGGTAACAGACCCTGGTGGGAGGCACTCAAGTCACCCCATCCCGGATTCCCCTGGGTGTCTAGTTTTCGAAAATATATAGGTTTGCTAGGTTTCCCTAGGTGCCGGCAGGGCTAGGGTTCAAAAACTACAGCTAGGCACTTTGCCAAAAAAGGGTCATTTTTCACTGCAAAATTGAAGTGTGACCATGTTGCGTTTTGCGCCGTTTCCTGTTGCGGGCACTAGGCCGACCCGCACAAGTGAGGTACCATTTTTCTCATAGGACTTTGGGAAACGCGGGGTGGGTGGAAATTTGTGGATCCACGCAGATTCCAGAACTTTCCATCACAGAAAGGTGGGGAAAATGTGTTTTTTTGTCAATTGTTTACGTTTGCAAGGGATTGTGGGTAACAGACCCTGGTGGGAGGCACTCAAGTCACCCCATCCCGGATTCCTCTGGGTGTCTAGTTTTCGAAAATATATAGGTTTGATAGGTTTCCCTAGGTGACGGCAGGGCTAGGGTTCAAAAACTACAGCTAGGCACTTTGCCAAAAAAGGGTCATTTTTCACTGCAAAATTGAGGTGTGACCACGTTGCGTTTTGCGCCATTTCCTGTCGCGGGCACTAGGCCCACTCGCACAAGTGAGGTACCATTTTTCTCGTAGGACTTTGGGGAACGCAGGGTGGGTGGAAATTTGTGGAAATACGCAGATTCCAGAACTTTCCATCACAGAAATGTGGGGAAAATTTGTTTTTTTGTCAATTATTCACGTTTGCAAGGGATTCTGGGTAAAAGACCATGGCGGAAGGCACTCAAGTCACCCCATCCTAGATTCCCCTGGGTGTCTAGTTTTCAAAAATATATAGGTTTGCAAGGTTTCCCCCGGTGCCGGCAGGGCTAGGCTTCAAAAACTACACCTAGGCACTTTGCCAAAAAAGTGTCATTTTTCACTGCAAAATTGAGGTGTGACCATGTTGCGTTTTGCGCCGTTTCCTGTTGCGGGCACTAGGCCGACCCGCACAAGTGAGGTACCATTTTTCTCGCAGGACTTTGGGGAACGCGGGGTGGGTGGAAATTTGTGGATCCACGCAGATTCCAGAACTTTCCATCACAGAAATGTGGGAAAAATGTGTTTTTTTTGTCAATTTTTTATGTTTGCACATGATTCTGGGTAACAGACCCTGGTGGGAGGCACTGAAGTCACCCCATCCTGGATTCCCCTGGGTATCTAGTTTTCAAAAATGTATAGGTTTGCTAGGTTTCCCTAGGTGCCGGCAGGGCTAGGGTTCAAAAACTACAGCTAGGCACTTTGCCAAAAAAGGGTCATTTTTCACTGCAAAATTGAGGTGTGACCATGTTGCGTTTTGCGCCGTTTCCTGTCGCGGGCACTAGGCCGACCCGCACAAGTGAGGTACCATTTTTCTCGTAGGACTTTGGGGAACGCGGGGTGGGTGGAAATTTGTGGATCCACACAGATTCCAGAACTTTCCATCACAGAAATGTGGGGAAAATGTGGTTTTTTTTGTCAATTATTCACGTTTGCAAGGGATTCTGGGTAAAAGACCATGGTGGGAGGCACTCAAGTCACCCCATCCTGGATTCCCCTGGGTGTCTAGTTTTCGAAAATATATAGGTTTGCTAGGTTTCCCCAGGTGCCGGCAGGGCTAGGCTACAAAAACTACACCTAGGCACTTTGCCAAAAAAGGGTCATTTTTCACTGCAAAATTGAGGTGTGACCATGTTGCGTTTTGCGCCGTTTCCTTTCGCGGGCACTAGGCCGACCCGCACAAGTGAGGTACCATTTTTCTCGTAGGACTTTGGGGAACGCGGGGTGGGTGGAAATTTGTGGATCCACGCAGATTCCAGAACTTTCCATCACAGAAATGTGGGGGAAATGTGTTTTTTTTGTCAATTTGTTACGTTTGCAAGGGATTCTGGGTAACAGACCCTGGTGGTAGGCACTCAAGTCACCCCATCCTGGATTCCCCTGGGTGTCTAGTTTTCAAAAATATATAGATTTGCTAGCTTTCACTAGGTGCCGGCAGGGCTAGGGTTCAAAAACTACAGCTAGGCACTTTGCCAAAAAAGGGTCCTTTTTCACTGCAAAATTGAAGTGTGACCACGTTGCGTTTTGCGCCGTTTCCTGTTTCGGGCACTAGGCCGACCCGCACAAGTGAGGTACCATTTTTCTCGTAGGACTTTGGGGAACGCGGGGTGCATGGAAATTTGTGGATCCATGCAGATTCCAGAACTTTCCATCACAGAAATGTGGGGAAAATGTGTTTTTTTGTCAATTTTTCACGTTTGCAAGGGATTCTGGGTAACAGACCCTGGTGGGAGGCACTCAAGTCACCCCATCCTTGGTTCCCCTGGGTGTCTAGTTTTTGAAATTATATAGGTTTGCTAGGTTTCCCTAGGTGCCGGCAGGGCTAGGGTTCAAAAACTACAGCTAGGCATTCTGCCAAAAAAGGGTCATTTTTCACTGCAAAATTGAGGTGTGACCACGTTGCGTTTTGCGCCGTTTCCTGTCGCGGGCACTAGGCCGACCCGCTCAAGTGAGATACCATTTTTCTCGTAGGACTTTGGGGAACGCGGGGTGGGTGGAAATTTGTGGATCCACGCAGATTCCAGAACTTTCCATCACAGAAATGTGGGGAAAATGTGTTTTTTTTGTCAATTATTTACATTTGCAAGGGATTCTGGGTAACAGACCATGGTGGGAGGCACTCAAGTCACCCCATCCTGCATTCCCCTGGGTGTCTAGTTTTCAAAAATATATAGATTTGCTAGCTTTCCCTAGGTGCCGGCAGGGCTAGGGTTCAAAAACTACAGCTAGGCACTTTGCCAAAAAAGGGTCATTTTTCACTGCAAAATTGAGGTGTGACCATGTTGCGTTTTGCGCCGTTTCCTGTCGCGGGCACTAGGCCGACCCGCACAAGTGAGGTACCATTTTTCTCGTAGGACTTTGGGGAACGCGGGGTGGGTGGAAATTTGTGGATCCACGCAGATTCCAGAACTTTCCATCACAGAAATGTGGGCAAAATGTGTTTTTTTTGTCAATTATTTATGTTTGCAAGGGATTCTGGGTAACAGACCATGGTGGGAGGCACTCGTCACACCATCCTGGATTCCCCTGGGTGTCTAGTTTTCAAAAATATATAGGTTTGCTAGGTTTCCCTAGGTGCCGGCAGGGCTAGGGTTGAAAAACTACAGCTAGGCACTTTCCCAAAAAAGGGTCATTTTTCACTGCAAAATTGAGGTGTGACCACGTTGCGTTTTGCGCCGTTTCCTGTTGCTGGCACTAGGCCGACCCGCACAAGTGAGGTACCATTTTTCTCGTAGGACTTTGGGGAACGCGGGGTGGGTGGAAATTTGTGGATCCACGCAGTTTCCAGAAATTTCCATCACAGAAATGTGGGAAAAATGTGTTTTTTTTTTGTCACTTTTTTACGTTTGCAAGGGATTCTGGGTAACAGACCCTGGTGGGAGGCACTCAAGTCACCCCATCCTGGATTCCCCTGTGTGTCTAGTTTTCAAAAATGTATAGGTTTGCTAGGTTTCCCTAGGTGCCGGCAGGGCTAGGGTTCAAAAACTACAGCTAGGCACTTTGCCAAAAAAGGGTCATTTTTCACTGCAAAATTGAAGAGTGACCATGTTGCTTTTTGCGCCGTTTCCTGTCGCGGGCACTAGGCCGACCTGCACAAGTGAGGTACCATTTTTCTCATAGGACTTTGGGAAACGCGGGGTGGGTGGAAATTTGTGGATCCACGCAGATTCCAGAACTTTCCATAACAGAAATGTGGGGAAAATTTGTTTTTTTGTCAATTATTTACGTTTGCAAGGTATTCTGGGTAACAGACCCTGGTGGGAGGCACTCAAGTCACCCCATATTGTATTCCCCTGGGTGTATAGTTTTTGAAAATATATAGGTTTACTAGGTTTCCCTAGGTGCCGGCAGGGATTGGGTTCAAAAACTGCAGCTAGGCACTTTGCCAAAAAAAGGTCATTTTTCACTGCAAAATTGAGGTGTGAGCACGTTGCGTTTTGCGCCATTTCCTGTCGCGGGCACTAGGCCGACTCGCACAAGTGAGGTACCATTTTTCTCGTAGGACTTTGGGGAACGCAGGGTGGGTGGAAATTTGTGGATCCACGCAGGTTATAGAACTTTCCATCACAGAAATGTGGGGAAAATGTGTTTTTTTGTCAATTATTCACGTTTGCAAGGGATTCTGGGTAAAAGACCATGGTGGAAGGCACTCAAGTCACCCCATCCTGGATTCCCCTGGTTGTCTAGTTTTCGAAAATATATAGGTTTGCTAGGTTTCCCTAGGTGCCGGCAGTGATTGGGTTCAAAAACTACAGCTAGGCACTTTGCCAAAAAAGGGTCATTTTTCACTGCAAAATTAAGGTGTGACCACGTTGCGTTTTGCGCCATTTCCTGTCGCGGGCACTTGGCCGACTCGCACAAGTGAGGTACCATTTTTCTCGTAGGACTTTGGGGAATGCAGGGTGGGTGGAAATTTGTGGAAACACGCAGATTCCAGAACTTTCCATCACAGAAATGTGGGGAAAATTTGTTTTTTTGTCAATTATTCACGTTTGCAAGGGATTCTGGGTAAAAGACCATGATGGGAGGCACTCAAGTCACCCCATCCTGGATTCCCCTGGGTGTCTAGTTTTCGAAAATATATAGGTTTGCTAGGTTTCCCCAGGTGCCGGCAGGGCTAGGCTTCAAAAACTACACCTAGGCACTTTGCCAAAAAGGTTATTTTTCACTGCAAAATTGAGGAGTGACCATGTTGCGTTTTGCGCCGTTTCCTGTCGCGGGCACTAGGCCGACCTGCACAAGTGAGGTACCATTTTTCTCGTAGGACTTTGGGGAACGCGGGGTGGGTGGAAATTTGTGGATCCACGCAGATTCCAGAACCTTCCATCACAGAAATGTGGGGGAAATGTGTTTTTTTTGTCAATTTGTTACGTTTGCAAGGGATTCTGGGTAACAGACCCTGGTGGTAGGCACTCAAGTCACCCCATCCTGGATTCCCCTGGGTGTCTAGTTTTCAAAAATATATAGATTTGCTAGCTTTCCCTAGGTGCCGGCAGGGCTAGGGTTCAAAAACTACAGCTAGGCACTTTGCCAAAAAAGGGTCATTTTTCACTGCAAAATTGAAGTGTGACCACGTTGCGTTTTGCGCCGTTTCCTGTTTCGGGCACTAGGCCGACCCGCACAAGTGAGGTACCATTTTTCTCGTAGGACTTTGGGGAACGCGGGGTGCGTGGAAATTTGTGGATCCACGCAGATTCCAGAACTTTCCATCACAGAAATGTGGGGAAAATGTGTTTTTTTTGTCAATTTTTTACGTTTGCAAGGGATTCTGGGTAACAGACTCTGGTGGGAGGCACTCAAGTCACCCCATCCTAGATTCCCCTGGGTGTCTAGTTTTTGAAATTATATAGGTTTGCTAGGTTTCCCTAGGTGCCGTCAGGGCTAGGGTTAAAAAACTACAGCTAGGCACTTTGCCAAAAAAGGGTCATTTTTCACTGCAAAATTGAGGTGTGACCACGTTGCGTTTTGCGTCGTTTCCTGTCGCGGGCACTAGGCCGACCCGCACAAGTGAGGTACCATTTTTCTCATAGGACTTTGGGGAACGTGGGGTGGGTGGAAATTTTTTGGATCCACGCAGATTCCAGAACTTTCCATCACAGAAATGTGGGGAAAATGTGTTTTTTTTGTCAATTATTTATGTTTGCAAGGGATTCTGGGTAACAGACCATGGTGGGAGGAACTCAAGTCACCCCATCCTGGATTCCCCTGGGTGTCTAGTTTTCAAAAATATATAGGTTTGCTAGGTTTCCCTAGGTGCCGGCAGGGCTAGGGTTCAAAAACTACAGCTAGGCACTTTGCCAAAAAAGGGTCATTTTTCACTGCAAAATTGAAGTGTGACCATGTTGCGTTTTGCGCCGTTTCCTGTTGTGGGCACTAGGCCGACCCGCACAAGTGAGGTACCATTTTTCTCATAGGACTTTGGGAAACGCGGGGTGGGTGGAAATTTGTGGATCCACGCAGATTCCAGAACTTTCCATCACAGAAATGTGGGGAAAATGTGTTTTTTTTGTCAATTATTTACATTTGCAAGGGATTCTGGGTAACAGACCATGGTGGGAGGCACTCAAGTCACCCCATCCTGCATTCCCCTGGGTGTCTAGTTTTCAAAAATATATAGATTTGCTAGCTTTCCCTAGGTGCCGGCAGGGCTAGGGTTCAAAAACTACAGCTAGGCACTTTGCCAAAAAAGGGTCATTTTTCACTGCAAAATTGAGGTGTGACCATGTTGCGTTTTGCGCCGTTTCCTGTCGCGGGCACTAGGCCGACCCGCACAAGTGAGGTACCATTTTTCTAGTAGGACTTTGGGGAACGCGGGGTGGGTGGAAATTTGTGGATCCACGCAGATTCCAGAACTTTCCATCACAGAAATGTGGGCAAAATGTGTTTTTTTTGTCAATTATTTATGTTTGCAAGGGATTCTGGGTAACAGACCATGGTGGGAGGCACTCGTCACACCATCCTGGATTCCCCTGGGTGTCTAGTTTTCAAAAATATATAGGTTTGCTAGGTTTCCCTAGGTGCCGGCAGGGCTAGGGTTGAAAAACTACAGCTAGGCACTTTCCCAAAAAAGGGTCATTTTTCACTGCAAAATTGAGGTGTGACCACGTTGCGTTTTGCGCCGTTTCCTGTTGCGGGCACTAGGCGGACCCGCACAAGTGAGGTACCATTTTTCTCGTAGGACTTTGGGGAACGCGGGGTGGGTGGAAATTTGTGGATCCACGCAGTTTCCAGAAATTTCCATCACAGAAATGTGGGAAAAATGTGTTTTTTTTTGTCACTTTTTTACGTTTGCAAGGGATTCTGGGTAACAGACCCTGGTGGGAGGCACTCAAGTCACCCCATCCTGGATTCCCCTGTGTGTCTAGTTTTCAAAAATGTATAGGTTTGCTAGGTTTCCCTAGGTGCCGGCAGGGCTAGGGTTCAAAAACTACAGCTAGGCACTTTGCCAAAAAAGGGTCATTTTTCACTGCAAAATTGAAGTGTGACCATGTTGCTTTTTGCGCCGTTTCCTGTCGCGGGCACTAGGCCGACCCGCACAAGTGAGGTACCATTTTTCTCATAGGATTTTGGGAAACGCGGGGTGGGTGGAAATTTGTGGATCCACGCAGATTCCAGAACTTTCCATAACAGAAATGTGGGGAAAATTTGTTTTTTTTGTCAATTGTTTACGTTTGCAAGGGATTCTGGGTAACAGACCCTGGTGGGAGGCACTCAAGTCACCCCATATTGTATTCCCCTGGGTGTATAGTTTTTGAAAATATATAGGTTTACTAGGTTTCCCTAGGTGCCGGCAGGGATTGGGTTCAAAAACTGCAGCTAGGCACTTTGCCAAAAAAAGGTCATTTTTCACTGCAAAATTGAGGTGTGACCACGTTGCGTTTTGCGCCATTTCCTGTCGCGGGCACTAGGCCGACTCGCACAAGTGAGGTACCATTTTTCTCGTAGGACTTTGGGGAATGCAGGGTGGGTGGAAATTTGTGGATCCACGCAGGTTATAGAACTTTCCATCACAGAAATGTGGGGAAAATGTGTTTTTTTGGCAATTATTCACGTTTGCAAGGGATTCTGGGTAAAAGACCATGGTGGAAGGCACTCAAGTCACCCCATCCTGGATTCCCCTGGTTGTCTAGTTTTCGAAAATATATAGGTTTGCTAGGTTTCCCTAGGTGCCGGCAGTGATTGGGTTCAAAAACTACAGCTAGGCACTTTGCCAAAAAATGGTCATTTTTCACTGCAAAATTAAGGTGTGACCACGTTGCGTTTTGCGCCATTTCCTGTCGCGGGCACTTGGCCGACTCGCACAAGTGAGGTACCATTTTTCTTGTAGGACTTTGGGGAACGCAGGGTGGGTGGAAATTTGTGGAAACACGCAGATTCCAGAACTTTCCATCACAGAAATGTGGGGAAAATTTGTTTTTTTGTCAATTATTCACGTTTGCAAGGGATTCTGGGTAAAAGACCATGATGGGAGGCACTCAAGTCACCCCATCCTGGATTCCCCTGGGTGTCTAGTTTTCGAAAATATATAGGTTTGCTAGGTTTCCCCAGGTGCCGGCAGGGCTAGGCTTCAAAAACTACACCTAGGCACTTTGCCAAAAAGGTTATTTTTCACTGCAAAATTGAGGAGTGACCATGTTGCGTTTTGCGCCGTTTCCTGTCGCGGGCACTAGGCCGACCTGCACAAGTGAGGTACCATTTTTCTCGTAGGACTTTGGGGGACGCGGGGTGGGTGGAAATTTGTGGATCCACGCAGATTCCAGAACCTTCCATCACAGAAATGTGGGGGAAATGTGTTTTTTTGTCAATTTGTTACGTTTGCAAGGGATTCTGGGTAACAGACCCTGGTGGTAGGCACTCAAGTCACCCCATCCTGGATTCCCCTGGGTGTCTAGTTTTCAAAAATATATAGATTTGCTAGCTTTCCCTAGGTGCCGGCAGGGCTAGGGTTCAAAAACTACAGCTAGGCACTTTGCCAAAAAAGGGTCATTTTTCACTGCAAAATTGAAGTGTGACCACGTTGCGTTTTGCGCCATTTCCTGTCGCGGGCACTTGGCCGACTCGCACAAGTGAGGTACCATTTTTCTCGTAGGACTTTGGGGAACGCAGGGTGGATGGAAATATGTGGAAACACGCAGATTCCAGAACTTTCCATCACAGAAATGTGGGGAAAATTTGTTTTTTTGTCAATTATTCACGTTTGCAAGGGATTCTGGGTAAAAGACCATGATGGGAGGCACTCAAGTCACCCCATCCTGGATTCCCCTGGGTGTCTAGTTTTCGAAAATATATAGGTTTGCTAGGTTTCCCCAGGTGCCGGCAGGGCTAGGCTTCAAAAACTACACCTAGGCACTTTGCCAAAAAGGTTATTTTTCACTGCAAAATTGAGGAGTGACCATGTTGCGTTTTGCGCCCTTACCTGTCGCGGGCACTAGGCCGACCTGCACAAGTGAGGTACCATTTTCTTGTAGGACTTTGGGGGACGCGGGGTGCATGGAAATTTGTGGATCCACGCAGATTCCAGAACTTTCCATCACAGAAATGTGGGGAAAATGTGTTTTTTTTGTCAATTTTTTACGTTTGCAAGGGATTCTGGGTAACAGACCCTGGTGGGAGGCACTCAAGTCACCCCATCCTAGATTGCCCTGGGTGTCTAGTTTTTGAAATTATATAGGTTTGCTAGGTTTCCCTAGGTGCCGTCAGGGCTAAGGTTAAAAAACTACAGCTAGGCACTTTGCCAAAAAAGGGTCATTTTTCACTGCAAAATTGAGGTGTGACCACGTTGCGTTTTGCGTCGTTTCCTGTCGCGGGCACTAGGCCGACCCGCACAAGTGAGGTACCATTTTTCTCATAGGACTTTGGGGAACGCGGGGTGGGTGGAAATTTTTTGGATCCACGCAGATTCCAGAACTTTCCATCACAGAAATGTGGGGAAAATGTGTTTTTTTTGTCAATTATTTACGTTTGCAAGGGATTCTGGGTAACAGACCATGGTGGGAGGCACTCAAGTCACCCCATCCTGGATTCCCCTGGATGTCTAGTTTTCAAAAATATATAGATTTGCTAGCTTTCCCTAGGTGCCGGCAGGGCTAGGGTAAAAAACTACTGCTAGGCACTTTGCCAAAAAAGGGTCATTTTTCACTGCAAAATTGAGGTGTGACCACGTTGCGTTTTGCGCCGTTTCCTGTCGCGGGCACTAGGCCGACCCGCACAAGTGAGATACCATTTTTCTCGTAGGACTTTGGGGAATGCGGGGTGGGTGGAAATTTGTGGATCCACACAGATTCCAGAACTTTCCATCACAGAAATGTGGGGAAAATGTGTTTTTTTTGTCAATTATTTACGTTTGCAAGGGATTCTGGGTAACAGACCATGGTGGGAGGAACTCAAGTCACCCCATCCTGGATTCCCCTGGGTGTCTAGTTTTCAAAAATATATAGGTTTGCTAGGTTTCCCTAGGTGCCGGCAGGGCTAGGGTTGAAAAACTACAGCTAGGCACTTTGCCAAAAAAGGGTCATTTTTCACTGCAAAATTGACGTGTGACCACGTTGCGTTTTGTGCCGTTTCCTGTTGCGGGCACTAGGCCGACCCGCACAAGTGAGGTACCATTTTTCTCGTAGGACTTTGGGGAACGCGGGGTGGGTGGAAATTTGTGGATCCACGCAGTTTCCAGAACTTTCCATCACAGAAATGTGGGAAAAATGTGTTTTTTTTGTCACTTTTTTACGTTTGCAAGGGATTCTGGGTAACAGACCCTGGTGGGAGGCACTCAAGTCACCCCATCCTGGATTCCCCTGGGTGTCTAGTTTTCAAAAATGTATAGGTTTGCTAGGTTTCCCTAGGTGCCGGCAGGGCTAGGGTTCAAAAACTACAGCTAGGCACTTTGCCAAAAAAGGGTCATTTTTCACTGCAAAATTGAAGTGTGACCATGTTGCGTTTTGCGCCGTTTCCTGTTGCGGGCACTAGGCCGACCCGCACAAGTGAGGTACCATTTTTCTCATAGGACTTTGGGAAACGCGGGGTGGGTGGAAATTTGTGGATCCACGCAGATTCCAGAACTTTCCATAACAGAAATGTGGGGGAAATTTGTTTTTTTTGTCAATTGTTTAAGTTTGCAAGGGATTCTGGGTAACAGACCCTGGTGGGAGGCACTCAAGTCACCCCATCTTGTATTCCCCTGGGTGTCTAGTTTTTGAACATATATAGGTTTGCTAGGTTTCCCTAGGTGCCGGCAGGGATTGGGTTCAAAAACTGCAGCTAGGCACATTGCCAAAAAAGGGTCATTTTTCACTGCAAAATTGAGGTGTGACCACGTTGCGTTTTGCGCCATTTCCTGTCGCGGGCACTAGGCCGACTCGCACAAGTGAGGTACCATTTTTCTCGTAGGACTTTGGGGAACGCAGGGTGGGTGGAAATTTGTGGATCCACGCAGGTTATAGAACTTTCCATCACAGAAATGTGGGGAAAATGTGTTTTTTTGTCAATTATTCACGTTTGCAAGGGATTCTGGGTAAAAGACCATGGTGGGAGGCACTCAAGTCACCCCATCCTGGATTCCCCTGGTTGTCTAGTTTTCGAAAATATATAGGTTTGCTAGGTTTCCCTAGGTGCCGGCAGTGATTGGGTTCAAAAACTACAGCTAGGCACTTTGCCAAAAAAGGGTCATTTTTCACTGCAAAATTGAGGTGTGACCACGTTTTCTTTTGCGCCATTTCCTGTCGCGGGCACTAGGCCGACTCGCACAAGTGAGGTACCATTTTTCTCGTAGGACTTTGGGGAACGCAGGGTGGGTGGAAATTTGTGGAAATACGCAGATTCCAGAACTTTCCATCACAGAAATGTGGGGAAAATTTGTTTTTTTGTCAATTATTCACGTTTGCAAGGGATTCTGGGTAAAAGACCATGGTGGGAGGCACTCAAGTCACCCCATCCTGGATTCCCCTGGGTGTCTAGTTTTCGAAAATATATAGGTTTGCTAGGTTTCCCCAGGTGCCGGCAGGGCTAGGCTTCAAAAACTACACCTAGGCACTTTGCCAAAAAAGGGTCATTTTTCACTGCAAAATTGAGGAGTGACCATGTTGCGTTTTGTGCCGTTTCCTGTCGCGGGCACTAGGCCGACCTGCACAAGTGAGGTACCATTTTTCTCGTAGGACTTTGGGGAACGCGGGGTGGGTGGAAATTTGTGGATCCAATGCAGATTCCAGAACTTTCCATCACAGAAATGAGGGGGAAATGTGTTTTTTTTGTCAATTTGTTACGTTTGCAAGGGATTCTGGGTAACAGACCCTGGTGGTAGGCACTCAAGTCACCCCATCCTGGATTCCCCTGGGTGTCTAGTTTTCAAAAATATATAGATTTGCTAGCTTTCCCTAGGTGCCGGCAGGGCTAGGGTTCAAAAACTACAGCTAGGCACTTTGCCAAAAAAAGGGTCATTTTTCACTGCAAAATTGAAGTGTGACCACGTTGCGTTTTGCGCCGTTTCCTGTTTCGGGCACTAGGCCGACCCGCACAAGTGAGGTACCATTTTTCTCGTAGGACTTTGGGGAACGCGGGGTACATGGAAATTTGTGGATCCACGGAGATTCCAGAACTTTCCATCACAGAAATGTGGAGAAAATTTGTTTTTTTTGTCAATTTTTACGTTTGCAAGGGATTCTGGGTAACAGACCCTGGTGGGAGGCACTCAAGTCACCCCATCCTAGATTCCCCTGGGTGTCTAGTTTTTGAAATGATATAGGTTTGCTAGGTTTCCCTAGGTGCCGGCAGGGCTAGGGTTAAAAAACTACAGCTAGGCACTTTGCCAAAAAAGGGTCTTTTTTCACTGCAAAATTGAGGTGTGACCACGTTGCGTTTTGCGTCGTTTCCTGTCGCGGGCACTAGGCCAACACGCACAAGTGAGGCACCATTTTTCTCATAGGACTTTGGGGAATGCGGGGTGGGTGGAAATTTTTTGGATCCACGCAGATTCCAGAACTTTCCATCACAGAAATGTGGGGAAAATGTTTTTTTTTTGTCAATATTTACGTTTGCAAGGGATTCTGGGTAACAGACCATGGTGGGAGGCACTCAAGTCACCCCATCCTGGATTCCCCTGGGTGTCTAGTTTTCAAAAATATATAGATTTGCTAGCTTTCCCTAGGTGCCGGCAGGGCTAGGGTTAAAAACTACAGCTAGGCACTTTGCCAAAAAAGGGTCATTTTTCACTGCAAAATTGAGGTGTGACCATGTTGCGTTTTGCGCCGTTTCCTGTTGCGGGCACTAGGCCGACCCGCACAAGTGAGGTACCATTTTTCTCGTAGGACTTTGGGGAACGCGGGGTGGGTGGAAATTTGTGGATCCACGCAGATTCCAGAACTTTCCATCACAGAAATGTGGGGAAAATGTGTATTTTTTGTCAATTTTTTACGTTTGCAAGGGATTCTGGGTAACAGACCCTGGTGGTAGGCACTCAAGTCACCCCATCCTGGATTCCCCTGGGTGTCTAGTTTTCAAAAATATATAGATTTGCTAGCTTTCCCTAGGTGCCGGCAGGGCTAGGGTTAAAAACTACAGCTAGGCACTTTGCCAAAAAAGGGTCATTTTTCACTGCAAAATTGAGGTGTGACCATGTTGCGTTTTGCGCCGTTTCCTGTTGCGGGCACTAGGCCGACCCGCACAAGTGAGGTACCATTTTTCTCGTAGGACTTTGGGGAACGCGGGGTGGGTGGAAATTTGTGGATCCACGCAGATTCCAGAACTTTCCATCACAGAAATGTGGGGAAAATTTGTTTTTTTTGTCAATTGTTTCCGTTTGAAAGGGACTCTGGGTAACAGACCCTGGTGGGAGGCGCTCAAGTCACCCCATCCTGTATTCCCCTGGGTGTCTAGTTTTTGAAAATATATAGGTTTGCTAGGTTTCCCTAGGTGCCGGCAGGGATTGGGTTCAAAAACTACAGCTAGGCACTTTGCCAAAAAAAGGGTCATTTTTCACTGCAAAATTGAGGTGTGACCACGTTGCGTTTTGCGCCATTTCCTGTCGCGGGCTGTGAGAAGTTGGCCTGGTATATGATGTTCACTAGTTAAAGTGACCACCTTGTACCATGCCAAGCAACCCTTATGGTGTGGTTGTAAGTCAACCTTTTCGGACTAGCTGCCCTAGTGGTAGCGTAGGCTAAGCAGTCTTTGAGGCTAAACTCGTGAAGCGTGTTAAGCCAGCTGTTTTACCAAATGCAACCCCCCTTTTATACCAATGAAAGGACACCACACAGATATATATTCAAAATATATATGTATTTATTTCTCAAAGTATCCCCTAGACTCTTTATGAGCACAGGAGCACAAATCGTCAAACAAGATTACAGTAGAATACACAGAAGTTGCACTTTATATGGATAGGCCCTGGTGGCCGCTCAAACCATATACTAAAATAGTGCTATAAGTACCACGAACAGAAAAAGGAAAAGGCCTAGGGCCTCTAGAATCGCTGGGCCTACAAGGAGCTAACTTTAGTTAGTGACCAGGAGGTCCACGGGTTGCGTGTGCAGAGCAAATAGTCACACGCGAGCTGGATTCCCCTGGTTGTCTAGTTTTCGAAAATATATAGGTTTGCTAGGTTTCCCTAGGTGCCGGCAGTGATTGGGTTCAAAAACTACAGCTAGGCACTTTGCCAAAAAAGGGTCATTTTTCACTGCAAAATTAAGGTGTGACCACGTTGCGTTTTGCGCCATTTCCTGTCGCGGGCACTTGGCCGACTCGCACAAGTGAGGTACCATTTTTCTCGTAGGACTTTGGGGAACGCAGGGTGGGTGGAAATTTGTGGAAACACGCAGATTCCAGAACTTTCCATCACAGAAATGTGGGGAAAATTTGTTTTTTTGTCAATTATTCACGTTTGCAAGGGATTCTGGGTAAAAGACCATGATGGGAGGCACTCAAGTCACCCCATCCTGGATTCCCCTGGGTGTCTAGTTTTCGAAAATATATAGGTTTGCTAGGTTTCCCCAGGTGCCGGCAGGGCTAGGCTTCAAAAACTACACCTAGGCACTTTGCCAAAAAGGTTATTTTTCACTGCAAAATTGAGGAGTGACCATGTTGCGTTTTGCGCCCTTACCTGTCGCGGACACTAGGCCGACCTGCACAAGTGAGGTACCATTTTCTTGTAGGACTTTGGGGAACGCGGGGTGCATGGAAATTTGTGGATCCACGCAGATTCCAGAACTTTCCATCACAGAAATGTGTTTTTTTTGTCAATTTTTTACGTTTGCAAGGGATTCTGGGTAACAGACCCTGGTGGGAGGCACTCAAGTCACCCCATCCTAGATTCCCCTGGGTGTCTAGTTTTTGAAATTATATAGGTTTGCTAGGTTTCCCTAGGTGCCGTCAGGGCTAAGGTTAAAAAACTACAGCTAGGCACTTTGCCAAAAAAGGGTCATTTTTCACTGCAAAATTGAGGTGTGACCACGTTGCGTTTTGCGTCGTTTCCTGTCGCGGGCACTAGGCCGACCCGCACAAGTGAGGTACCATTTTTCTCATAGGACTTTGGGGAACGCGGGGTGGGTGGAAATTTTTTGGATCCACGCAGATTCCAGAACTTTCCATCACAGAAATGAGGGGAAAATTTGTTTTTTTGTCAATTATTCACGTTTGCAAGGGATTCTGGGTAAAAGACCATGGTGGGAGGCACTCAAGTCACCCCATCCTGGATTCCCCTGGGTGTCTAGTTTTCGAAAATATATAGGTTTGCTAGGTTTCCCCAGGTGCCGGCAGGGCTAGGCTTCAAAAACTACACCTAGGCACTTTGCCAAAAAAGGGTCATTTTTCACTGCAAAATTGAGGAGTGACCATGTTGCGTTTTGTGCCGTTTCCTGTCGCGGGCACTAGGCCGACCTGCACAAGTGAGGTACCATTTTTCTCGTAGGACTTTGGGGAACGCGGGGTGGGTGGAAATTTGTGGATCCAATGCAGATTCCAGAACTTTCCATCACAGAAATGAGGGGGAAATGTGTTTTTTTTGTCAATTTGTTACGTTTGCAAGGGATTCTGGGTAACAGACCCTGGTGGTAGGCACTCAAGTCACCCCATCCTGGATTCCCCTGGGTGTCTAGTTTTCAAAAATATATAGATTTGCTAGCTTTCCCTAGGTGCCGGCAGGGCTAGGGTTCAAAAACTACAGCTAGGCACTTTGCCAAAAAAAGGGTCATTTTTCACTGCAAAATTGAAGTGTGACCACGTTGCGTTTTGCGCCGTTTCCTGTTTCGGGCACTAGGCCGACCCGCACAAGTGAGGTACCATTTTTCTCGTAGGACTTTGGGGAACGCGGGGTACATGGAAATTTGTGGATCCACGGAGATTCCAGAACTTTCCATCACAGAAATGTGGAGAAAATGTGTTTTTTTTGTCAATTTTTACGTTTGCAAGGGATTCTGGGTAACAGACCCTGGTGGGAGGCACTCAAGTCACCCCATCCTAGATTCCCCTGGGTGTCTAGTTTTTGAAATTATATAGGTTTGCTAGGTTTCCCTAGGTGCCGGCAGGGCTAGGGTTAAAAAACTACAGCTAGGCACTTTGCCAAAAAAGGGTCTTTTTTCACTGCAAAATTGAGGTGTGACCACGTTGCGTTTTGCGTCGTTTCCTGTCGCGGGCACTAGGCCAACACGCACAAGTGAGGCACCATTTTTCTCATAGGACTTTGGGGAATGCGGGGTGGGTGGAAATTTTTTGGATCCACGCAGATTCCAGAACTTTCCATCACAGAAATGTGGGGAAAATGTATTTTTTTTGTCAATATTTACGTTTGCAAGGGATTCTGGGTAACAGACCATGGTGGGAGGCACTCAAGTCACCCCATCCTGGATTCCCCTGGGTGTCTAGTTTTCAAAAATATATAGATTTGCTAGCTTTCCCTAGGTGCCGGCAGGGCTAGGGTTAAAAACTACAGCTAGGCACTTTGCCAAAATAGGGTCATTTTTCACTGCAAAATTGAGGTGTGACCATGTTGCGTTTTGCGCCGTTTCCTGTTGCGGGCACTAGGCCGACCCGCACAAGTGAGGTACCATTTTTCTCGTAGGACTTTGGGGAACGCGGGGTGGGTGGAAATTTGTGGATCCACACAGATTCCAGAACTTTCCATCACAGAAATGTGGGGAAAATGTGTTTTTTTTGTCAATTTTTTACGTTTGCAAGGGATTCTGGGTAACAGACCCTGGTGGTAGGCACTCAAGTCACCCCATCCTGGATTCCCCTGGGTGTCTAGTTTTCAAAAATATATAGATTTGCTAGCTTTCCCTAGGTGCCGGCAGGGCTAGGGTTAAAAACTACAGCTAGGCACTTTGCCAAAAAAGGGTCATTTTTCACTGCAAAATTGAGGTGTGACCATGTTGCGTTTTGCGCCGTTTCCTGTTGCGGGCACTAGGCCGACCCGCACAAGTGAGGTACCATTTTTCTCGTAGGACTTTGGGGAACGCGGGGTGGGTGGAAATTTGTGGATCCACGCAGATTCCAGAACTTTCCATCACAGAAATGTGGGGAAAATTTGTTTTTTTTGTCAATTGTTTCCGTTTGAAAGGGACTCTGGGTAACAGACCCTGGTGGGAGGCGCTCAAGTCACCCCATCCTGTATTCCCCTGGGTGTCTAGTTTTTGAAAATATATAGGTTTGCTAGGTTTCCCTAGGTGCCGGCAGGGATTGGGTTCAAAAACTACAGCTAGGCACTTTGCCAAAAAAAGGGTCATTTTTCACTGCAAAATTGAGGTGTGACCACGTTGCGTTTTGCGCCATTTCCTGTCGCGGGCTGTGAGAAGTTGGCCTGGTATATGATGTTCACTAGTTAAAGTGACCACCTTGTACCATGCCAAGCAACCCTTATGGTGTGGTTGTAAGTCAACCTTTTCGGACTAGCTGCCCTAGTGGTAGCGTAGGCTAAGCAGTCTTTGAGGCTAAACTCGTGAAGCGTGTTAAGCCAGCTGTTTTACCAAATGCAACCCCCCTTTTATACCAATGAAAGGACACCACACAGATATATATTCAAAATATATATGTATTTATTTCTCAAAGTATCCCCTAGACTCTTTATGAGCACAGGAGCACAAATCGTCAAACAAGATTACAGTAGAATACACAGAAGTTGCACTTTATATGGATAGGCCCTGGTGGCCGCTCAAACCATATACTAAAATAGTGCTATAAGTACCACGAACAGAAAAAGGAAAAGGCCTAGGGCCTCTAGAATCGCTGGGCCTACAAGGAGCTAACTTTAGTTAGTGACCAGGAGGTCCACGGGTTGCGTGTGCAGAGCAAATAGTCACACGCGAGCTGGATTCCCCTGGTTGTCTAGTTTTCGAAAATATATAGGTTTGCTAGGTTTCCCTAGGTGCCGGCAGTGATTGGGTTCAAAAACTACAGCTAGGCACTTTGCCAAAAAAGGGTCATTTTTCACTGCAAAATTAAGGTGTGACCACGTTGCGTTTTGCGCCATTTCCTGTCGCGGGCACTTGGCCGACTCGCACAAGTGAGGTACCATTTTTCTCGTAGGACTTTGGGGAACGCAGGGTGGGTGGAAATTTGTGGAAACACGCAGATTCCAGAACTTTCCATCACAGAAATGTGGGGAAAATTTGTTTTTTTGTCAATTATTCACGTTTGCAAGGGATTCTGGGTAAAAGACCATGATGGGAGGCACTCAAGTCACCCCATCCTGGATTCCCCTGGGTGTCTAGTTTTCGAAAATATATAGGTTTGCTAGGTTTCCCCAGGTGCCGGCAGGGCTAGGCTTCAAAAACTACACCTAGGCACTTTGCCAAAAAGGTTATTTTTCACTGCAAAATTGAGGAGTGACCATGTTGCGTTTTGCGCCCTTACCTGTCGCGGGCACTAGGCCGACCTGCACAAGTGAGGTACCATTTTCTTGTAGGACTTTGGGGAACGCGGGGTGCATGGAAATTTGTGGATCCACGCAGATTCCAGAACTTTCCATCACAGAAATGTGGGGAAAATGTGTTTTTTTTGTCAATTTTTTACGTTTGCAAGGGATTCTGGGTAACAGACCCTGGTGGGAGGCACTCAAGTCACCCCATCCTAGATTCCCCTGGGTGTCTAGTTTTTGAAATTATATAGGTTTGCTAGGTTTCCCTAGGTGCCGTCAGGGCTAAGGTTAAAAAACTACAGCTAGGCACTTTGCCAAAAAAGGGTAATTTTTCACTGCAAAATTGAGGTGTGACCACGTTGCGTTTTGCGTCGTTTCTTGTCGCGGGCACTAGGCCGACCCGCACAAGTGAGGGACCATTTTTCTCATAGGACTTTGGGGAACGCGGGGTGGGTGGAAATTTTTTGGATCCACGCAGATTCCAGAACTTTCCATCACAGAAATGTGGGGAAAATGTGTTTTTTTTGTCAATTATTTACGTTTGCAAGGGATTCTGGGTAACAGACCATGGTGGGAGGCACTCAAGTCACCCCATCCTGGATTCCCCTGGATGTCTAGTTTTCAAAAATATATAGATTTGCTAGCTTTCCCTAGGTGCCGGCAGGGCTAGGGTAAAAAACTACTGCTAGGCACTTTGCCAAAAAAGGGTCATTTTTCACTGCAAAATTGAGGTGTGACCACGTTGCGTTTTGCGCCGTTTCCTGTCGCGGGCACTAGGCCGACCCGCACAAGTGAGATACCATTTTTCTCGTAGGACTTTGGGGAATGCGGGGTGGGTGGAAATTTGTGGATCCACACAGATTCCAGAACTTTCCATCACAGAAATGTGGGGAAAATGTGTTTTTTTTGTCAATTATTTACGTTTGCAAGGGATTCTGGGTAACAGACCATGGTGGGAGGAACTCAAGTCACCCCATCCTGGATTCCCCTGGGTGTCTAGTTTTCAAAAATATATAGGTTTGCTAGGTTTCCCTAGGTGCCGGCAGGGCTAGGGTTGAAAAACTACAGCTAGGCACTTTGCCAAAAAAGGGTCATTTTTCACTGCAAAATTGACGTGTGACCACGTTGCGTTTTGTGCCGTTTCCTGTTGCGGGCACTAGGCCGACCCGCACAAGTGAGGTACCATTTTTCTCGTAGGACTTTGGGGAACGCGGGGTGGGTGGAAATTTGTGGATCCACGCAGTTTCCAGAACTTTCCATCACAGAAATGTGGGAAAAATGTGTTTTTTTTGTCACTTTTTTACGTTTGCAAGGGATTCTGGGTAACAGACCCTGGTGGGAGGCACTCAAGTCACCCCATCCTGGATTCCCCTGGGTGTCTAGTTTTCAAAAATGTATAGGTTTGCTAGGTTTCCCTAGGTGCCGGCAGGGCTAGGGTTCAAAAACTACAGCTAGGCACTTTGCCAAAAAAGGGTCATTTTTCACTGCAAAATTGAAGTGTGACCATGTTGCGTTTTGCGCCGTTTCCTGTTGCGGGCACTAGGCCGACCCGCACAAGTGAGGTACCATTTTTCTCATAGGACTTTGGGAAACGCGGGGTGGGTGGAAATTTGTGGATCCACGCAGATTCCAGAACTTTCCATAACAGAAATGTGGGGGAAATTTGTTTTTTTTGTCAATTGTTTAAGTTTGCAAGGGATTCTGGGTAACAGACCCTGGTGGGAGGCACTCAAGTCACCCCATCTTGTATTCCCCTGGGTGTCTAGTTTTTGAACATATATAGGTTTGCTAGGTTTCCCTAGGTGCCGGCAGGGATTGGGTTCAAAAACTGCAGCTAGGCACATTGCCAAAAAAGGGTCATTTTTCACTGCAAAATTGAGGTGTGACCACGTTGCGTTTTGCGCCATTTCCTGTCGCGGGCACTAGGCCGACTCGCACAAGTGAGGTACCATTTTTCTCGTAGGACTTTGGGGAACGCAGGGTGGGTGGAAATTTGTGGATCCACGCAGGTTATAGAACTTTCCATCACAGAAATGTGGGGAAAATGTGTTTTTTTGTCAATTATTCACGTTTGCAAGGGATTCTGGGTAAAAGACCATGGTGGGAGGCACTCAAGTCACCCCATCCTGGATTCCCCTGGTTGTCTAGTTTTCGAAAATATATAGGTTTGCTAGGTTTCCCTAGGTGCCGGCAGTGATTGGGTTCAAAAACTACAGCTAGGCACTTTGCCAAAAAAGGGTCATTTTTCACTGCAAAATTGAGGTGTGACCACGTTGCGTTTTGCGCCATTTCCTGTCGCGGGCACTAGGCTGACTCGCACAAGTGAGGTACCATTTTTCTCGTAGGACTTTGGGGAACGCAGGGTGGGTGGAAATTTGTGGAAATACGCAGATTCCAGAACTTTCCATCACAGAAATGTGGGGAAAATTTGTTTTTTTGTCAATTATTCACGTTTGCAAGGGATTCTGGGTAAAAGACCATGGTGGGAGGCACTCAAGTCACCCCATCCTGGATTCCCCTGGGTGTCTAGTTTTCGAAAATATATAGGTTTGCTAGGTTTCCCCAGGTGCCGGCAGGGCTAGGCTTCAAAAACTACACCTAGGCACTTTGCCAAAAAAGGGTCATTTTTCACTGCAAAATTGAGGAGTGACCATGTTGCGTTTTGTGCCGTTTCCTGTCGCGGGCACTAGGCCGACCTGCACAAGTGAGGTACCATTTTTCTCGTAGGACTTTGGGGAACGCGGGGTGGGTGGAAATTTGTGGATCCAATGCAGATTCCAGAACTTTCCATCACAGAAATGAGGGGGAAATGTGTTTTTTTTGTCAATTTGTTACGTTTGCAAGGGATTCTGGGTAACAGACCCTGGTGGTAGGCACTCAAGTCACCCCATCCTGGATTCCCCTGGGTGTCTAGTTTTCAAAAATATATAGATTTGCTAGCTTTCCCTAGGTGCCGGCAGGGCTAGGGTTCAAAAACTACAGCTAGGCACTTTGCCAAAAAAAGGGTCATTTTTCACTGCAAAATTGAAGTGTGACCACGTTGCGTTTTGCGCCGTTTCCTGTTTCGGGCACTAGGCCGACCCGCACAAGTGAGGTACCATTTTTCTCGTAGGACTTTGGGGAACGCGGGGTACATGGAAATTTGTGGATCCACGGAGATTCCAGAACTTTCCATCACAGAAATGTGGAGAAAATGTGTTTTTTTTGTCAATTTTTACGTTTGCAAGGGATTCTGGGTAACAGACCCTGGTGGGAGGCACTCAAGTCACCCCATCCTAGATTCCCCTGGGTGTCTAGTTTTTGAAATTATATAGGTTTGCTAGGTTTCCCTAGGTGCCGGCAGGGCTAGGGTTAAAAAACTACAGCTAGGCACTTTGCCAAAAAAGGGTCTTTTTTCACTGCAAAATTGAGGTGTGACCACGTTGCGTTTTGCGTCGTTTCCTGTCGCGGGCACTAGGCCAACACGCACAAGTGAGGCACCATTTTTCTCATAGGACTTTGGGGAATGCGGGGTGGGTGGAATTTTTTTGGATCCACGCAGATTCCAGAACTTTCCATCACAGAAATGTGGGGAAAATGTATTTTTTTTGTCAATATTTACGTTTGCAAGGGATTCTGGGTAACAGACCATGGTGGGAGGCACTCAAGTCACCCCATCCTAGATTCCCCTGGGTGTCTAGTTTTCAAAAATATATAGATTTGCTAGCTTTCCCTAGGTGCCGGCAGGGCTAGGGTTAAAAACTACAGCTAGGCACTTTGCCAAAAAAGGGTCATTTTTCACTGCAAAATTGAGGTGTGACCATGTTGCGTTTTGCGCCGTTTCCTGTTGCGGTCACTAGGCCGACCCGCACAAGTGAGGTACCATTTTTCTCGTAGGACTTTGGAGAACGCGGGGTGGGTGGAAATTTGTGGATCCACACAGATTCCAGAACTTTCCATCACAGAAATGTGGGGAAAATGTGTTTTTTTTGTCAATTTTTTACGTTTGCAAGGGATTCTGGGTAACAGACCCTGGTGGTAGGCACTCAAGTCACCCCATCCTGGATTCCCCTGGGTGTCTAGTTTTCAAAAATATATAGATTTGCTAGCTTTCCCTAGGTGCCGGCAGGGCTATGGTTAAAAACTACAGCTAGGCACTTTGCCAAAAAAGGGTCATTTTTCACTGCAAAATTGAGGTGTGACCATGTTGCGTTTTGCGCCGTTTCCTGTTGCGGGCACTAGGCCGACCCGCACAAGTGAGGTACCATTTTTCTCGTAGGACTTTGGGGAACGCGGGGTGGGTGGAAATTTGTGGATCCACGCAGATTCCAGAACTTTCCATCACAGAAATGTGGGGAAAATTTGTTTTTTTTGTCAATTGTTTCCGTTTGAAAGGGACTCTGGGTAACAGACCCTGGTGGGAGGCGCTCAAGTCACCCCATCCTGTATTCCCCTGGGTGTCTAGTTTTTGAAAATATATAGGTTTGCTAGGTTTCCCTAGGTGCCGGCAGGGATTGGGTTCAAAAACTACAGCTAGGCACTTTGCCAAAAAAAGGGTCATTTTTCACTGCAAAATTGAGGTGTGACCACGTTGCGTTTTGCGCCATTTCCTGTCGCGGGCTGTGAGAAGTTGGCCTGGTATATGATGTTCACTAGTTAAAGTGACCACCTTGTACCATGCCAAGCAACCCTTATGGTGTGGTTGTAAGTCAACCTTTTCGGACTAGCTGCCCTAGTGGTAGCGTAGGCTAAGCAGTCTTTGAGGCTAAACTCGTGAAGCGTGTTAAGCCAGCTGTTTTACCAAATGCAACCCCCCTTTTATACCAATGAAAGGACACCACACAGATATATATTCAAAATATATATGTATTTATTTCTCAAAGTATCCCCTAGACTCTTTATGAGCACAGGAGCACAAATCGTCAAACAAGATTACAGTAGAATACACAGAAGTTGCACTTTATATGGATAGGCCCTGGTGGCCGCTCAAACCATATACTAAAATAGTGCTATAAGTACCACGAACAGAAAAAGGAAAAGGCCTAGGGCCTCTAGAATCGCTGGGCCTACAAGGAGCTAACTTTAGTTAGTGACCAGGAGGTCCACGGGTTGCGTGTGCAGAGCAAATAGTCACACGCGAGCTGGATTCCCCTGGTTGTCTAGTTTTCGAAAATATATAGGTTTGCTAGGTTTCCCTAGGTGCCGGCAGTGATTGGGTTCAAAAACTACAGCTAGGCACTTTGCCAAAAAAGGGTCATTTTTCACTGCAAAATTAAGGTGTGACCACGTTGCGTTTTGCGCCATTTCCTGTCGCGGGCACTTGGCCGACTCGCACAAGTGAGGTACCATTTTTCTCGTAGGACTTTGGGGAACGCAGGGTGGGTGGAAATTTGTGGAAACACGCAGATTCCAGAACTTTCCATCACAGAAATGTGGGGAAAATTTGTTTTTTTGTCAATTATTCACGTTTGCAAGGGATTCTGGGTAAAAGACCATGATGGGAGGCACTCAAGTCACCCCATCCTGGATTCCCCTGGGTGTCTAGTTTTCGAAAATATATAGGTTTGCTAGGTTTCCCCAGGTGCCGGCAGGGCTAGGCTTCAAAAACTACACCTAGGCACTTTGCCAAAAAGGTTATTTTTCACTGCAAAATTGAGGAGTGACCATGTTGCGTTTTGCGCCCTTACCTGTCGCGGACACTAGGCCGACCTGCACAAGTGAGGTACCATTTTCTTGTAGGACTTTGGGGAACGCGGGGTGCATGGAAATTTGTGGATCCACGCAGATTCCAGAACTTTCCATCACAGAAATGTGGGGAAAATGTGTTTTTTTTGTCAATTTTTTACGTTTGCAAGGGATTCTGGGTAACAGACCCTGGTGGGAGGCACTCAAGTCACCCCATCCTAGATTCCCCTGGGTGTCTAGTTTTTGAAATTATATAGGTTTGCTAGGTTTCCCTAGGTGCCGTCAGGGCTAAGGTTAAAAAACTACAGCTAGGCACTTTGCCAAAAAAGGGTCATTTTTCACTGCAAAATTGAGGTGTGACCACGTTGCGTTTTGCGTCGTTTCCTGTCGCGGGCACTAGGCCGACCCACACAAGTGAGGTACCATTTTTCTCATAGGACTTTGGGGAACGCGGGGTGGGTGGAAATTTTTTGGATCCTCGCAGATTCCAGAACTTTCCATCACAGAAATGAGGGGAAAATTTGTTTTTTTGTCAATTATTCACGTTTGCAAGGGATTCTGGGTAAAAGACCATGGTGGGAGGCACTCAAGTCACCCCATCCTGGATTCCCCTGGGTGTCTAGTTTTCGAAAATATATAGGTTTGCTAGGTTTCCCCAGGTGCCGGCAGGGCTAGGCTTCAAAAACTACACCTAGGCACTTTGCCAAAAAAGGGTCATTTTTCACTGCAAAATTGAGGAGTGACCATGTTGCGTTTTGTGCCGTTTCCTGTCGCGGGCACTAGGCCGACCTGCACAAGTGAGGTACCATTTTTCTCGTAGGACTTTGGGGAACGCGGGGTGGGTGGAAATTTGTGGATCCAATGCAGATTCCAGAACTTTCCATCACAGAAATGAGGGGGAAATGTGTTTTTTTTGTCAATTTGTTACGTTTGCAAGGGATTCTGGGTAACAGACCCTGGTGGTAGGCACTCAAGTCACCCCATCCTGGATTCCCCTGGGTGTCTAGTTTTCAAAAATATATAGATTTGCTAGCTTTCCCTAGGTGCCGGCAGGGCTAGGGTTCAAAAACTACAGCTAGGCACTTTGCCAAAAAAAGGGTCATTTTTCACTGCAAAATTGAAGTGTGACCACGTTGCGTTTTGCGCCGTTTCCTGTTTCGGGCACTAGGCCGACCCGCACAAGTGAGGTACCATTTTTCTCGTAGGACTTTGGGGAACGCGGGGTACATGGAAATTTGTGGATCCACGGAGATTCCAGAACTTTCCATCACAGAAATGTGGAGAAAATGTGTTTTTTTTGTCAATTTTTACGTTTGCAAGGGATTCTGGGTAACAGACCCTGGTGGGAGGCACTCAAGTCACCCCATCCTAGATTCCCCTGGGTGTCTAGTTTTTGAAATTATATAGGTTTGCTAGGTTTCCCTAGGTGCCGGCAGGGCTAGGGTTAAAAAACTACAGCTAGGCACTTTGCCAAAAAAGGGTCTTTTTTCACTGCAAAATTGAGGTGTGACCACGTTGCGTTTTGCGTCGTTTCCTGTCGCGGGCACTAGGCCAACACGCACAAGTGAGGCACCATTTTTCTCATAGGACTTTGGGGAATGCGGGGTGGGTGGAAATTTTTTGGATCCACGCAGATTCCAGAACTTTCCATCACAGAAATGTGGGGAAAATGTATTTTTTTTTGTCAATATTTACGTTTACAAGGGATTCTGGGTAACAGACCATGGTGGGAGGCACTCAAGTCACCCCATCCTGGATTCCCCTGGGTGTCTAGTTTTCAAAAATATATAGATTTGCTAGCTTTCCCTAGGTGCCGGCAGGGCTAGGGTTAAAAACTACAGCTAGGCACTTTGCCAAAAAAGGGTCATTTTTCACTGCAAAATTGAGGTGTGACCATGTTGCGTTTTGCGCCGTTTCCTGTTGCGGGCACTAGGCCGACCCGCACAAGTGAGGTACCATTTTTCTCGTAGGACTTTGGGGAACGCGGGGTGGGTGGAAATTTGTGGATCCACACAGATTCCAGAACTTTCCATCACAGAAATGTGGGGAAAATGTGTTTTTTTTGTCAATTTTTTACGTTTGCAAGGGATTCTGGGTAACAGACCCTGGTGGTAGGCACTCAAGTCACCCCATCCTGGATTCCCCTGGGTGTCTAGTTTTCAAAAATATATAGATTTGCTAGCTTTCCCTAGGTGCCGGCAGGGCTAGGGTTAAAAACTACAGCTAGGCACTTTGCCAAAAAAGGGTCATTTTTCACTGCAAAATTGAGGTGTGACCATGTTGCGTTTTGCGCCGTTTCCTGTTGCGGGCACTAGGCCGACCCGCACAAGTGAGGTACCATTTTTCTCGTAGGACTTTGGGGAACGCGGGGTGGGTGGAAATTTGTGGATCCACGCAGATTCCAGAACTTTCCATCACAGAAATGTGGGGAAAATTTGTTTTTTTTGTCAATTGTTTCCGTTTGAAAGGGACTCTGGGTAACAGACCCTGGTGGGAGGCGCTCAAGTCACCCCATCCTGTATTCCCCTGGGTGTCTAGTTTTTGAAAATATATAGGTTTGCTAGGTTTCCCTAGGTGCCGGCAGGGATTGGGTTCAAAAACTACAGCTAGGCACTTTGCCAAAAAAAGGGTCATTTTTCACTGCAAAATTGAGGTGTGACCACGTTGGGTTTTGCGCCATTTCCTGTCGCGGGCTGTGAGAAGTTGGCCTGGTATATGATGTTCACTAGTTAAAGTGACCACCTTGTACCATGCCAAGCAACCCTTATGGTGTGGTTGTAAGTCAACCTTTTCGGACTAGCTGCCCTAGTGGTAGCGTAGGCTAAGCAGTCTTTGAGGCTAAACTCGTGAAGCGTGTTAAGCCAGCTGTTTTACCAAATGCAACCCCCCTTTTATACCAATGAAAGGACACCACACAGATATATATTCAAAATATATATGTATTTATTTCTCAAAGTATCCCCTAGACTCTTTATGAGCACAGGAGCACAAATCGTCAAACAAGATTACAGTAGAATACACAGAAGTTGCACTTTATATGGATAGGCCCTGGTGGCCGCTCAAACCATATACTAAAATAGTGCTATAAGTACCACGAACAGAAAAAGGAAAAGGCCTAGGGCCTCTAGAATCGCTGGGCCTACAAGGAGCTAACTTTAGTTAGTGACCAGGAGGTCCACGGGTTGCGTGTGCAGAGCAAATAGTCACACGCGAGCTGGATTCCCCTGGTTGTCTAGTTTTCGAAAATATATAGGTTTGCTAGGTTTCCCTAGGTGCCGGCAGTGATTGGGTTCAAAAACTACAGCTAGGCACTTTGCCAAAAAAGGGTCATTTTTCACTGCAAAATTAAGGTGTGACCACGTTGCGTTTTGCGCCATTTCCTGTCGCGGGCACTTGGCCGACTCGGCACCCCAAG